>NC_057861.1:246289796-246610705 GCF_019393635.1 Dromiciops gliroides
AAATATAGGCATTTGCATTTTTTCACAAGTCCTCATTCATTCTTTTTTTTACAACACAATATAGCATTACACTCATTTCTTTAATTTATTTAGACATTGTCTATTCAGTAGGTACTGATCTTATTTTCAGATTTTGCTGCCACATAAAAATAAATACCCACAAATGTACACATACATATGTGTGTATATATGTATGTATATGTATATATGTGTGTGTGTGTATACACACACATGCATATATTGTGAACTCATATAATTCAGGGACCCATGAAGTCCAAGAATACTAAGCTCTATATGGTTGTTGCCCATGGAATCCAGAGCAAATTAGAGCTTAGAGTTACTTTTTTTTTTTTTGCCTTTAACAAAAAAGCTAATCACTGATGCAAGAGGGAAGGACATAGGTCTTAGTCTTATACAAGGGAAGTACTCTCCAAGCAGGTTCTAAGAAAGCTTTGTCTACTTTTAGTTAAAACTAATCCCTGTCACAGGAAAGAAGAGGGATGTCATGTGGTATGGTAGCCCTAATAGATAGTATTAGTCCTTTTATATTTATTATGTCACTTCTAATAGATAATGATAGAACCATAGATCAAGATCTGAAGAGGTTCCCAAAGGCAATCTACTGCCACTTCCTCCTTTTAAAGATGAAATATAAGACAGTCAGGGACTTAATCCTAAGTAATTTTCCCACAGTCTTACCCATAGTATCAAGAATCACAAGCAGGATTTGAATGCATATCCTCTAACTTCAAAATCAACTCTTTTCAATGTAACAAACTACCACTCAGTTTTAGGAAAAAAAGTTTCATATAGAATCTGATAATTTGTAGTTTTTCTCTGAAAGAAGTTTGTGTATATCTTTTGACCACATATATAAAATTTTGATGCCTTTTTTTTTTTTTTTTGGTGAGGCAATTGGGGTTAAGTGACTTGCCTAGGGTCACACAGCTAGTAATTGTTGTGTCTGAGGCCGGATTTGAACTCAGGTCCTCCTGAATCCAGGGCCAGTGCTCTATCCCCTGTGCCACCTAGCTGCCCCTATAAAATTTTAATAACAATTGTCTATACATAGATCAAGTCCCTAAAAGTCCTAAATATCATCTTTTTTGTTGCATTTTTTTAGCAAACATCTCTATTCCCAAACCATCATTTTGAAAGTTGAAAGCATTATTTTTCTTTTGGGGAGTGATAATACTCATGATCATAGGATCTATTAAGTGAGGAGTAATATCTAGAAAAAGAGAGATGATCCCTGGTTAGATTTCATATGGAATACTGTGTTCACTTTCTAATCTGGAGCAGATCTCTGAGTGGGAAACAAGAATCATCAGAAATTTGGATACTATGCCATTCAAGGACAAATTGAAGCTGTTGAGATAATTTAATATGAAAATAATAACTGCTGCTTCTTCTGCTACTGCTACTACTAAAATTAATATTAATGATAATAATAACTGACACATGTAATGTTGGAAAATTTGCAAATATATCAATCACTTTTCACACACATGAAAGAATGGTATTTGGAAGAGGTTTTAGATTTGTTCTATTATAACTCAGTGGACAAATATGGGAGAAATTGTGAAAGTACAGAGGTATATATAGTTTTAATATACAAGGAAAGAAAACATACTGAGCAATTAGAGCCAACTAAAAGTGGAATGGAATCCCTCATGCGATTGGGGATATTCCATCACTGGAGGGCCTTGTTAGCAGAATCTAATTCATTAATAGATTTGACTCTATGTCTTCTAGTGTCTTTCCAACTACTAATTTCTCTAATTGTCTTATGAAATTTCAAGGATAATCCAAAGAAATTAGAAAGGGTTATTATGTGTGAAATGGAATTTTCTGCAAATGGACTCTCAGTGTGTCTATGACTGATAAGGTCAACAATATGGTAAACTTCTTTTCAAAGATTCATGAGTTTGTAAGGACTAGCCCCTATGTGGGACTGCTACTTTTAAATCATCTCCTTGATTGCTTATTAATCAAATGAATCTGTAAGCTTGTTCTTAGTTGAATCATTGTGTGCTAAAAGAATATCAAACATTGTGTGAAAAAAGAACACTGCTACAAAAATTAGAAGACTTGAGTTCTAGTCTCCATTATTTTCTACTTTATTAGTTGTTTTATCCAGGCTAGGTCACTTTACCTTTATGATACTCAGTTGTCTTTCCTTCAAAATGATGGTGATTCCTTAATTTTCTAAAACATAAGGGACTCAAAAGATAATCTGAGTTAAGGCTGAAATCACTCATGAGAACCACTTTGTAAATGCAAAAAATAGATAGATAGATAGATAGATAGATAGATAGATAGATAGATAGATAGATAGATAGATAGATAGATAAATGTGAATTGTTATTCTCATTTTGAAGAAAATAATGAGAAATCAGGGCAGACTTACAATGTCCTCAAAGTCATAATATTTCAGTTTAGTTCACAATTCTTCCTAGACTGCAACTAAGCAAAACTACCTAGGGCATTCTAATTACCTTCCTTTGGCAGAATAGAATTTAATACATACATACATAAAAACACATATACATTTTAATTATTCACACACATACTTGTGCATATGTGTACACATATGTCTACATGTGTACATGTATGTATGCACACACATATGTGTGTGTATAGGAAATGTTTAGGAAGTACATCTCTTGCTATCTGAAACACATTTATTTTTTAATGCATAGTCTTTCTAGTTAATGTTTGCCATCGAGAGGCAATTTGGTATGGTGGATAGTAAGCCTCAGAACCAGAAACACTTTGGTTCAAATTGTGCCTCTCATACAGAATGACTGTTTGATTCTGGCCAGTAACTCTGTAGGATCATACAAATTACAGAAATAGTTCTAATCTACATTGGGAGGAATTTTCTCATCTGGAAATTCATTTTAACCTCAAAATTTCTTCTTTGATTCCCTTCTCTATCCATGTACTACATTACAGTATATTAGTGATCACATTTTGAATACTGGCGTAATAGTGGAATACATTAAAAAAAATTCCTGGTGCCAAATGACCTTAACATATATTGCTGAGCAGACAAATAAATTTATCATGAATAGAGCCACTGCAGTCAAAAACCCCACAGGGGATGTCTGATAGAAAAGTACTCCTTCATTATAGCATCATCCATGATGACATATCTACAGTGATAAAAGACTTTACTTAGAGTAGCTCATATCATCACACAATTTGGCAACAAAATGGGTATTATGTAGGGCCTTATCAAAGACTCATAAACCCCAATAATTTTAGATTATTTTCATTTTTTCCAATGCTGAAAAGTAACAGCAATGACTTAAATTGCCATATTGAAAAACTTTGAAAAGGAAAACTATCAGGACATGCACACAAAAAAGAAAATAAGAATTTTGTTTTTATTTATAGTCTTTATTTTTAAATCTGAAAGAAAAAAGTCAGCAAAACTGTTCTATTCTTACTTTGAAAGTGTTAAGAGAAAAAGGTAGATTCAGAAGTTATACACATACACACATATGATCATGACATACAAAATCTAAGAAAAGGAATTTGAAAAAAGACAACTATTCCATAAAATTAAACAGTAGTAATAAACATGAAAAATTAATATTTATTTTCCCTAAAATACATGGGAATAGAGCTTTAGAATATTAATTTAAAAATACATGAGAAAGGGGGCAGCTAGGTGGCACAGTGGATAAAGCACCAGCCCTGGATTCAGGAGGACCTGAGTTCAAATCTGGCCTCAGACACCTGACACTAGCTGTGTGACCCTGGGCAAGTCACTTAACCCTCATTGCCCCACCCCCCCAAAATACATGATAGATATAGAACAAAAAAGAAATAAAAACATGGCATGCAAAACAACTACATTAGAGTGTCATAAGAAATATATAAATTCATAAAACATTTCACTCAAGTAATCACCATATGGTGATCACTACATATACATAATTTTCCAAAGTTAGGATATAGCTTCATGACAGTTCTGTTCATATCTCTCATTTAAATTTAAATATAGAAAAATCTTCTAGATTTTCTAAATATTTGCACAAAGTTTGCTTCAACTTTGATGCTCACATCTCATCAGGACATTCAATTGCTTCTGTTCCTCTGATTGGAAGGCTAAGGGTGGAGCAAAAAACTTCTTCCAAACCTAGCCATCTTTTCATTTACTCCCAGCTGCTCAGCTTGGTTTTGACTCCAGCATCACCATCATTCACCCAACCTGATATGCTCTATAGTGCAATCTATCCACCCATTCCTCAGCAACCCTGTTCAGCTTCCTTTTCTTTTTGTCTTCCCTCATTAGATTTTAAGCTACATAAGGGCAGGAGCTCTCTTTCTTGCTTTTATTTATATTCTTATCACTTTGCAGTGCCTGGCACAAAGCAGTTACTTAATAAATGTTTATTATATTATCTTTTACAGTGGCTAGATGGTACAGTGGATAGAACACTGGGCCTGGAATCTGCATGACTTGAGTTCACATTTATCCTGAGATACTTCCTAGCTGTGTTACCCAAGGCAAACCCTGTTTGCCTCAGTTTCTTCATCTGTAAAATGAGGTGAAGAAAGAAATAGCAAACCACTTCATTATATTTAACAAGAAAACCCCAAATCAGGTCAGAAAGAATCAGACATGACAAAACAAATTATATTTTTGTCTTGATGTACTCTCTTTGTTTAACTACATGGCACAGACATGAATACAGCATGGGCCAGCAAATGTTTAGTTTTCCCATTAGCACTTATGTGTAGGGGAACCCATGCTGATCCCATCCATACTCAGCATATATATCCCAAGAGAAGGATAAATTCTTTTTTTTTTTAACTGAGGCAATTGGGGTTAAGTGACTTGCCCAGGGTCACACAGCTAGTAAGTGTTAAATGTCTGAGGCCAGCTTTGAACTCAGGTCCTCCTGACTCCAGAGCCGGTGCTCTATCCACTGCGCCACCTAGCTGCCCCGATAAATTCTTAAAGACAACAAAGGAAGGTCTATCTCTGGATCACCTAGTGAAGGTTGAGAGGAGAAAGTAATGGCATGGAAGACCAAGTGAAGTGAATCTTATAAAGGAATCCCTGCCCTGGATGAAATTGGGAAACAAATAGTAGTGAAGTACTCAGAAGCATAGGCAAATAAGAAGCAGAGAACAAACCAGTTCTAGTAAAACTACCATAATTGGCATCAAGGATTAGACAAAAGACAGTCAGAGAATCACAGATTCCAGATTTGACAATCTAATGCATTGTCTCCTTTGCTGACATTTGTAAGGTTAGACTGGAAAGGGGTTCCCATGATTGGGTTCCACTCTGCATCCCACTCCTTACCTGGTTCTGCTTAATATGTTTCAACTGTTTTAAAAGCAATATCAAACAGGGTTTTTTGTTTGTTTGTTTTTCAGAGCAAGTTGTAGTTTAGGGACAAGTGTTGAAATCCACATAGATTGAATCCAGAAACTTAGTCAAATTGGGCTTAATCATTTAGAACATGCCAACAGGATAAAATTCCAAATGCAAAAAAAAATATATTTCCCTGGAGATGTCAGAACCAAAGCCAATATGATTATTATCTAAGAAGGGGTATAAAGGTAGTATGCTGTTTCCAGATCAATAGAAAAGTATTCTGAGGTTAGGTACACAGGAAATTTTCCAACAGAGTATGAATGAGTTTGCAGCACTAACTTGACGGGATTTTCTTACTCAGAGTGAAAGCAAGGCTACAGCTCTCTCTGGCTTTTACCTGGGTCTGCCCATATTCTTTGGCACTGCCATATAAGTGTCTGCACCTGTGTCATCCCTTTGGGAAGGGCTAAAATCTGCTGTGCAGACTAGATGTTGAATACAAATAAATTCATTCCATAGAGGAGGATTTTCTTTTTATTTAATAGACTGGCTTCTACTAACCTTGGGGCAGATAGGCACATGCTAAGAGTAGCATCACCATAGTCATATGGATTTGTCTACTGGGGAGCCTGTTTCTGGTTTCCTAGAAATGAGCAAGGTGCTATTTAGGTGGGTACGCTTTGGCTTTGAGAAGCAAAGTGGGGCAAGGGGGGGATCTACTTAAAACAATGTAATTATATAAATAAAGATCACTAGATCTTCCCAAATATTAATGGTGACACATTAATTATTATGTGAATGCTCTCTGTCATTGTACATCTAGTTAACAATGTCTGTTAAGATCACAAGTCTGAAGCTTATGTGTATCATGAGTATGGCATATAAAATATGCTTTGCCTTGTTTCTTAGACATTGGCTACACTCCTTTGTCATCATTCTGTCTTACAAATGTATACCATTGGCAGCCAGGTGGCTCAGTGGATAGAGTGCTGGACTTAAAGTCAAGAACAGCTTAGTTCAAATCCACTCTCAGACACTTACTAGTTCTGTGACCTGCGTCCAATTACTTAACCTCTGTTTTCCTCAGTTTCCTCAATTGTAAGATGGATGTAATATTAACACTTACCTTCCAGGTTTTTTGAGAATATCAAGTGAGATAGTATTTTAAAGTGCTTAGTACAGTACCTGGCATATATAAATGATAGCAAGCCTACATAGTATGAGGGCTATCTCTCACATGTAGCATGAAGGTAGACAGAAAAGAGAAATCTAACTTCTTCTTTACCAACCTTCCTTAAAGGGACACTCTAATCCCTGCCAGCAAGCAAAGCAGGAGGGCAGGAACAAGACACCACTCTGCTCTCCTCTGAGTAAGGAGCTACTAAACTAGAATTATATCAATCTGCTTCCTTAAATATTGTTAGTGTAGGGAATGTGATCTGGTAGAAGCTAACTTTTTTTTACATCACTGTTTCATTGTTGGGAGAAAGGAGGGCCCAACCCTTTATAGGGGTTACACTTTTCCCACCAAATACTATTTCTACAATGAACACACAGAGCACTTGGATGAGAAATCTTATATATCATATTGATAACAACTAGAAATCAGAGAAGGTATGTATAGGAGAATATATATTAGACTATACAGAGTGAAAGAGCTCTCCCATTGGGAACCAAGTAATGTAACTTAACCAAGAGCAAAAATCCCATATCTCACCCAAGATAAAGTGCCCCAAAGTCTCTGGTGTAGCAAATTAAGAATAACGATATGTTGGAGACTGCCAGGCACTCTCATGTCTACCCAGAATCTTTTCCTTCATGAACCTGAATTGGGTTTAGGTTTGTCCATATTTCCTTTTATAGCTAGAAGACAGAAGTGATCAAAGAGGCTGCAGAACCTGAGGTGATTTGCAAACTGTCTGAAGACTTCACAGAAAACTACTTTCTTCTCTTGCCAATTCTTCCACACTCTTCACACAAAGATTTTGATTCTTGCTAATAAGGAGAGTTCCATTCCAATGGATTTGGGGAATGGGGTAACAAATATATTGTCATCTCATTTCATGTTTAAAAGGTTTATGAGATAGCATGAATGTTATCAGCAGTTGAGGAGTAAAGAATGAAAAAGGAGATTCACAGTAGGTAAATTATATGCCCAATGTTATAAAATAATTATACTATGGAGCAAGCATTTGAATCCATGTCTTCTACAAGCCTATTTTTATTCATTCTTTCAGATGTTCTTTTATGAATGAAGGATGCCACAGTACCCATCACTGAGTTAGTACTGTCCATTAAACTCAATAGAGGGGAATGGCTATCATTCAGTACACAGAAAATTATGAAGTTTAGGATTGTAGGATACAAGGCATAAAGATTAAGCCTCCCTAGGTCCCTGTTCTCTAACCACCAATTTTCTTTATTGCTGCTGAGTATCCCCTAAAGTGGGATGAGGGCAGGAAGCTGAGAAGCCTTTATTATATCTACAATTCCCATGACCACCCTAACCATTGAAGTATACCACAACATATCAAACACAAAATCACAAATCCAAATGTTTCCCTGGACTTAAAAGTGTAAAAAGCTGCAGTTTGGGTAGGTCTGATGGCACAAGGAAAACAGAACTGCCTCACATTGATTTTTACAAATTCAAATATTTTCACCAGCTCTAAAATTAGGCAGGAATAATACCCCAAATTATTTGGCAAGACAGAGTTGCATTCTATGTTTTCATATCTTTGTTTTTCTAATGATATATTAAAACTTTTCTAAAATACACATTCTTATATTCAAAACTTGGTTATTTGAGGATGAATTAAAACAAAATGGTGAAAATTTCTAAGATTCTATTAAACAGAGAATTTGTTTGCATGAACACTTTCCTCCCATTTTTTTCTCTTTCAGAGACTTGGAGGTTTAATAGAGAAGAGCAAATCAAAGTATGTTGCTAAGAAAGCACTATAACTAAAATGCCTATTACAGAATTATAGTTTTCTCTTGCATACTGCCTGGAAAGAACATTGGACACATAGTGCTAGAGGCAAATAAAAAGTAATGATGAATGCCAATTGAATTAGGACATGATTAATTAGATAGCTAAAAGTTTTGTTATTTCTATGCAGTTTAAGAAAAAAATTTTAGAGTTATGCAAAGTTATTGTTACAATTTTTGGACATAACACAGAGCAGAGAAGTGATAATTTCTAGAGATTTATCTTTCTTTCATTTATAGATTTATTTTCAATTCACTTAATGAGAGCTAATTTCTTCATGAACTGTCAGCATTAGAAGTTAAGAAATTGCTTTAGCACAGTAACCCAGGGCCAGGCTTTGATTCCAAAGTTACTAAACTACTCTATTTTCTTATGGGTCATCTAACTGTTTGGCTATGTTTTCTTAATTTACCTTTCTTTATTTACAAAAGACTGGTAGTCAATTTGATATGGCCATTTAGTAATATAGGAGAACATTATGAAATCTAATTTTATTTTATTTTAATGAACATTATCATTTAAAGTTTGGAATTTGAAATTCAATCCTTCCTTTTTTCCTGCCCTTACCCATCCCTGAGTTGGTAAGTTATCAGATATAGGTTATACTTGGACAATTATGTAAGACATTATCATATTAGTAATTTTGTATGAGAAAACTTGACAAAAAGAAAAAAATGAAATAAAGTAAAAAGTAGCATGCTTCAGTTGGTGTTAAATCATGATCAGTTCTTTCTTTGGAGGTGGATAGTATGCTTCATTATTAGTCATTTGGGATTGTTTTGCATCATTGTATTGTTGAGAATAGTTAAATCATTTGCAATTCTTCATAAAATAATATTGCTCACTATGCACAATGTTTTCCCGGTTCTTCTGTTAACTTCACTATACATCAGTTTATATATGTCTTTCCAGGCTTTTCTGAAATCATCCTGTTTGCCAGGGAGGTAGAGCCAAGATGGGAGAGTAAAGGCAGTAACTTGCATGAACTCTCCCCAAGACCCCTACAAATATTTTAAAATAATGCCATAAGATAGTTCCTGTAGCAGCAGAACCCACAAAAGACAGGGTGAAAATTTTCCCAGTCAAAGACAACTTAGAAGGTCAGCAGGAAAGGTCTGTCGCACTGGGGTGAGCATGGAACACAGCCCAGAACAGACCACACCACACCAGTACAACCCCAGCCCCAGCCCTAGGACCTCCAATTCAGGAGGAGGCCTGTGGAGCCTCTGAAGCAGCAACTGCAGCAATTGCTTCTGGAGCTTATCCCACAAACCCTAAGGATTTGACCAATTGGCCAGAAGGAAATTGCAGGGATACTTTGCTAGCACTGAATTAGGACTCTTTTGTTTTGCCCATATTTGGATCCAGGTCAGTCTTGGGTGGTGGTCCCAGGCAGGGAAGGAGCACAAGAACAGAAGAGCTTGAAGTCACAGTAGAGAAGGATTCTGTTCATAGTTCCAGGGCAGAAAATCATGCCTGTGGTTACTTGAAGACCATAGCAGAGGCCAGTAGCATAATAAACATACTTCTCCTTAAATCATACCACCTTGGAAGAATGAAAAACTTATAAATCCCAAGAAATATCTCTAAAAACAGCAGCACAAAACTCCTGAAGCTTGGGATGGTGTACCCTCCACTCTGGAAGCAGTACACTATTCTAACACAGAGTTAAAAGTCAAGAAATGGGTGGAGGGGGCAACCAGATGGCACAGTGAATAAAGCACTGGTCCTGAATTCAGGAGGACCTGAGTTCAAATCTGGCCTCAGACACATGATACTTGCTAGCTGTATGACCCTCAGCAAGTCATTTAACCCTCATTGTCCTGCAAGAAAAAAGTCAAGAAATAGGCTGGTAAAATGAGCAAATAGGAAAAAAAATGGGGAGCATAGAAAGTTTCTATGGTGACAAGGAAGATCAAGATACACCCTCAGAAGAAGTTAACAAAGTCAAAACTCCTATAGTCAAAGCTTCCAAGAAAAATATGAATTGGTCGCAGGCCATAGAAAGGCTCAAAAATACTTTGAAAATGAAGTAAGAAGGGCAGAGCCAAGATGGCGGAGAGGAAGCAGCAAACTGCCCGAGCTCTCCTTCTGTTCCCTCAAAAAGAACATTAAATCAAGCCTCTGGATGGATTCTGGAACTACAAAACCTGCAAAGAGACAGAGAGACACAGTCTTCCAACCAGAGATAATTTAGAAAACTTCAGGAAAAGGTTGGTCTGACTTGGGAAAAAGGGAGGACCAGCGCAGGGCAGCAGCTCAGCGCCAAGGAGGTCAGGGCAAGTCAGCAAGAGCTGCGGGCGACAGCCAAACAACTGAGGCCCCTGGAACCTGGCTCAAAAATCTGGTGGCCAAGAAGGACAGTGGAAAAACCTACCTGCACTGGCCAGGAGGGCCACGAACAGGACAAGCTGGATCGGGCGCCAGGATCGAGCACTGGGATCAGGCACCTGGCTGAGCGCGCTCAGACAGGAAGTGCAGGGGGGCAAACTGCACACACTATAAAGGCCTCAGAGTAAAAAGCCAGTCACACAGTACCTATACCCCTGCACAAGAAGCCCAAAACAGGGACCCTCGTGCCCCCAGAGAAGACCTCAACTTAAAAAATAAACAAACAAGCTGCAATAATGAGTAAGAAGCAAAAAAGAGCCCTCTCCATTGAGAGCTTCTGTATCAATAGGGAAGAAGCCAACGCAAACTCAGATGAGGACAATACCCTCAAATTGCCTACATCTGAAACATCATGAGGGAAGGTGAATTGGACTCAAGAACAAAAAGCCTTCCTGGAAGAGCTCAAAAAGAATTTTAAGAATCAATTGAGAGAGGCAGAAGAAAAAATGGGAAGAGAAATGAAAGCAAAACAAGAAAACTATGAAAAAAGAATCAGCAGCTTGGAAAAGGAAGCACAAAGATTGACTGGACAAATGGAAAAAAAAGTGCATAATTTCACTGAAGAAAACAATGCCTTAAAAAATTCATTTGGCCAAATGGAAAAAAAGGTGCAGAATCTCATTGAAGAAAACACTGCCTTAAAAAATTCACTTGGCCAAATGGAAAAAAAGGTGCAGAATCTTACTGAAGAAAACAATTGCTTAAAAATTAAAATTGGACAGTTGGAAGATAAGGAATCCATGAGACACCAGGAATCAGTCAAGCAGAATCAAAAGAATGAAAAAATAGAAGAAAATGTGAAATACCTCATTTGAAAGACAACTGATCTGGAAAACAGATTGAGGAGAGAAAATTTGAGAATCATTGGACTGCCTGAAAGCCATGACCAGAAAAAGAACCTAGACACCATATTCCAGGAAATTATTAAGGAGAACTGCCCTGATAACATAGAATCAGAGGATAAAATCATCATTGAAAGAATCCACCGATCACCTCCTGAAAGAGACCCCAAAAGGAAAACTCCAAGGAATATTGTAGCCAAATTCCAAAATTATCAGGTGAAGGAGAAAATACTCCAAGCAGCCAGAAAGAAGCAATTTAAATATCATGGAGCCACAGTCCCGATTGCTCAGGACCTGGCAGCTTCAACATTAAAGGACCACAAAGCTTGGAATATGATATTCCGGGAGGCAAAGGAGCTTGGATTGCAGCCAAGAATTTTACCCAGCAAAAGTGGTCATTCTCTTTCAGGGGAAAAGATAGACATTTAATGACATTGGGGATTTTCAATCTTTCCTGGTGAAAATAGCAGAACTGAATAGAAAATTTGATCTCAATATACAAGACTCAAGATAAGTTTAAAAATGTAAACAGAGGGAAAAATAAAAGGTTACCCTATTAGGTTAAACTGTTTATATCCCTACAAGGGAAGGTAACACTCATAACTCTTAAGAACTGTAAATGTATCTGGGCAGAGAGAAGGAGTTTACACAGAGGGTATAAATATAAATTGTCTTTGATGTGATGATACAAAAAAAAGATTAAGGGGTTAAAAAGGGAGTCTATGGAGAGGAGAGGAAAGGGGAGGTGGAATGGGATGAATTATATCATATGAAGAGGTGAAAAAAAACCTATTACAACAGAGGGAAAGAAAGGAGGGGTGAACATTGTTTCAACCCTACTCTCATTAGATTTCATTCAAAGAGGGAATAACATATACGTTCATTGGGATAAAGAAACTTAACTCATTCTTTAGAGAAGCAAAAGGCAAAGGGAAAGGGGGGACTGATAGAAGGGAGGACAAAAAGCAAGGGAGAAAAGGGTAAAGAAAAGAGAGGGGGGTGATAAAAAGGGAGGGCAGATTGGGGGAGGCAGGGGTAAGAAGTAAAACTTCGGTGAGGAGGAATAGGGTGAAAGAAGGGGGGAAAAGTACAAAGGAGGTAAATAGAATGGAGGGGAATAGATAGTCAGTAATAATAACTGTGAATGTGAATGGGATGAACTCTGCTATAAAACGGAAGTGAATTGCAGAGTAGATTAAAAACCAGAATCCTACAATATGCTGTTTACAAGAAACACATTTGAAGCAGAGAGATACACACCAAGTAAAGGTAAAAGGCTGGAGCAGAATATATCATGATTCAGTTAAAGTAAAAAAAGCAGGGGTAGCAATCCTTATCTCAGACAAAGGGCAGGCAAAAATAGATCTAATTAAAAGAGATAAGGAAGGAAATTACATCTTGCTTAAAGGTACTATAGATAATGAAGTAATATCAATATTAAATATGTATGCGCCAAGTGGTATAGCATCCATGTTCTTAGAGGAAAAGTTAAATGAGTTAGAAGAGTAATTAGACAGTAATACTATACTAGTGGGGGATCTGAATCTTCCCCTCTCAGAATTAGATAAATCTAGCTGAAAAAGAAATAAGAAAGAAGTGAAAGAGATGAATAGATTACTAGAAAATTTAGACATGATAGATGTCTGGAGAAAATTGAATGTGGATAGAAAGGAATATACCTTTTTCTCAGCAGTACATGGCACATTTTCAAAAATTGACCATGTATTAGGGCACAAAAACATCATAGTCAAATGTAGAAAGGCAGAAATAGTAAATGCATTCTTTTCAGATCATGATGCAATAAAAATTACATGTAAGAAAGAGTCAGGGAAAAGTAGAATGAAAATCAATTGGAAACTAAAGGGCAATAAAGCTGTGCATACCCTTTGACCCAGCAATACCACTTTTGGGTCTTTTTCCCAAAGAGATCATGGAAAGGGGAGAGGGACCCACATGTACAAAAATATTTATAGCTGCTCTTTACGTGGTGGCAAGGAATTGGAAGTTGAGGGGGTGCCCATCAATTGGGGAATGGCTGGACAAGTTGTGTTATATGAATACAATGGAATACTATTGTGCTGTAAGAAATGATGAGCCGGAGGAATTCAGAGAAACCTGGAGGGCCTTGCGTGAGCTGATGATGAGTGAGATGACCAGAACCAGTAGAACACTGTACACAGTATCATCAACATTGAGTGTTGATCTATTGTGATGGACTATATTCTTCTCACCAATGCAATGGTACAGAAGAGTTCCAGGGAACTCATGATAGAAGAGGATCTCCAAATCCAAGAAAAAAAAAAAGAACTGCGGAGTATAGATGCTAAATGAAACATTCTATTTCTTTTAGTTTTGGTGCTGTTGTTTTTTTCTCTTTTGAGGTTTTTCATCATTGCTCTGATTTTTTCTCTTATAACATGACTAATGCAGAAATAGGATTAATGTTATTATGTGTATATATATATATGTATATATATATGTGTGTGTGCGTGTATATATATATATATATATATATATATATATATATATATATATATATATATATCCTATATCAGATTACCTGCTCTCTGGGGGAGGGTGGAGGGAGGGGAGGGAGGGAGAAAAATCTGAAATTGTAAAGCTTGTATAAACAAAAGTTGAGAACTATCTTTACATGTAATAAAAATAAAATAAAATACTTTATTAATTTAAAAAAAGAAAATTAAGTAAGAGGGGCAGAGGAAAAAATGGAAAGAGAAATAAGATAGATGCAGGAAAGTCATAATAAAAAAAAAAGTCAACAGCTTGGTAAAAGAGAAACAAAAATACTGAAGAAAATAGACCTTAAAGAACAGAATAGGCTCCCTGAAGACAATAAAACAAAACAAAAAGACTAAAAAGTAGAAGGCAATGTGAAATATTTCATTGGAAAAATAAATGACTTGGAAAACAGAACCAGGAGAGATAATTTGAAAATTATTGCAGTAGCTGAAATCAATGATCAAAAAATGAACTTAGACATCATCTTTCAAGAAATTGTCAGGGAAAATTGCCCTCATATTCTAGAACCAGAAGGTAAAATAGAAATTGAAAGAAGCCACCAATCGTTACTGAACGAAATCCTAAAATGAAACTCCCAGGAATATTATACACAAATTCCAACATTCCCAGGTCAAGGAGAAAATATTTCAAAAAGCCAAAAAGAAATAATTCAAGTATTGTAAAACTACATTTATAATATCAAGATTTAGCAGTTTCTATATCAAAAGAGCAGAGGGCTTAGAATATAATATTCCATAGGGCAAAGGAACTGGAATTACAAGCAAGAATCACATAACCATCTAAACTGAGTATAATCTTTCAGGGGTAAATGTGAATTCAATAAAAGAGAGGACTTTCAGGCATTCTTAATGAAAAGAACTGAGGTGAATAATAAAAAAAAATGACTTTCAAATAAAAGACTCTAGAGAAGCATAAAAAAGCAAACAGGAAAAAGAAATCATAAGGGATATTAAAAGGTTAAACTTTTTACAATCCTACATGGGGAGATGATACTCATAAGAACATTCTCATTTGTAGGGCAAGTGGATTGAGTATATTTACACAGAGGCGACAGGTGTGAGTTGAATATGAAGGGATGATATCTTTAAAAATATACAATTAACAGGTAAGAGAGGAATGCACTGGGAGAAAGTGAAAGGGAGAGGTTGAATGGAGTAAAGTATCACATAAAAGAGCAAGAAAAAACATATTGTGGAGGGGAAGTTGGGGGAGGTACTGGAGAGTGAGTGAACCTTTCTATCAGGATTGACTGAAAGAGGGAATAATATACACAGTCAATTGGGTATAGTGATCTATCTTAACCTGCAGGAAAATAGGAGGGGAAAGGGATCAAGAGGGGAGAGGTAATAGAAAATTGGGCACATTGGGGGAGGGGGCAATCAGAAACAAAACACCTTTGAAGAGGGAAAGGGTGAAAGGAGATAGAGAATACAGTAAATGACATCGGGAGGGAATAGGATTTCAGGAAATACAGTCAGCAAAAGTAATTGTGAAATGATGAGTAGGTTGCTCTCAGAAAATCCTGGAAAGACTTAAATGATCTGATGCAAAGTGAGAAGTACTTTATGCAACGTAAAACCAATATTTCAACATGATCAGCTGTGAATGCCTTGGCTAATCCTAGCAATGCAATGATCCAAGACAACTCTGAAGGACCTATGAATAATGCAATCCATCTCCAGAGAAAGAACCAATGGTGTCTGAATATAGATTGAATTATATATATTTTTTGAATTTCTTAAGATTTTTTTGTCTATTTTCTTTCACAACCTGACTAATGTGAAAATGTTTTTCGTTACAACACATGTATAACATATTGAACTGCTTACGTTCTTTTTTTTTTTTTTTGGCAAGGCAATGGGGGTTAAGTGACTTGCCCAGGGTCACACAACTAGTAAGTGTCAAGTATCTGAGACCGAATTTGAACTCAGGTCCTCCTGAATCCAGGGCCAGTGCTTTATATATTGCATCACCTAGCTGCCCCAAATTGCTTATGTTCTTAATGGGAGTGGGGTGAGGTGGGAGGGAGGAAGAGAATTTGGAGCACAAAGTTTTAAAAATGGACATTAAGATTGTTTGTACATGCAATGGGGTGGAAATAAAATTCTAAATAAATGAAAAACAAAAAGAAATTTTAAAAGGAAAAAAAAAAAGAAATCAACCTGTTTGTTATTTCTTAGAGCACAACAATATTCCATTACAATCAAATACAATAGCTTGTTTAGCCATTCCCCAACTGATGGGCATTCTTTTGATTTTCAATTCTTAGTCACCACAAAAAGAAATGCTCTAAATAATTTTATACAAATAGGTCTTCTTGTCTTTTTTGAGATATTTTTGGCACATAAAACTAGCAATGGTATTGCTGGAACAAAGGGTATATACAGTTTTATCAGAGATATTTGTTGCAAAAATTATTTCAAAGTTTTCTGCTTTCCTTTTAATTTTGGTTATGTTTTATGTGAAAAAAATCTTTGTAATTTCATATAATCAAAATTATCTATTTTACATTTTGTAATGCTCTCTATATCTTCTTTTATCCTAAATTATTTTGCTGTCCATGAATCTGACAGATAAACCATCCATGCTCTCTTTATTTGCTTAGGATACCACCATCTATGTGTAAATCATGTACAAATTTTGAGCTTATTTTGGTATACTGTGTGAGATGTTGCCCTATATCTAGTTTTGCCATATTGTTTTCCAGTTTGCCCAGCAGTTTATGCCAATGAGTGTTTTTTCTTTGTTTTTTTTTTGTTTGTTTATTTTTTTGGGGGTGCAATGAGGGTTAAGTGACCTGTCCAGGGTCACACAGCTAGTAAGTGTCAAGTGACTGAATCTAGGGCTGGTACTTTATCCATTGCACCACCTAGCTGCCCCCAAGCCAATAAGTTGTAACAATGAGCTTTGTTCCAAAGTGAGTTTTTCAAAAACCTTGAAAATGTGGGTTTACCACACACTAAATTACTATAGTCTTTTGTTATAATTTAATTCATCCCGATTCTATTGTACTTATCCATCACTCTATTTCTTAGCCAGTAGCAGATTGCTCTCATAATTACTACTTTATAATGAAATGTGCGATCTGGTACTGCTAGACTACCTTCTTTCACAGTTTTTCCATTGATTCCCTTGATATCCTCGTGATTTTGTTCTACCAGAGTAAATTTATTATTATTGGCAAGGTCTATAAAATATGTTCAGATAGTTTGATGGTTACAACACTAAATAAATAGATAAATTTAGGTAGGACTGTAATTTTCATCACATTAGTTCAGCCTACCCATGAGAAATTAGTATTTTTCTAATTGTTTAGATCCGATTTTATTTTTTCAGTAGTGATTTAGTTGAACTTATATAGTTCCTGCATTTTTCTTGGCAGGTAGAGTTCCAAGTATTTTATATTGTCTACTGTTATTTTAAATCTAGTTTCTTTATGAGTTGCCACTAGATATTATAGGTAATATATATAAATGCTGATGAGTTATGTGGGTTTATTTGTATCCTGCAACTTTGCTAAAGTTAATAATTTCAAGTAATTTTTTAGTTGCTTCTCTGAGATTTTCTAAGTATAACATATCATCTGCAAAAAGTAATAGTTTTGTTTTGTCATTGCTGATTCTAATTTCTGAAGTTTCTTTTTATTCTATTTTTTCTGTAGCTCATATGTCTAGTATAATAATAAATAATATATTTGATACTGAGCATCCTAGCTTTAGTACTGATTGTATTGGGAAGGTGTTTTGCATGTCACCCTTACAGATAATACTTGCTGATGGTTTCAGATAAATATTCTATATCTTTTTAAGGTAAGCTCCATTGGAAATCACATTTCATTTTATTTTTTTATAATTAAAAATTTTTCAATCTCAATATTGTATTTTCAGTTACTTATAATTATATTTTCCAACATTTGTTTTTATAAGATTTTGAGTTCCAAATTTCTCCATCCCTCCCTTCCCTCCACCCTCCCTAAGAGAGAAAGGAACCTGATATAGGTTATATATGTACAGTAACATTAAACAAATTTCTGTATTAGTCATGTTATTAAAGAACAATTAGAACAAAAGGGAAAAAACTCACAAAAAAGAAAAAAAATACAAAACCCCCCCCCATAAAAATAGCATGGTTCAATCTGCATTAATATTTCATAGCTGTAGACACAGCCAAGATGGCAGAAAGAAGCCAGGAAGTTGCCTGAGCCCTCCCAAGTTTCCCTCAAAAACAACATTAAATCAAGCCTCTAAACAGATTCTGAAAAAACAGAACCTACGAAAAGACAGAGAGACACAATCTTCCAACTTGTGATAATTTAGAAGATACCTGGAAATGTTAGTCTCACTCAGTCAAAAGGGGAGCACAGCACACCTCAGACAGCACAGCTCAGACAATGCAGTACAGCATGTAGGGAGCCTGGGCAAGTCAGCAGGAAACTCTTGGCCATAGCTCAGCAAGCTGGTGGCACAGAGGGCTAATTATGAGATCCACCAGCACCAGCATAGAGGGCAGGTTGCCAGCTGGAGGGCCAGGTTGAGGGCCATTCACAGGATAGGCACAACTGGGTCTGGCCATCCCAGTGCCTGGAGCTGAAGATGTCCCAAAAACCTATTACAATAGAGGGAAAGAAGGGAGGGGTGAGCATTGTTTCAACCTTACTCTTATCAGATTTGGTTCAAAGAGGGAATAACATGTACACTCATTTGGATAAAGAAAAATAACTTATTCTTTATGGAAGTAAAATGGAAGGGGAAACTGGGGCACTGATAGAAGGGAGGGCAGAAGCAGGGGAGAAAATATAAAGAGAAGGGAGGGGGACTAATAGAAGGGAGGGCAGATTGGGGGAGGCAGGGGTCAGAAGCAAAAAGCTGGTGAAGAGGAAAAGAGTGAAAGAAAGGGGAAAAATAAGAAGGGTATAAATAGGATGGAAGGAAAAAGACAGTTAGCAATAACTATGAATGTGAATGGGATGAACTCTGCCATAAAATGGAAGTGAATAGCAGAGTGGATTAAAAACCAGAATCTCCAAAATGCTGTTTACAAGAAACATATTTAAAGCAGAGCGATACACACAGAGTAAAGGTAAAAGGCAGTGAAAAAGCAGGGGTAGCAATCTTTATCTCAGACAAAGCAAAGGCAAAAATAGATCTAATTAAAAGAGATAAGGAAGGAAACTGCATCTTGCTAAAAGGTACTATAGATAATAAAATTATATCAATACTAAACAAGTATGAACCAATTGGTATAGCATCCAAATTCTTAGAGAAGTTAAATGAGTTACAAGAGGAAATAGCAAAACTAAACTAGTGAGGGATCTGAATATTCCCCTCTCATAATTAGATAAATCTAGCCACAAAATAAATAAGAAATAAGTTAGAGTAGAATAGAATGTGAGAAAAGTTAGAAATAATAGATTACTGGAGAACATTGAATGGGGACAGAAAGGAATATACCTTTTCCTCAGTGGTACATGACACATATTCAAAAATTGACCATATATTAGGGCACAAATCTCTCATAGTCAAATGTAGAAAGGCAGAAATAGTAAATGTATCCTTCTCAGATCATGATTCAATAAAAATTACATGAAATAAAGTGCCATGGAAAGATAGACTGAAAACTAATTGGAAACTAAATAATCTCATTCTAAAGAATGAGTGGGTCAAACAACAAATCATAGAAACAATAAATAACTTTATCCATGAGAATGACAATAATGAGACAACATATCAAAACTTATGAGATATATCCAAAACAGTCCTTAGGTGAAATTAAAAATCTCTAAATGCTTACGTGAATAAAAAAGAGAAAGCTTAGATCAATTAATTGGGCATCAATTAAAAATGTAGAAAAAGAACCGATTAAAAATCCCCAATTAAAGACTAAATTAGAAATCCTGAACATCAAAGGAGAAATTAATAAAATTGAATGAAATTAATCAATACAACTAAGAGATGGTTTTATGAAAAAAACAATAAAACACATAAACTATTGGATAATTTGATTTCAAAAAAAAAGAAAGAAGAAAATCAAATTATCAGTATCAAAAATGAAAGGGGTGATTTCACCACAAATGAAGTGGAAATTAAAGCAATAATTAGGAACTCTTTTGCCCAACTATATGCCAATAAATTTGACAATCTAAATGAAATGGATAATTACAAAAACACAAATTGCCCAGGTTAACTGAAAAGGAAATAAAATCCTTAAGTAAGCCCATATTAGAAAGAGAAATTGAACAAGCTATTAATGAACTCCCTAAGGAAAAATGTCCAGGGCAAGATGGGTTTACAAATGAATTCTACCAAACATTTATTATTTGGGAAAATAGGTAAAGAAGGAATCCTACCAAATTTCTTTTATGACACAAATATGGTGTTGATACCAAAGCCAGACAGAGCCAAAATAGAAAAACAATTAAATTAACCTATTTATACCCATTTAAGTTCACTGATACACAAGATATTGATGTTTAATCTTTCCATTTCCTAGTTGACCCCCATCCAGTTTAACTTGGTTCATAGATCTTACATTTCAAGTTCCTCTGCAATATTGATCTTTACAATATCGGACTTTCCTTTTGTCACCAGATGCATCCACAGGTGAGTTTCTTTTGGCTTTCAACTAGCTGTTTCATTAGTACTGGAGCTACATGTTATTGTCCTCCATTCCTCTACAGTAGCATATTGGACAATTTTTGATCTGAGGGGCTTATCTACTAATGTCATATCTTTTATCATTTTAATGCTGTCCATAGGGTTTTCCAAGCAAAGATACTGGATAGGTTTGCCATTTCCTTATTCAGTGGATTTCTTTTTGTACATGTACTTGTACATTCACACACACACACACACACACACACACACACACACACACACATATATATATATATGCATATGCATATACATATACATGTGCATGAACATACACATATACATATGGCCTAGAGCATTAAGCTGTAAATAAATGTGTTCAATCTACATATAAAATAACTATGGAAGCATGACTTCATCTTTCTTCTTCTATTTTTTCTCATTTGAAAGGCAATATGATCGAATGGAAAGAGCCCTGGCCTTATCAAAAAGGCCAGGGTTGAGTTGTAGTTCCATCTTGTACTAGTTGTGGTGACCTTGGGTAAGCCACTTGACATATCTGAGCCTATATGCCTCAGTAAAGCACATATGTAAAATGAGTATAATATCTACCTGCTTGTCACAAAAGGTTCTTACAAGGATAAGATGAGATTATAAAGAATGTTTATAATTATAAACACTATTAATACATAGCTATAAATAAATAATGATAGAGAGCAGGAGGAACATAAAGGGAACTGGAAAGTAAGGAAGAGAGAAAGAACTGGAGTCAAGGGGAAGGGAAGTTTAATTAACATAGTAACTGCCCATGATGAACTCTATCAATAGGGAAAGACACTAGATGTCCAATTTAAAGTCATAAAATTTTCTAAGGTATGGAAAGTTTTAGTGTTTTGCCCAGGGTCACTGTCAATGGTGAGCTTTCTATAAATGATACTACAAGACATCTAAATACAAATAGTTGTAGTAGTAGTCATCATCATGATGATAGCAGAAGCAATATTGAAAAATATTGGAAGTGAAAATAAAAATGAAAGCTCGCTATTTCCCTAGAACCCCACCATTTGGTGGTATGTTACAATATAATTTTAAATTACTTACCCTTGTTAGTAATTTGCCTATTTTCACATGTTGTTTTGGATTGATTAAGTGTCCATAGGATGCTAACGTATTTAGGTAAGAATATCATTATTCCTATTATTCTTATATAGCTTAAATATAATAAATGATAAGTTTTTACTTAAGTTCACCGAGGTGAATACATATATCCATTCAGTTTGGGCCTGCAGAATTTTTAAAATGTCAGAGAGAAATCTAATGAGGAGTATGGCATGAAGGTGGTTGAAAGATGAAGATCTTTGACTTTGATTCATTTTACTAACTTGTCTATATTTTAGAAAATTGTTATATCAGAACATCTATACAAGAATACAGTGAACACCTGCCATTACAAAATAGGATAATAAATATACTTTTAAAATTCCATAATTTTCTCAAAATTTAACCCTTAAATACAAAAATGAAAACTTGTATTTCACTTGCTTTCTAAAAAAAATTAAATACAGGAAGGCAGGTTTTGACAAATAAGGAAGTATTTAGAAAATGCTAAAAGTCAAATGTCTTCTTTCTTTGTACAGTAATATTTTACGCCCCCTCCCCCCATTCTTCTTATGTTTTGCTTTTAATAAGTCTGTTAAGGTTATGTTTTATTTTTTTCTAAATTAACAGAAAAAGAATATTCACTGGCAAAATAAACATAGGTGAATGAAACATTGCATTAGTCATTGCCTCTCAGATATGCCATTCTGAGTCCCTAATGTTGAGAGTATTTATATGTTAACTCTGCTATTTTCAAGTAGGATGCTTCCCTTTTCAAAGGCTCTCCTTTTGCAGGATCATAGATGAATTACTTTACTGTGAATAATATTCATTCCCATTAGGGTAGAAGGCTGAATTTTTTTTTTTAATGAAGCTGCCTGCACAAAAATAAAAATTAAATTAAAACATATTTAATATTTCCCTTTCTCTGAAGAACAAATTCCAAACATGAAGGTCACTTGCAAGCCAAGTGCTTGCAAGAGTGACCTGTCTAACCACTGTGAGTCCTGTCTTGATATAAATGAGCACCTTAAACCATAAATTGGTGCTTTTCAGATAGGAACTGAAAAATAAACTGTTATAAAATTGTCAGCAGCTGCCAACCAGAGAACTGATTCTGTAATTTAGTGAGAAACTAAAAAGATCAAAATCACATTTCTGCCTTTTAACAGGCCTTTGGCTGTCGCACAGAAACTGCTAATGGCATCGTATAAGGGAAGGAAGAAGTAGAGGGCATAAGGCCACTTTATATTGCTGGGGAAATGGCCATGCCTGTTTTTAGGCAGCTGTGAATGCTAAGAACAAAAGGCTTCAAGCTATAGTGGTCTTGCTCTGTGAGATGTCAGTCAGGTAAGCTTACATAAAGAATTGCTATAATAACTATAATGGTTATTATAATTGTGCATAATTAGAACACATTTGGTTAATATTGGATCTCTTTCTCAGAGCCTCAAAACCCTACACACTATTTTCTCCCCTGTTATTACTATACTACAACTTCTTTCCATTCTACTTCAAAATTTGATTTAGAGGAGCTGGTCAACTACCAAGTCTTCACCAGTCCCTCTTAGCCTGCCCCATTTTGTGACTTGTCTCTCCATTACAAACATGGTGCTGCAGCAAACTCTTTGTATATCCCAGTAGGTATCTCAGTTGTGAGACTGCTGTGTTAATGAGGACACATTGTTGACTTTGATTGCTATGTAGTCCAAAAAGAGGAACTTTGGCCCTTAACCTCCCAGTACATTTCTGACCCTTGCAATCCATTTGACAAGTGTTTCTGATAGGGAACAAGTAGGAGGATGTGAGCAGATTAGTACAAATGTATAAGAACTACTGAGAAAATATGGAAGAAAAGGATACAAATATGTTCTGAGCAGTGCCAGTAGAGGTTTCTGTGGGAGCCTTATCTGCTACCAACTAGTCTTGTTATAGTTTACTCCCTTTCACACACTACATTCTGGTGACACTCTCTCACACATGACACTCCATTTCCCAACTCAGTGATTTTTACTATTTATACTCCCATACATAGAAAGAGTTCCTTTTTTAACCATTCCTCCTGGCCTAAGTGGGGTTCCTTCACATCATTCAAATCTCAGGTCAAATAATACTTTCTTCAGGAAGTCTTTCCTGGTCTTCTACACTACTAGTACCTTTTCTATGAGTTTATCTTCTATTTATACTATATATAACAGATATGAAAATAGTCATTTACATGTTGTCTCTTCATTGGACTACATGTTCCTTAACATCAGTGATTATGAATGTGCCTTTCTTAGGGTTCTTAGAGCTTATAGTACCCAGGACATTGATGTGCTTCACAAATATATGCTTACTTGTTGGTTATGTTCTGTGGTATTAAGCCCTTAGGTAAGTCACACAGACCTGGTGCAAGTATTCTTCCAATATTTACTATGGACAACAAATATTTCCACCTTTTTTTTTTTTTTGGTGAGGCACTTGGGGTTAAGTGACTTGCCTAGGGTCACACAGCTAGTAATCGTTAAGTGTCTGAGGCCAGATTTGAACTCAGGTCCTCCTGAATCCAGGGCCAGTGCTCTATCCACTGCACCACCTAGCTGCCCCAATATTTCTACTTTTTAACTAATTGTTGTTGGTATTTCTTTGGATACTACATAAATATAACCCTGGGAAGTCTAATGAATTTATAGATAGTGATGAATTAATGTTCTAGTTAATACCTTTGCTTAATCAAAAATATAAGTAATCTAAATATTTCTAAGTCTTGGGTGTATGATTGGGAAGGACTACTCTATTTTCCAGGCAAAGTTTATCTCTTTAAAGATATAAAAAGATTAATGGGTCAATGAAATATTTTAGCTCATCATAATGTGACCATTTAAAAAGATATATTATATTTTTTGGGTGGGGCAATGAGGGTTAAGTGACTTGCCCAGGGTCACACAACTTGTAAATATCAAGTGTCTGAATCTGCATTTGAACTCAGGTCCTCCTAAATCCAGGGCCAGTGCTTTATCCACTGTGCCACCTAGGTGCCCTCTAAATGATATATTTTACTGAAATAACTTTCTTTGGACAGCAGAGGATACTGGTAGCAGAGTAGGTAGGGTACTAGGACTAGAGGCAATAAGAACTGAGTTCAAATATGACCTCATATACTTCCTTAGCTTGTGTGACCCTGGTCAAGCCACTTAACCTCCATCTGCCTCAGTTTCCTCAAATGATAAATGGAAAAAATAACAGCACCTACATGACACGGTTGTTCCTGTAAGGATATAATGAGGTAATATTTATTAAAACACACAAACAAAACACTTAACACTGCCTGGTATATAGTAGGTGCTATATAAATACTTATTTCCTTCCCTTCTGGATATATCAAATATTTTTTAGTTTTTTGTTCAAATATTTTTTAGTAATCCTCTGCCCAAGTTCCTTGTATTGATTTTTATTTCTCACCCCACTTCCACTGCCAGCATGCTGCATAAGGGGACTCTGCTTATTTCTTTTGATTATTATTTTGATTATTATTATATGCAAAGCCTCAGGACTGCATACACCCCTACATCAAATTAACCGCTAGAACAGACATTTTCAACTTAGGGATGATCTTAATGGATCCTTATGTTCTCTGTCCTTTTCAGTTTTGAATGGTTAACCTAGCTTGAGTTTTTGTATTTTCTATCCCAAATTCCATTTTGTTTTTAAAAATAAATATGCCTTGTTTGCCTAACCCTTAAGCAAAATTTCTCTTTGAATTCATCTCTTCAAAGAAAAAAAAATGTCACCACCATATTTTGCTGGTTAAATGATTCACTAACCTTAAATGGCTGACTATATTTCAGGAGATCAAGAAAAGTTTCCTTTGTCTTAGCCTAAATAAGTAGCTCCTCATCATTCTAGCATTTCAGGGAAAGCTTTTCTTTCTTTAATCCCTTTTCCTTAATGAATCTTCCCCAAATCTTGTTCTTATCATGCCATTTCCCTGCTCAGAAGTCTTCTCTGTTTTTGGATCTTTGAAATATAAATTTTGTCTGATTTTCAAAGTACTCCAATAGTAGAAAAATTCAACAATATTTATTAAGAACATATTGAGTTGGGGCAGCTAGGTGGCACAGTGGATAGAGCACCGGCCCTGGAGTCAGGAGTACCTAAGTTCAAATCCGGCCTCAGACACTTGACACTTACTAGCTGTGTGACCCTGGGCAAGTCACTTGACCCTAATTGCCTCACTAAAAAAAAAAAAAATTAAAAAAAAAAAAAAAAGAACATATTGAGTTAAGCACGCCATACTAGGTGCTAGGGTAATTTAAAAGTATAGATCGATCAGATGTGATCTTTACCCCTCTGCCCCCAATCAGGTTTCCAGTTAATCAAGGGGAGAATATATAGTAGAGTATTAGTAATTATAATTAAAAACCCTACAACAAAACATCTTTGATACATAACAAATGCACAAAATGCTATGTAAAAAGGAAAAGAGAAAGACTAAGTGGATTAAGGAAAGTTTCACGAAGAAAGTGGCATTTATTTTGAACTTTCATGAATTATTTAGAGTGCAACAGGAAGAAATAAATTAATTTATTATTTAATCAATCAATAGACATTTATAAAGTTCCAACTTTATGTTGAAATTTCCTTTTTAATATTACCAATTTTGCAAATATCAAGAATCCTGCATATTTCCCTATACAAGGAAACACAGACAAAAGGAATGCATATGAAACTTTGAATCTCTACTACATGGCTCTTATAAAAATATATTTCAAAATTTACACTAAATATCACTGCTACTTCTGCTTCACTCTTTTCTGAACTATTTAAATATTTCCTTCACACTCCTTTCTCCATTTTTTTTTGCTATCATTATTTCCAATCCTTATTAATCTCACCCTCCCCACCCCCCAGTCATCCCTCAGGGAAAAAAATTCAATGCCCTTTCTTGTATTGCTTCAAACAAAGCAATTCACATTTTCTGTCAGAAAATGTACTTCTCATTTTATATTTCTACTCCATCATCTCTCTGGTAAAATTTGGGAAACCAAAATTGTACTAAGTATAATTCTTTAGCCTTTCATAGTTGCTTTCCTTTAAAATATTATCATCATTATATAAATTGTTTTGCTACTTCTGGTCATTTAACTCTAGTTATTTAAATTAATCCTCTCAGATTTCTCTCTCTCTCTCTCTGTCCTTTCATTATATTTATAACAAAATACTTTTCTGTTACATTAATATTCCATAAGTACCTCAGACATTTCCCAACTGATGCATAGTCCCTTTGAAATATTTTTTAAAGACAACAAAATCTTACCATATTTTTGTATGTATGTGATTCATTTTCCTTTGTCATAAAACTCTTTTAGGTTTTATGTCTTATCTATTGTTGGGCAAAAATTATTTTCCAGAAGGGTTGGCCACATCATAAGTAAACCAACAATGCCTTAGCTTACCTGCACTTCCTCATGCCTATTCCTTGTTATTTCCTTTTATTGCTATCTTTTCCAGTATAATAGGTTTGAGATAAAATATCAGAGTTGTTTTACTTTGCATTTCTTTTATTATTAGTGATTTGGGAAAATTAGTTAAAAATAGTTTGCCTTTCTTCTTTTGATAATTATTCATACATTGGGAAATGTCTCTTGTTCTTATATTTTTGAATCAGTTCATTTTATATCTTGAATATCACATTGTTTGCAGAAAACATTATTGCAAAAATTCCCCCAACTAAATGTCATTTCTAGATCTAACTGAATTGATTTTTTAACATAAAAGTCATATTTATCTTACCAAATTAACCATTTAATCTCCTGTGATCAACTCTAACTTTTGTTCGGTTAAAAACTTCTTCCTCTTTCTAATCATGAAGGATATCTCCTTCCCTTTCTCTCTAATCTCTTTCTGATATGACCTTTAACATTTAGGTCACATATCTATTTAAAATACGTTTTGGAATATTGTACAAGATGTTGATAACAACTTAAATTCTACCAGATTGCTTTCTAGCTTTCCCAGAATTTTTTAGTTTTGTTGAATAATGTTTCCAAGTATTTGGAGCTCTTGAACTTATCAAACACTATATTACTATTAATGTATTCTGTATCATATATATATAAAATCTGTACAAATGACCATGCTTTTTTTCATTTTTTAAACCAATATAATTTTAATGATACTCCTTTGCTAGATCCCAACTTTGTACATATGTATGTGACTGTTTAAATTTCCTTTGAGATTCCTGATCTTTTTTTCCTCCACCTGAAATTTATTACTGTTAGAGAAACTGATAAAAACAAAAACTGATAGAAAACAGTCCTATAAATTCCAGCCATTTTGGAGCTAAAGTTATACCTTTCCCAGAGTATGGAAAACATGGATAAAATTCTATAATCAGATAAATATAATTAAGGTGTTCTATGCCAGGTCATTTTCCATTTGCTTTATTAAACAGAACAATATTCACCTGTAGTTCAGTAGACCCTTGGAGTATCATGTTCTTAACTCATGTAGTCACTGTTGGTCCATTTACTTCTTTTAAGGATGCTCCTTTCCACGTGATCACAGATGCAATTCAGAGTTAATTCCATTAACCAAAGTAACCAAAGAAACTTCTCCTTTAGTCAAATGATTATCCTAATCTGCTGTAGGAGTATTTATCAAGGACCTTTCTCCAATCCACTCACTGCCTTAATTCATTCAGGAAGTTGTCTTTTGGGTTGATCAACAAAGAGTGGGCACAGGGAATTATTTTGCAATTGATAATTAAAGAGTTATACAGTCTCTATTTCAGATTAATCCATAGGCCACAGACTGTACTCATTTAAAAATTCACTCAATGTTACTAAAAGAAAAACCTGGGAGGGAGATAATTTTTTTTGCAGGGCAATGAGGATTAAGTGACTTGCCTAGGGTCACACAACTAGTAAGTGTGTCAAGTGTCTGAGGCGGGATTTGAAGTTGGGTCCTCCTGAATCCAAGGCCCGTGCTTTATCCACTGTGCCACCTAGTTGCCCCAGAGAGAGATAATTTAATCTACACCATTGTGAAGGTTAACTTGAAGAGATATGACTTGAAAGAATACACAGAAATGTAAAAGTTACATAAGGGGAAAGTGCAGGGGTAAAGAATATTTCAAATAAATAATATAGTTTGAATGGTGATAGCCACATCTAATTTAAATTGTGAAATAGACAAAGTTATGAGCCATTTTGTAGACTGCAAAGCATGTCACAATTTTATTGGCCTAAAAGAGAAACATAGAGACATAATGTATAGAGTGCTGCTTTTGATCATTCCTTATTCATCTCATAGGCCTGAGCACTCTTAATACCTCTATCTCAAAAATGGGGCCTGATGGATGAGAAAGAAAGTTACCTGTTGTCAACGAGTGTATCAATGGGCTTTCACACAATAGTTCATGATAAGAAAGACATGTTGCCAATAAGCCTGTCATGAGTTTGCTTCTGAACATGAAATGAACTTTATAGCAAAACTCTTTAAATGGAAAATTTCATCTGTCCAAATACATTCAGTAAAAAGCTAAAGCAATTATCTGATAATAATTATGCTTTCTAGGAAATGTAGAGTTTATAAGGGTGTCCACATTTATAATACATAATCTGCTCATATAGGGATTTAGAATGAGACTATCACAATATGGTGGGGTTTTAAATGCATGCACAAGTTTGCAACCCTCAGCAAAGTCCCATTTTTGCAGCAATACAAATTATCATTTTAATAATTGTTAATTCAAATAAAAAGCTTTACTTTTTACATATTTTCAAAATCTTTCCTTTAAGAATCTGATTAGTTCCTAATGTTCTTTAATTTGTTTTAATATGAGTACTATTATTTTCGTTAAGTTTGTATTAACTAATGTCTTCAATTACCTTATGAACAATGCATATGGCATAATGGTACCATATTACAATGTGGGAGGTTGAATTTTGTATCCCAGTTGTAATATAATTTATAACAACATAATTATTATTGATGCTACAACTGACTCTATCCTTGGTTACCTCAGGAAACATGTTGTTTGGTTCTAGTGCTGCAGAAAGACGAAGGCTTAAGGACAATTTGGATGTTTTGTTTGTTTTTTCAAAACTTTTAAAAGACTCATCATCACTGATGTTTATTAGGATTTGAACAAGTGAATTATTGATAACCTATTCATCAAGTCATCAGTTATCCAAGCCATGAGATGGATAAAGGCACAGATATGGGAGAGGGAATAACAAGAATGGGGGAAAAAAAAAACAAAAAAGAGCTTAGTTGACTTAAAACCATAGAATGTGTGAATTGGAATAAGATAATATAAATCTTGATAGGTAGGTTGGATTCAGACCTTTGAGGTCCTGCTGTCAAGCATTTATATTTAACTGAGTAAGTGATATTAAGTCACTGAAGGGTGTAAGTTGAGAAAATATATGAACTGAGCAGTACAAGGAAAATTGGAGGCAGTATGAAGAGTTAAGAGATTTTCAGAAGTTGATAGAAGCAAGGGCCTAAACTTTGGAGGTTGTTGGGGAAGTAGAAATTTGAAGATGAATCCAAGTATGAAAATATAAATACTAGGATTTTTCTAACTGATAAGAATTATAGGGTGAAGAAGGGGAGGAAGTGCCAAAGATGAGTCTAAAATACTATCGCTGGGAAATTGGTAGGATTCTGATGTCTTAAAAGACATAAAGATATGTTAGGGTGGGGGGATACATAGGTAAAATGAGTGCAGTTTTAAATACCTTATTTTTTCTGTACTGACTTAAGTTATGAATGGAGATATGTAGCTTGGGTACATAGAGAGAAACTGGCGATGATTTAATAATCATCTGTGTAGAGATACCTAAGAATATGGGAATAGACGAAGTCACCAAAGGGAAGATTATAGGGAAAAAAGAAAATATGAAATAGTACCTTAAAGTATAGACATTTTGAAGAGTTGAATCATATCAATGTAACTAAGCAGAGGTTACAGAGAAAATGTTTTCTATATTTCCTTCCTTGTCTTTTTAACTTTTTATGTTTCTCTTGAGTCTTGTATTTGGAGGTCAATGTTTTTATTCTACTCTGCCCTTTTAATCAGAAATGCTTAAGTGTCCTCTAATTCATTAAATGTACATTTTTCCCCTAAAAGAATATATTTAATTTTTCTGGGGAAGTGATTCTTGGTTGTAATCCTAATACCTTTGCCTTCCAGTATATTATATTCCAAGCCCTGCAGTTCTTTAATGTGGAAGCTTGCAAATCCTGTGTAATTCTGACTGTAGCTCCATGGTATTTTAATTGTTTCTTTTTGACTGCTTGCAATAATTTTTCCTTGATCTGTGAGCTTTGAAATTTGGCTATGATGTTCTGGGGAGTTTTCATTGTGGGATCTCTTTCAGGTGGTGATTGGTGGATTCTTTCAATTTCTATTTTGTCCTCAGGTTCTAATATTTCAGGACAGTTTTCTTTGATAATTTTTGAAAGATATTGTCCACACCTTTTTTTTTTTTTGGTCTTGGCTTTCAGGTCATCCAATACTTCACATTTTCTTCTATTTTTTTTTCTTTTTTGATTTTGTTTTATTTGATCTTGGTGTCACATAGAGTCATTACTTTTCATTTTTTCAATTCTAATTTTTTTAAATTATTGTTATTTTGAATTTTTCCTCATCTTACATGTAAAAACAAATTGTAACATTTATTTTTAAAACTTTGTGCTCCAAATTCTCTTCCTCCCTCCATACCCCCCTTAAGAGCTCAAGCCATTCAATATAAGTTATACATGTGAAGTCATGCAAAACATAGCTTACAAAAAAGAAAAAAATTATAAAAAAGGAACAACAACAACAAATCCTATTTCCATCTGTATTCACATACCATCCATTCTTTCTCTGTAGATGTATTGCATTTTTAATAAGTCCCTCAGAGTTATCTTGGATCATTGAATTGCTGAAAATAACTAAGTTATTCAGAGAAGATCATCTGACAATATTGCTGTTATTTTTTATACAGTACATTTCACTTGCATGAAAGCCTTGCCAGGTTTTTCTGATGGCATCCTCATCATCATTTTTATAGTAAACTAGAGAGATTTACTTACAATACACCTATGAGTTGATTATTGCAACAACATTAATAACTTTGTACCTGACAAAGAATTTTCTTCACAATAGCCCAACAAAATAAGTACCATCCTCCTCCTCCTCTTCCTCATCTTACATTGCTCTTGCCTTTTCTTCAATTTTTTTCATTCATTTGATTTTGCTTTATTGTGTCTGGGATAGCTCCAGTGAGTTACTTCCTCACTCAGCTGTCTTGGCACAGGACTCTATAGTTCCAAATGCCATAGGGAGTTCAGTGAAGTGAATATCATTAGTGATCTTGGAGGAAGATGGTTCTTTAGAGTGGTAAGAATGGAATAAGGGAAGGAGTAGTAATAGATTAAGTAAAAAAGTATATGAGTAGTGAGGAACTGGAGTAGCACATAGAGATTGTTCTTTCTATGAGAATTATAGAGATGTATCTGGTGGCACAGTGGATACTGTTGGGTCTAGAGTCATGAACATCTGAATTCAAATCTGGGCTCTGACACTTACTTATAAACTACATGACCCTGGGTGAATCAATTAACCTCTGTTTGCCTCATTTCTCAACTGTGAAATGGGGATAATATTATTATTACATTCTATTAACATGTAGCTTACAGAGATTTTGTGAAGATCAAATGAGATAAGATTTGTAAAGAACTTACTATAGTGCCTGGCAGAATGTACACACTCTAAAAATGTTTATTCTTTTCTCTGCAGGGAAAGGGAAGGCAGAATGTGATATGTGGAGGAACCACAAAGTTAAATGAATTTAATTCACTTGAATAGGTGAGAACTGACCATGTTTGTAAATTTAGGAGAAGGAATAGGTAGCAGGGCAGAGATTAAATATTCATGAGAGATAGGGAATGATTAAGGGAATAAGGCAACAGAGGACATAAGGGATGGTGGGAATGGGTAAAAAAAAACAAGGGCTAGTTTAAGAATCAGTTCTTTCTCTGAAACAGTAGGTAAGAAAGAAATAATGAATAAAGAAATTTAAAGTTTTAGAGAAGATTAGGAAGGATTTCTCATATCTTCTTAGTAAAAGAAAATAGTTCATCTTACTGAGTTCATAAATTATTGATTTACTTTTGTGTGTGTATATATATATAATGCTTATGATGATGATGGTGGTGGTGGTGATGATGATGTATTCCCTATTATAAGTTTCTTAGGGCTGCTGATTGTTTCATTTTTGTATTTGTTACCTATAATGCAGCAAGGAAGTTACTGGAGACTACAATATACTCATCTAAAAAAGAAATGTTTAGACTACAATGACATTTAATACTGTCTTTAGGAAAAAAATATACAATTAAGATTATCCTTGAATTTGGAATCTGCAAGTATCCCAAAGTTTAAAAGTTTATTAGTGAGTGTGAGATAGTTCAGATAAAATTTCATATGCCATAGTTCTGTTAGCATACATATCACTTAACTACATGATTACATATTTTAGTGTTTTTTATTATGTTCCCTTACAGTAGCCTCTCTCCCTCTCTCTCTCTCTCTCTCTCTCTCTCTCTCTCTCTCTCTCTCTCTCTCTCTCTCTCTCTCTCTCTCTCTTTATACATATATTTGCTTATATGTATGTGCATATATATATATATATATATATATATATATATATATATATATATATATATATATATATATATATATATATATATATATATATATATATTTGTGTGTGCATTTCCTCTGAATGATTCAACAGTTGAATGGCCTGGAAGGGAAGAATCCCATTTTAAAAAGAGAGAAACTAATTCTAAAGGTTTTTTCAAAGAACTTATTATAATGCCTGATAATGATCTCTAGTATCTTATTCTCTTCTTATCAAAACGCAGTTGGAGAAGAGTTTGAAAAAGGAATAATTCTGAAAGGAGAAAAATCTATGGAAATTTATTCGAACTCAAAAAGGTGTTATAAGTGATTTTATGGCAAGAATTAAGTTTACAGGTGATTTGGGGATGAACCCAAAACTTTCTCCAAGAGTTACATGAGTCTTTTAAGTCTTAATTTGTTTAACTTGCATTTGGCTCCAACTCATAGTGATGCCTCGTCAAAATGTGACCTTTCTGGAGAAATTAAAAGAGAAACATATATGAATGTCTGTAGAACTTGTCTTTTACAGGAGATATTAGTGGTCTTTTGGCCCACCCCCATCTCAAACGTAACAAAACCAGAGGTCCAAAGCACTGAACTTATCTGCATAGACCACTTAGTCAATGGAAAATGACTGTGCCCGGTAGATGCTCTTTCTGTAATTCTATCACTGCTGTTGTCTTCTAATGAAATATCAGCAAAATGAAGGAAATAATTTTAACAATAAGTTTTCATACGTTAAAATATAATTTTCCATTTTGATTTATCTTGATTGTCCTTTTTCTCCCTGCTAGACCAAAATAAGAAAGACATTTTCTTTAAAAAACCAAGTACTTTTAGGGGCAGCTAGGTGGCACAGTAAATAGAGCACTGGCCCTGGACTCAGGAGGACCTCAGTTCAAATCCAGCCTCAGACACTTGACACTTACTAGCTGTGTGACCCTGGGCAAGTCACTTAACCCCAATTGCCTCATAAAAACAACAACACCAACAACAACAAAAAACCCCAAGTACTTTTAGCCTTTTTTTGGCTAAAGTGTAAGACTATGTATTACATATATTGTAAATGTGTTTTGAGGGAAATTTATCTTAAAGTTTTGAACATGTATTTTTAAACTAAATAAAAATCTATCCTATAGTTATGGAAGAGAAAAGTTATTACACAATTCTAATCAATCAGTCAATAATCAATTTATGTGAATATGAAATTTTAAATGAGCAAATAAGATTAAACTCTCTAACATATTTTTTTAATTAATAAAGTATTTTTATTTTTTTACTGTTACATGTTTATACAAGCTTTCCAATGTCAGATTTTTCTCCATCCCTCCCCTCTCTCTCCCCTCCCCTAAACAGCAGGGAATCTGATATAGGTTATATATACATAATAACATTAAACATATTTCTGCATTAGTCATGTTATAAGAGAAAAATCATAGCAATGACGATAAACCTCAAAATAGAAAAACAACAACACCAAAAACAAAAGAAATAGTACGGTTCATTCAGCATCTATACTCCACAGTTCTTTTTTCCCTGTATCATTGCATTGGTGTGGAGAATATAGTCCATCACAGTAGATCAACACTCAATGTTGATGATACTGTGTACACTGTTCTTCTGGTTCTGCTCATCTCACTCATCATCAGCCCACGCAAGACCCTCCAGGTTTCTCTGAACTCCTCCTGCTCATCATTTCTTACAGCACAATAGTATTGCATTGTGTGCATATACCACAACTTGTCCAGCCATTCCCCAATTGATGGGCATCCCCTCAACTTCCAATTCCTTGCCACCACATAAAGAGCAGCTATAAATATTTTTGTACATGTGGGTCCCTTTACCCTTTCCATAATTTCTTTGGGCAAAAGACCCAAAAGTGGTATTGCTGGGTCAAAGGGTATGCACAGTTTTATTGCCCTTTGGGCATAATTCCAAATTGCTCTCAAGAATGGTTGGATCAGTTCACAGCTCCACCAACCATTCATTAGTGTTCCACAGCTTCTCCAACCATTCATTAGTGTTCCACAGCTCCACCAACCATTCATTAGTGTTCCACAGCTTCTCCAACATTTATTAATTTCCTTTTTTGTAACTTTAACTAATCTGATAAGTGTCAGGTGGTACCTCAGAGTTGTTTTAATTTGCATCTCTCTAATCATTAGAGATTTAGAGCATTTTTTCATATGGGTATGGATAGCTTTGGTTTCTTCCTTTTGGGGTCTCTTTCAGGAGGTGATTGGTGGATTCTTTCAATGATGATTTTATCCTCTGATTCTATGATATCAGGGTAGTTCTCCTAATTTCCTGGAATATGGTGTCTAGATTCTTTTTCTGGTCATGGCTTTCAGGCAGTCCAATGATTCTCAAATTGTCTCTCCTGGATCTGTTTTCCAGATCAGTTTTCTTTCCAATGAGGTATTTCACATTTCCTTCTATTTTTTCATTCTTTTGATCCTGCTTGACTGATTCCTGGTGTCTCATGGATTCCTTATCTTCCAACTTTCCGATTTTAATTTTTTTTTTTTTTTGCGGGGCAATGGGGGTTAAGCAAATTGCCCAGGGTCACACAGCTAGTAAGTGACAAGTGTCTGAGGCTGGATTTGAACTCAGGTACTCCTGAATCCAGGGCCAATGCTTTATCCACTGTGCCACCTAGCTGCCCCCCCCCATTTTAATTTTTAAGGCATTGTTTTCTTCAGTGAAATTATGCACTTTTTTTTCCATTTGGCCAGATGAATTTTTTAAGGAATTGTTTTCTGCAGTCAATCTTTGTGCTTCCTTTTCCAAGCTGCTGATTCTTTTTTCATAGTTTTCTTGCTTTGATTTCATTTCTCTCCCCATTTTTTCTTCTACCTCTCTCAATTGATTTTTGAAATCTTTTTTGAGCTCTCCAGGAAGGCTTTTTGTTGAGACCATTTCATCTTCCCTTGTGAGGCTTCACATGTAGGCAATTTGAGGGTATTGTCCTCATGTGAGTTTGTGTTGGCTTCTTCCCTATTGATACAGAAGCTCTCAATGGAGAGGGCTCTTTTTTGCTTCTTACTCATTATTGCAGCTTATTTACTTTTTAAGTTGAGGTCTGCTCTGGGGGGACCAGGGTCCCTGTTTTGGACTTCTTGTGCAGGGGTATAGGTGCTATGTGACCGGATTTTTACTCTGAGGCCTTTATAGTGTGTGCAGTTCACCCCCCTGTCTGAACGTGCTTGGTCAGGCGCCTGATCCTGCCTGTCCTGTTCATGGCCCTACAGCTGGCAACTTGCCCTCTTGGCTGGGGCACGTAGGTTTTTCCACTGTCCTTCTTGGCCACCAGATTTTGACCTAGTTTCCAAGGGTCTCAGTTGTTTGGGTGTGGCCCACAGCTCCTGCTGACTTGCCCTGACCCCCTCAGTGTGGGGATGCGGCCCTGAGCTGGGCCTCCCTTTTGCCCCAGTCAGACTGACCTTTTCCTGAAGTCTTCTAAATTATCTCTGGTTGGAACACTGTGTCTCTCTGTCTCTTTGCAGGTTCTGTAGTTTCAGAATCTGTTCAGAGGCTTGATTTAATGTTTGTTTTGAGGGAACAGAAGGAGAGCTCAGGCAGCTTGCAGATTGCTCTCCACCATCTTGGCTCTGCCCCTTCTCTAACTTCTTTACCTGGAATGCATCTCTTTTGAATAGATTGAAAAAGAACACAATAAGGTTAGATGGGAAGATCAGTTATGATTATTGTATGAAATAGTATAGTAAGCCAAATTCAAATGTGTTGAGCACAGCAGTTGAAGTTTTCAGATCTAGAATGAAATATTCCAGTAAGAGCTAAGTTCCTATTATGGAAATCTTAGATGGATGAGATTTTCTCCTTTTTCATAAGCCTACCTCAGTCTTCCCCAACTATTTTTATTTCCCCTGTCATCATAAAGAAAGGTTAAATAATAGGCATTGCAACTAACTTGAAGCATATAGCAATATACTCAATCCAAATACCTAGATACAGAATATAAGAAAATCTAAATATTTTCTACTACTTACAAATACTGTGCTGTTATTTTTTTTTACAAATGCTACCTTACTTGATCCTCATAAGAACCCTGCAAATAGATGTTGTTGTCATTTCCATTTTGTAGTTGGAATATTGAGTCAAGCAGAGGTGAAGTGACTTAACCAGGATCACACAGTTAGTCACTGTCTGAGTCCAGTTTTTAACTTAGATGATCCTGGCTCCATGCCAAGCAATCTTCACTGTGATCCAGTTTCCTAAATTGATGGTATAGACTCCTGCAACTCAGTAATAAAGAGAATGCTGACTATGAACTCGAGAAAGGGATTGATTTTCAGAATCTTGCAGAGTTATACCCAAAAAGAATTTCATTAGCATGTCTGAAAGTGGAAAAAAAAGGAATCCCTTTGCTAGAATTTGATACACCTGTGCCTCGTCGGTTCTCTACACACATGCTTCACAACCTTTGCAATTTAAGTTTGAACACATACTTCCCAAGTACCTTTTTTATTTTGCCCAGAGGAAGCATTTTGTAGTTGGGTGGGAGAGGCTTTTGTTGTATCAATTGCTCTTAGCATATAACCTTAATAAATACCCTTGCCTAAAAGTTAAATGAGGCTCCTGGTTCACAATTAATGCGAAACATGCCACTGGATAATCATGGGTAATACAGCCCCTCAGAGTTACCCATATACATATGTATACAAACATACGTGTGTATATATATGTACACAATATACATATTAATATAATATATTATATACAATTTTATACACCATATCTCTACACACACATATATCTAAAATACACAAATGTATGTATATATGTTGTGCAAAATTATTGCTACTACTGTACCTTATAAATAAATTGATTTTTATTTCTATATTGATGCCTATTACACTAGTTTTTTCAGTAAACACATGTTTTTAATTAATTTCATATATCAGTAAAGTATTGACCATGTGTCTCCCCAACTTCTTACAGTCTCAGGCCTTCATACCTACATAGTCCTAAGAGGAAGAGCATGCACCAAGATAAAGCATTCTGGGCCAAGAGAATGAGTAAAGAGAGGGGCCCCTGCATGGTCAGGGGATTTATTCTCTTAATAGAGGCAGGGCATTACATTATATGTGTGTGTGTGTGTGTGTGTGAATATGTATACATATTTATACAACATATATAATTTTACACAATATACACACATCTAAAACACACACACAAACACACATTATATATATATACATATACATACACACATTTTATATATATACATATATATGTACATGGTACAAATTATTGTTGTTACAATAATTTTGGCAGTAAGCTTTTATTATACATTGATCAAAACTAATTGTTTAGCATCATTCAATTCTATTGGTTGACATGACTTGAGGGTGGTTTAAATTAAAATGAACTCTACAGATGACCTCAGAAGAGTATGCAAAAGACTGAGATGTCCAATATTGAGGTGAGCTTCTTCACTGAGCTAGACAAGAGTCTGTCTCCATTTCTTCTGTTACATTAGGCTTGTCCCAGACAGGAGCTGAACTTTCTGGAGTGGGAGAGAGAAGAAAGGGTTGAAACTTATGTCTGGGTCTCCCCAAGAAATCTATTATTAACAATTATCTTTTCTCTTTCACATGCACACATACACATAGGTTTATGTATGTATATACCCATATGCATATATATTATATATATACACATATAAATATACATATATTAATATATAAGCACATGCATGCATGTGTGTACATGCATGCATGTGTGTACATGCATGAATGTATGTGTGTATGTGTGTGCATTTATCCTTCACTTTCAAAGAGGACCATGCTATTGGGATGATGTCATGACTTGCACTGAATTGGATTTTTAAGTGAGGAAGGGCTGTGCAAGGTCACCAACATCATTCTCTCCTCCAGAGCTATCTGGGTCCAGAGGTAAGATATACATTATGATGACTGGAGATGGCCCCGGTGATTTTTTTTTTTTAAGGCAATTGTGGTTAAGTAACTTGACCAGGATCACACATTTACTAAGTATCTAAGGTGAGATTTGAACTCAGGTCTTCCTGCATCCTGAGCCAGTGCTTTATCCACTAGCTTCCCCAAGGGGAGAATAGTCAGCTACCCTTTGATGACCTATCTCAACAGTAGAACTGAGAGTTAGGGAAATAAAGCAGAAGAGAGTGCTACATACTGTAATGATCTGAATGATGCCACCTACTGGAGACTTTCTGTAGAAGAGCTCCGCCCATGAGGTGAAGGTCTTTGAGGGCAAGACCATCCATCTTTTCTTTGGCGTCAGGAAGTGACGTTTGCTTGGCGGAGGATGAAGGGGGAGCCTGGCGCTATGACTGGGGCCCTTTCCTGTGGACTCAGGAGGAGAGAGGAGCTAGAAATGCACTCTCCCTTTAATAGATAGATGAATGTAGGCCTTTCTCTCTTTACCAAATTCTTATTCTCCTTTATAAATGCTTAGAAGCCTAACTCTTGCTAAAGCTTATAATTTATTGGTGACCACTCATTAGATATTTTAGACAGTTTAGCTAGAATTTTAGCCCTTTAACAATAAACAATGAACAAGATTGTGAATACTTTACTTTGAATAATGTAGTTGAAAGAACACTCGATATGGCCTTATGAGATATAGATTCTGATCTTATCTGTGCCTCTTACTTCTCCTAGCCTGGGAAGTTTTAAACCTCTAGTAGCTCATATATAAAATGAGGGAATTGGTCTAGATGAAACCTTTAAATAATTTGAAATATTGATCATGTTAACAAATATTTTTTTGGCACTTAGTTAACTACTACCCATCTGATCAACTATTTCAGGGTCAGGATATCTTTTGGAAAGTGTGGTAAATTAATGTCACTAAAAGAAAAATGATTTAATTGAGATAAAAAGGAACATGTAAACTTAGATTGCCAATTTTACATACATTTCACATAAATAAACCACATGGAAAGGAAGTTTCTTTTTCCATATATATGTTTTAAAAAATGAGAAAATAATGGCCTTTCAAGATACTAAATGGTACAAACAAATGGGAATGTGCATCAGGGAGATGATTTTTCTAGGAAGAGAAAGGTGTTCCAAGGGTTAAAAGTAAGATACTATACATGGTATGGTTTTGTAAGCTGACCCTGTATTTCAGAGTTTTAAAAATGTGGAAAAGAAAGCAGAAGAAAATGTGTCCCTCCAGGCAGTCTCTGGGTTTCTCTCAAGAAGATTTTTGCATGATTATGATTTGATTCTCCTCTACTGCTACATTCACTTCTTTATCTCCTTTCAACTAGCTTCTCATCTCCTTCCCATTGGAGAGATGAAGCTCCCAGGTGGGTTTTAATAGAACAAGAGAGTTCCAAGTCAGATCCTTCCCCGCAGCTGGTGTATTCTGCCTCATTATGAGTTATGTATCATTGCCCTATGCTTTCTGATCATTTCACTGATGGTGGTGTTTCTTTACATGGACTTCCAACCTCCACCAACTCCCATGGTTTATTTGATTGAAGAAATGTATGTGCATTTACAAATGCACTAAAGCCCTTTGAAGTTAGAGTGAATTCTTTTCCTTTCCTAGAATTTTTCAACTACTTAATTCCAAAGAAAACAGTAACTTCTCATAAGGCATAAAGATAATTGAAGAGATTCCCCCCTATAACAGCAATCATATTTAGCTTTAATAAATATTATCCAATAAAGATATTTTAGAAAATTTCAATTATTAACTTGAAGAATTCTCAACTTTCTACCAGTAAATATGATTTATCACTTACTACAACACATAGTACTCAATAATCAGGCAGTATACATTTACTAAGCATCTATTATGTATCAGACATTATGCTAAATTCTGGAGACCCAAATGCAGAAATGATTAAGTCCTTGACCTCAAGAAACTTATATTCTAATTGGTGAGGGGAGAAAGGATACTGAGGGGATTCATCATGTTCATGAATCTGTAAATTTAGGAGGCATTCAAAGTAAATACAAAGTAATTTTATATTAGAGAGGGAGGTCATACTAGTTTCTGGAGAGATCTGGAATGGCCTAATATAAGAGCTAGCATTTGAGCTATGATTTGAAAGAAGCTAGCTTTCTATGAGATGAAGGTGAATAGGATATGCATTCAAGGCACTGGGGGCCACCTGTGCAAAGGTGGTAGCTATTCTGTAACTCTTCATTGTGGAAAGATAAATAAAGCAATGAATCACCAATAATAACAAAGAAAAAAAAAAGACTGGATAGAAATTACCAGCAGAGACACATGGTGAAATGAGATTGTGTTTGTAATTTCATAAGCAAGAAAAAGAGAGGAAAAATAATGAACTTTGCTAAGTAGTTGCTAGATAGATTTCTATATGGGCCCAAGACAGTAGTTGAAGTCAGTTTATGTTTTCCTCTGTGACTTTGGTAAGAATCTGTTAGTTGTTAATGAGCAAGATAGTCATATTCTATACCAGGGAATAGTATAGATGGGGAGATGATTATGTATAAGTATTGCCATTAGAGGAGAAGATTATTTCACTGGAGATCATCTACTCTAGAAATTATCGGGGAGAATGAAGTGTTTATTGAAAAAAAAAAAAGAAAAAAAATGTTTCCAAAAGGAAAATCAGCAAAAACAAACAATCCAAACAAAAATAAACCAAGCCATATCAAGCCAAATCAAACAATCAAACAAAACAAACAAAATAAACAAAAACCCTGAAAATGTATAAGGGAATCCTAACCTGTGCCATGAGGATAGAGGAGAGAAGAATGTAATAGAGAAAAGGAGAAGTAATGATTTCCCCATTCCATATATCATATGAGAAGCAATTTCCATAGAAGATGGAGCTATACTCTTTGAGGAAAATAAGCAGCTTCTGGTGCCCTAACAAGTTATTGTAAGGATATGCAATTCTCTCCAGGAAAATTATCTAGTACTTCCAGAGGAAAAAAAGAATTGAGTCATGGTATTTAGGGAGTCTCTTCTGAGGGGGTACTGAGATTACCAGATATTCTGACCAGAGCAGTAGGAATATTCTCCCCAAATAACATCACCAAAAATGAGGGGTGGAAGTTATAGAGAGAAATTTAGGTTAGAGGTCAGGAAAATCCTTATATATTAAAGCTGTCCAAAATGGTAATGAGTACTGTTTTCCCTCTTACTGAAGGTATTTGAACAGAGGCTGGATGATCACTTTTCTGATATGCTACAAAGTTACTAATGATATTTTAGTTACCAAATGCAGTAGCCTTTTATCAATTATCATTGTCCTTGACTTCCCTATGGTCTTTGAAATTGTTGATCACTCTCTCCAAATTGATACTGTTCTCTAGGTTGTTTTTTTATTCGGTGGTGAGGGGGACACCACTCTCTCCTGATTTTCCTCCTACCTATTTGACTTCTCCTTCTCTCTCTCCTTTGATAGTTCTTCTTCCAAGTCATGTCCTCTATCTATAGGTATATCCTAGCATTCTGTCCTGGGTCCTCTTCTCTTTATATAGAAGTTCACTTTATAAACTCATCAGTTACCATAGATTTAATTCTCCTCTCTATACTGATGATTCTCAATTCTACCTATCCTGCCTCAAACACTCTCCTCCAACCTCCAACTTTACATCTCTAATTGCCTTTCTGAGATCTCAAAATGGATGTCCAATATACATCTTAAACTCAGTATGTCCAAAATGAATCTCATTACCTTTCCCCAAAACTTCTACCAACTCCACTACAATCCTTGCTATAGTGGATAGAACTATTCTCCCATTCCTTTAGGTATGCAATCCAAGAGTCATCCTAAATACTTCACAATCTCACCCCTCCCCATATCCAATTTGTTGTTAAGATCTGTTTATTTCACATTTACAGAACCTTTCATAAATGTCCCCTTTGTTTTCTGTGATGTTGCCACCACAGTGTTCTATATTGCCTATTCATGGATTATTGCAACAGCTTGCTGGTGGGTCTGACTGCCAAATGTCTCTCTACAGTCCTACCTATCCTCTACTGTCACTAAAGTGATTTTCCTAAAGTGCAAGCTCAATTATTTCACTTCCCTACTAAATAAACTCTGGCTTCCTATTGCCTCCTGGAGCAAATTCAAAATGTTTTGTTTGGCATTTATGAATGGGACTTGGCAGACACCCAGGGGCCCCACCTGAAGATTGATTTGGAATTGATTGAATGGGATGAGACTGACTGATAGATGATTGAAAACCTATTCAAGGTTAATTAAATCCAGACCACACCTGGCCAGCCCTGAGTGTGTGTGTGTGTGTGTGGGGGGGGGGGGGGCGTTCCTCAAAGGCTGTAGACTACATGTGACCACCCTCAGCCAATCAGTTTGAAGGACCTCCTATTCTGGGCGAGAGGGACAGGAAGTTGGAGGTGAGGCTGACTCCCTGCGTCTGCCCTTTTGTTCTGGGATTTGGGGTAGGTGGCAGAGAGAGAGGAAAGGAGATAGGCTTCTCCTGCTTTACTTTCTGTACTCCACATGTTCTCTTTACTCTTTAGTAAATGCTTAATGCCCAAAACTAGTACTGACATTTCTCTCTTATAAGTAAACCTTAGCTATTTCTCTTCCCACACTGGGGGGAGAAACAAGGCAAGCACACATTAGATTTTAAATACCACACATTCTAGGTTCTTTCCCCATCCTAACTTTTCAGTCTTCTTGCAACTTGCTCCCTGTAATGTACTCTTCAACTCAGTGACTGTTCCACAAACAACACACTCTATCTCTTGGCTGAAGGCATTTTCTCTGGATGTCCCTCATGCCTAGAGTACTCTCTATTTCCCACTCTAGTGACTGAACTCTCTGATTTCTTTTAAGCAACAACTAAAATCTCAACTTGCCCAACCTCTCTTAATACCAGTAACTTCCCTCTTTTAATTATCCCCCATTTTCATGTATTTTATGTTTTTACATGTGTATTTTATATTATATGTTTGTATGTGTATTAATTATATATTTCCATGTATTTGTAGGTTGTCTTCCCCAGTGGGTTGCAAAAGCCTTGAGAGAACAAACTGTCTTTTACCTGATTTTTTATGTCCAGTGCTTAACAAAGTGTCTGGCAAATTATAGGTGCTTAATAAATGTTTACTGATTAGTTGATTAGTATACATAAGTAGACTGTGCAACCTTGGTAGATGTAGTACTTTTCCTTCTAAGGAGAGCTCCAAACAGAGATTAGATGATAACTAAATGCTATGGATGTTACAGATATGTTTTCTCTTTAGATACTCATGAACTAGATGCCCTCTGAAGTACCTTCCAATTCTGTGATTCAATGATAAATGCAGCTTGATTTGAGATATGAAATTGGAAAAGGGATTTTCACATATATTCAATAAGGGACACAGGCTTTCCCCCAAATATGAATGTCTTGCTTGGAGGCATTGTTCTGGTGCTTGACTAGAAAAACAAGATGATGATTGATGGCAAACATCTCATCCATTTGCTTTTCACAGATGACTGTGTCTTGTTCTCAAGTGTCTTTCTGTAGCTCTAAGAAAAGACATAGCAGCTGCAGAGAATATATACACTTAAAAACAAACCTTGATTTATTTTAAAGCATGAATGGGAAATGATGACTGATGATCATGTCTTCCAGACATCCTACTTTAAATCCAATTGGAAATAGAAGAAGCAATGGAAAATATTTACTTTGGCCTTTTACAGTAGTAAAATAAGAACATGGACAGAGAACAAATCAGAAGACACAAAATTGTTTATCTTAGTTTCTGTTAACTCTTGAATAATAATAATATCATATTTGAATAGAGCTTTAAGCTTTACAAAATACTCTCCTTGTAATGGCCCTACAAACTTTAATCTACTTATTTTCCAGGGAAGAATACAAAGATCAGAAATATAAAGTGAAACTTGTTCAGACTCATAAAGCTGATAGAGTCCATATCTGGAATTTGAACACAGATCTTCTAAAGTCAAGTTCAATGTTAAAAAGTGTCAAGTACATTAACAAGAATATAGTCCAAGAATGTACAGATAATAACTAAAGGGAGTCAACAAAACCTCAGTAATATAAGGTACATTTCAAGAAGTCCATTATGTAAAATAACCATGGAGAATTGACAAGGATGAATGGAAATAGAAGAACAAAACAATCAACATACCACATCAGTATTGTAAAACTTAAAGAGAAACAGTGCAGGACATATATTGACTTCAAAATCAAATTTATAAGAGTAAGCATAATTGTTCGATTTATAGAGTCTAAGAATATGAACGGGAAGTGATCAAGGGAACAGTTTATTTAGAAACATATATTTTAAATACTCAAAATCTGTACTATTTAGATGCAAATTAAAGAAATTCTCAGATGCCACATCATACCCACCACAGTGGCAAAGATGCTCCATCTCCCCAAAAAGTAAAAACGAAACCATGAGAAGGTTGATGAAGCTATGGGAGAACAGTCACAGTGCTATAATCTTGGTGTACCAGAAAATATGGCTACAGATATTCTGGAAAGCAACTTGGAATTATACATAGAAAGTTATTTTAACCTAGGTATACCACTGCTAGGTATATATCCAAAAGAGCAAAGGAAAATGAGGGGTGTTGTCTATATGTTGTGGTGCTTTTATTCTTTGTTTTGTTTTATTTTTTGTAGGGCAATAAGGGTTAACTGACTTGTCCAGGATCATACAGATAGTAAATGCCAAGTGGCTGAGGCTGGATTTGAACTCAGGTCCTCCAGAATAGAAGGCTAGTGCTCTATCCACTGCACCCCCTTGCTGCCCCCTTTCTATATGTTTTTTTAAAAAAGGTACACACACACAAACACATAAACATACATATATCTATAAATATGTTTACATATAACTCTATATCAGTTGTATTTTATATCTTACAATTATACATATGTCTGTGTGTGTGTGTGTGTGTGTGGATATATTTGTATAAGCTCCTTATGTTTAAAAATAGAAACTAAGCAGTACTGTAATGATTGGAGTGATGTCACCTGCCAAAGAGTTACTCTAGAAAAGCTCTGCCATGAGGAGAAGGCATCTGAGGGCAACCCATGCAGCTTTTCTTTGGTGTCAGGAAGTTACTTTTGCTTGTGGGTACTGTCTATCAATGCTACCAGCCAATTAGCTTAGAGTTGTGTGTGCATGTGAATGGGATGTTTTCAGTTTCACAGGAGGCTTGTGGGAGGAAGAAGGGGCAAGGCTGGCTCTTTCATTCTCTTTTGTTAGGACTCTGATGGAGTTTGGAGGAGAAATGTCTGTTTCCTGAGATAGCTGAATCTAGGCCTCTTTCTCCCCCTCCTCAACAAATTCTTATTCTCCTTAATAAATGCTTAAAAGTCTAATTCTTGCTAAGGCTTATAATTTATTGGTGACCACTCATTAGATATTTTAGACAGACTATCTATGATTTTAGCCCCTTACAGATGGCTGGCCACAAAGAGGAAAGCTGAAACTCGGTCTTCTGATCTTCCATTTGGGTAAGAAATTTCTCCTACCCTGTCCCTTTAAACTCCAAAGTACTGCTAAGTACCAGCTGTTTTCTATTTAAATTTTCAAACAGGTTTTTTCAACTCCCTAAGTACCCTGTTTCTGATTTTAGTCTGTTTAACCAGTCAAATGGGGGATAAGATCATGTTAATGCTTTGTTTTTGTTAGAAGAGCAAGCAAGGTGCTCACACAAAGGAATATAGATAATGCCTTTTCAGAGAAAGCTCTGATTCCTGCATTTTTTTTCAAATTCTAATGCTAAGAGTTTCTCTTCTTTTGCACGCCTGGAGTCAGTGCATGAACTCCATCCAGAAGCAGTGGGGGAAGGGGAAACCAGGCCTGAGCTCAAATCCAAGCATGATTCAAATTGCCCTAGTCCCCCCCCTACTCTCCAGACCCCACTGCCTCCCTCTCCTCTGGTGCCACTTCCTACTCCTCCCATGGCCAAGCCCCTTGATCCTCCTGCCAGGGAAGTCCAGAGATCTAATCCACACTGCTTAGGTCCTGATCTTGAGCATGCACAGCTTTGTCTACCTGCATTTGCAGCTTCTATTCAGTTGCTGAAACAGTCAGCCTCAGCCCTTCTGCAGCCTGACTGTGATTCTGACACGACCTGCTGTGGTTCTCTGAAGCCAACCTTAGAAAACCTTTTAAATTCCAGATATGCTTGATTTTTTTCAAAATTTTGTTAATCTGCTTTTGTCTTTAATTAGTGACCTTATAAAGCACTTATATTATGAAAGGACTAACAGACAATATAGCGGAGTTAAAGAATATAAACTTAAGCCAAATAAAAATGACAATCATATTTCACGAAGACATATTTTGCAGAAATATTGAACAGCAAGGTATTAATATGAGTATTGTGGATTTTAGACTTCGGAATCAAAAGTGTTCTAAATTCACTCAGAGAATTAATGTCAATTCAGAGGTTACATAAAGATTTCTATGCTATTACATCTACATTTTGAAATTAACGATATGGGATTATTTTTACAGAGATTTTCATGCTTTTGAGATTGTGTTTTATACTTGTTTTTTTTTAAAGGGGGAATATTTGTAAAAGCTTTTTTATAGTCATGTAATCAAATTTTTATTTTGTACTATTCTTATTAATATTAAGTTCATATTAATTTAAATTTCCCTAGTTAGAATTTCATTGTCTTTTATTCTTCCATGTGTATTTTGTTGTATTCATTTGTCTCTATTTTTGAAACCATTCAAGATGGTTTTGATTTCATAATACAATGGTAATTCTAGGAGTATTGTGCTCCCATATTCTAAACTGTTTGTTTGTTTTCCAACTGATTATTTGATCAAACTCTATAAACCATTTCCCTGGTAAAATGGTTGCCATGGCAAGTGTAGATTGATACTAGAATTATTATTTTTGATAAGCATATTCAAAAAAAAGAGGGGAACATTTGTAAAAGTTTTCTTTTTTAAAAAAAAATTTTCTTTAAGATTGTGTTGTGTTTTAACTTGTATTTAAATATGTTCCAATTTTTCACAAAAGTAATTTATACTTAGTAAAAAAAGGGTATTATTTGAAATGATTGCATAATTGTATATTATATTCTGAGTCAAGGCATATTCACATTTTTTGCGATCATGATTATCCTCAATTTTAAAATACATATGAGACATGGATTATGGGAACTTATCATTTAAGACATTAATTGCCTTCATTCTGAGCTATCGGATGCCATTTGGCCAGGATGCCATCCAATCACTAGAGGAATACATACAGGAAAAGACATGAACCATCACATGAGGGGAGAAATGCACGAATGCAAGGTACGGCCAAGGGAACAGCTTTTGACAAATGTTGAGGTTGGTTTCTCTTGGTTGAATTTTTCCCACAATATTTTACAGATGGCTATAAGTTTTCATCCCACCATCTCATTCTACATCTGGCTTCTATGCCCCCTCCTATAAGCATGATGCCATGGACGTCTCAATCCCATGCATCTGATTAAGTCTGACTCAGTTTCATCGAATAGGTTCAGTGGCATGGACGTATATTCCATCCACCTATTTTAAGCCTGTTATACTGCATGGGCAGTATATATTGCTCAAGTGTGGGAATGCTCATATCCCATCATTTCTCTGTTATTTTATGGTAACCCCTATAATTATTTCAGGTGTCATGATAAATACAGTGTTGGATTTGGCCTTGACATCTGTTACCAATTATATTAGATTCTTTAATTTCTTATAATGGCATGAGGATAATTAGGCAGATGATGCAAAAAGTAATAAAACAAAGAAAAAAATTATTTTTTTAAATTAATAGCACAATTGTCTTCTCAATTTACCCTCAACAGGGGGACCTATAGTAATATTAAATTTTAGAGAATGTTTCAGTTTTTGTTTTATTATGTTTCATGTGTAACAACTAAGATATTGAATTTCCTTAGACATGTTTGTAAGAACTCTCATTGTTTGATTTGATTATTGACAAAGGTATTTTAAAGTTGTGTTAAGTTCAATTTTGTAAGAAATTTTCCTGGCTGATTACCAGCATCCACACATCAACCCCTGAATAGACTTCCATTCCACGACTACACCCAGACGATATCCCAAGAATCATCGGAGAAAAGACTTTCAAATACTTTAAATGAACAGTTTTGTTTTGTTGTGTTTTTTCCCCCCTTCAGTTGTTATGTATACTATTTGTAATATGTGTTCTCTGTAGAGGCTCTCCCTCTGCAGACTGTGTCAAAGCGAAGGTTCATGAGGGACTGCCCCTCTGAGCAAACTTTCCCCTTCCTCCCTTTTCTGTATTGTTATTGGCATATTGTTTGTTAGCATAGGGTATTATATTCTGTTGTTTTTTACTGTTACATCAAGGAAACATTCTGTGTTCCTCAAAGAAACAAAGGGGGGACTGTAACTATTGGAGGGACGACACCTGCTGGAGCTACTGTAGGAAAGCTCTGCCATGAGGAAAAGGCATCTGAGGGCAAGCCATGTGGCTTTTCTTTGGCATCAGGAAGTGACATTTGCTCGTGCATACTGTCTATCAAAGCTACCAGTCAATTAGCTTGGATCTGTGTGTGCATGTGGGTGGGATTTTTCCAGGTTCACAGGAGGCTTGTGGGAGGAAGAAGGGGTGAGGCTGGCTCTCTTGCTCTCTTTTGGCAGGACTCTCTTGGAGAGGGAGCAGAAATGTGGGCTTCCTGCGAAAGATAGCTGAATCTAGGCCTCTTTCTCTCCTCACCAAATTCTTATTCTCCTTAATAAATGCTTAAAAGTCTAACTCTTACTAAAGCTTATAATTTATTGCTGACCACTCATTAGATATTTTGGACAGACTAGCTAAGATTTTAGCCCCTTACAGTACCCAAGAATTGAGGAATGGGAAAAAAATTGTTGTATAGCAATGTTGCATAGCACTATTATGCCCTAATAAATGAGGAATTCTATTATTTGAAAAAAAAGATATGGAAAAAAATTATATGAATATCTTATGAATAAAGTAAAGCTGGGAGAACAAGTTATAACATCAATGTTACAAAAATTAATAACTTTGAGCATATTTATTTTTTAAATAAAAGTATTGTATTATTTTCTAGGTACGTGTAGAAATAGTTTTCAACATTTGTTTATATAAGATTTCAAATGTATATATATACATATATATATATATATACATATATAATAACATCAAACTCATTTCTGCATTAGTCATATTATACAAGAAGTATCAGAGCAAAGAGGAAAAACCTCAAAAAAGAAAAACAACAGCACCAAAACCAAAACAAATAGTATTATTCCATCAGCATCCATATTCAACAGTTTTTTTTTTTTCCTTCTGGATTTAGAGAGCCTTTCCCATCACGTGTCCTTTGGAACTTTATTGTACCACTGGATTGGTGAGAAGAATCTAGTCTATAACATTTGATCAACACATAATGTTGATGATACTGTGTAAAATGTTCTTCTGGTTCTGCTCCTCTCACTCATCATCAGTTCATGCAAGTCCTTCCAGGTTTCTCTAAAATCTGCCTGCTTATAATTTCTTACAGCACAATAGAATTACATTACATTCATATACCACAACTTGTTCAGCCATTCCTCAGTTGATGGACATCCCCTCAATTTCCAATTCCTTGCCACCACAAAAAGAGCAGCTATAAATATTTTTGTACATGTGGGTCCTTTTCCCTTTTTTTATGATCTCTTTGGGAAAAAGACCCAAAAGTGGTATTGCTGGGTCAAAGGGTATGTACAGCTTTATACCCCTTTGGTCATAATTCCAAATTGCTCTCCAGAATGGTTGGATAAGTTCACAGCTCCACCAACTATGCATTAGTGTTCCAATTTTTCCACAGCTTGTCCAACATTTATTATTTTCCTTTTTTGTAATTTTTGACAATCTGATAGGTGTCAGGTGGTACCTCAGAATTGTTTTAATTTGCATCTCCCTAATCATTAGAGATTTAGAACATTTTTTCATATGGGAATAGATAGCTTTGATTTGTTCATCAGAAAACTGCCTGTTCATATCTTTTGACCATTTCTCAAATGGGAATGACTTGGATTCTTATAAATTTGATTTAGTTCCCTGTATATTTTAGAAATGAGGCCTTTATCAGAAGTACTTACCATAAAAATTGTTTCCCAGCTTTCTGCATCTCTTTTAATTTTGGATGCATTGCTTCTGTTTGTACAAAAACTTTTTAACTTAATGTAATCAAAATCATCCATTTTGCATTTCATAATATTCTCTACCTCTTGTTTGGTCATAAACTGCTCTCCTTTCCAAAGATCTGAAAGATAAAATATTCTTTCCTCTCCTAATTTACCTATGGTATCACCACTTATGTCTAAGTCATGTATCCATTTTGACCTTATTTTAGTATAAGGTGTAAGATGTTGGTCTATGCCTAATTTCTGCCATATTATCTTCCAATTTCCCCAGCAGTTTTTATCAAATACTGAATTCCTATCCCAGAAGCTGGGGTCTTTGGGTTTATCAAACAGTACATTACTAATGTCGCTTTCTACTGTGTCTCCTCTGCCTAGCCTATTCCATTGGTACTCCACTCTATTTCTTAGCCAGTACCAGATAGTTTTGATGACTGACACTTTATAGTAGAGCTCCAGATTTGTTACAGCTAACACACCTTTCTGTGCATTTTTTTCATTATTTCCCTTGATATTTTTGACTTTGTTTTTCACGATGAATTTTATTATTTTTTCTAGCTCTATAAAATAATTTTTAGGTAGTCTGATTGGTATGGCACTGAATAAGTACATTAATTTATTATATTAGCTCAGCCTATCCATGAACAATTGATATCTTTCTAGTTATTTAGATCTGATTTGATTTGTGTGAAAATTGTTTTATAATTGTGTTCATAGAGTTCCTGGATTTGTCTTAGAAAGTAGATTCCCAATTATTTTATGTTATCTACCATTACTTTAAATGGAATTTCTCTTTCTATCTCTTTTGAGCATATTTATAAACTGATAAAATATCATATCAGCAGTACCAGAACAATTTACACCAAAACAATATTGTAAAAACAAATAACTTTGAAATCATTAAATAATTACATTCAATAGCAATTAATGATTACAGGGGAAAGATGATGAAACATGCCCTATTAAAAAGAAGTGATTGATTTAGGGTACAGAATGAGATATCCAGATCTACAACAGTCTACATCTATATTTTTATGTAGCCTTTCAGGAAGATTGTTTAACTCACTATACATTCACACATATAGTTTGTTGTTTGTCTATATATACATATATGTATGTGTTTATATATGCATTATACAATTACATACACATACACTTGTATGTATATTAATGTATTTTGTATATGTGTGCATATGTATGTGTATATATACAGACACAGACAGAAATAGAGATAGAGAATTTATTTCTTTTCCAATAGTATGTAATGAAGGTGAAAAAGAAAATAGATTTGTTATTTTTTTTAATAGAAAGGTATCACTATTATAGATATGTAATGTTTTGTGGTCTTTCAAATTGTCATTGTTTTATTAATTTTACTTAATTGTCCTACTTTGTTACAAGAAAACACCCAAAGTGTGAGTCATCTGAAAATGTAAGGTGAAAATAAAGCACGTGAATATTTTCTTAAATATAAGTATGCATATTAATTCATAATCTTTTGGATATACATTTGTACATATATACATATACATATATTTATAAGTATATATGTGTGTATACACACAAATGTACACAGAAATATATATTTCTTTACTAATTATGTTTTAGGGAATGCAAAAATGTATTTGTGGCATACTTGAAATCAGGAAGAAATAAATGTACATCCTTCATTTGACATTTATTATTTTTATGATCGTGAGAAAGTGACTTAATTTCTCTGCCTCAGTTTCCTCATCTGTAATTTGGGATCAATAGCGGCATTTAACTCAGGATAGTTGTGAGGATGGAAAACCATATATTGAAAATTTTGCAAAAATTATAGCATCATGTTAATGTTAGGTATTTTGTTAGTTATAATTAAAATTAAATATTTATTTCACTTTTATCCAATCTATTTAACTTTGTATCTTTGTATGTGTTTTATAATGTTAGTGACATATTAATACAATAGGAAAAGGGACTAGGCCTGTGATTTATTTGCTATAAGGAACTCCTTGTGAGAAACTTAGGTTTGGGAAGGGGGTAGGGAATAGAAATCTTTCCTTTGGAGGAAAACTTGTTGGGTTAAACTGATAGGACTTCCTGTCCTCCAGTTTTCCTATTAGGACCTCATTTAATTAAAGATGCCTGCATTTCACAAGCTTCTTTCAATTTCATAAGGCTCATATTTCACAAAGAGAATGAGAATTTGTCGACTGTTGGACAGATAATGACTTTGCCTTAATGAGAGGCATTAAAATACTTCTTACCTTTTTTTGGACTACCTTGTCTCCTCTGTACTTAAAGTACAAAGGGACTCACAAAGGGCAGAGATCAGTGTCAAGTCTCATTTTGTAATATGTTGCTGTATAGAACATCTTGCCTTTCAGAAGGCTGGAAAGTTCCTGGATCCATAGGCTAACCCCCTAATTAAAATGAATACCCTCCCACTTCTTAAAATTTATAGCCAAGATTCAAGGCCTTTAATGGGAAAAAAAAAACCTAAATGGAAAAAAGAATATTCACACACCAATATGTACACACACACACACACACATACACAAATATCTGTTTGGTTTAATTTTTCAGATGATAATTAAGCATTCCTACTAAAATATTTTCACTATTTTTTTTAGTCTTGAGCTTTGATTACTTATTTCTTTTGTTCATATTTTTACTATTTTTACATTCCTATTGCCCTTTACATTTTAGCTCACTTTTAGCTGTAGCTTTCACTTCTTTTATGTTTTTTGTTACTATTTAATATTTAAAGACCTTATAATTAAAGGACAGATTAAAACTAAAATAATATTGCTTTTAAAAAGAATATTATTATCTCTGTTAAAGTAGTTTGTTTTTTGTTTTGATTTTTTTTTGTTTTTAACTCATAAGATCATGGGATGATGCATCTCTACCTTGAAGGGTTTCAAAGTTCATTTAGTCTACTCTTCATTTTATAGTTGAGAAACTTGAGGACTGGAGAAGTTCAGTGAGTTTCCCAAGGTTGTATGATTAGGAAGTCATAGATTCAGAATTTTAACTGCATTCTTGATTCTAAGTCTAGCCCCTATAACATTATATCATTCTATCATACTGCCTCTCCAACATACTGAGAATGAAAACAAAAACAAAACAAACAAACAAACAAAAAACAAGGAATCCACCAGCTTAAATTCTATTTATCCATCCCAATTCTCTTGTGGTGGGTTAAAGAAGGAGATGTATGCTTATGATATTTTTGCTAAATGTTACCTTTTTTTAAAACAAATGTCCTATTAGATGCTGATTCCTCCCACACCCCGATCCCCAACCCTGCTGAAAATCCACTGGTATATAGTATTCTAAGCTAAGGTATATACTAACTTTCCTGTTTTATAAAAAGTCTGTTATTTGCCTATTTATTTTTGTATCATATAAAACTCTGTGACTTAGATAACAATATGTAGAATTGTATTAACTAAATCATGGAGTATTGTCATCAGGTAGAATGTTAAGCTTATACAATTTGTGTCAAAATGATGTCTTTGATAAGATATCAGTGGGGGTTAAGTGACTTGCCCAGGCTCACACAGCTAGTATGTGCCAAGTGTCTGAGGTCACATTTGAACTCAGGTCCTCCTGAATCCAGGGCTGGTATTTTATCTACTGTACCACCAACTGACCCCAAATTGGAATTTAATATGCTGTTCATAATCCTTTTCAGTTCTCTTCATAAGTGGACCTACTAGATAGGTTCATTTTTTAGTTTAGTTCCAAGAAAAATAAAGGAGAAGAATTATAAATAAAGTAAAAGAATTCTTAGGTTTTCTATTGTTAGAAAATGAAAAACCATATAATTTAATTGACTTCATGTCCAAATATCTTCTCTTCCCTTTTGACAGTCTTTACTCTGTACTTAAACTTCTAGTCTCTAAACCTGTTGGTATCATTTATCTCTAAAAGGCCCCGTGCTTCACTCAATCCTTGGCCCCAGTGTTAGCACAAGTGATTATGACAGAGAAAAGTGGGCACAGGCATTGAGCTTCCTAAGGACCATATTACCTACCTGTCCTAAACAGTTACAACCAATGTCATTCTCTTGCCAAGGTAATTAGTAATCATATTTTTGGGGAGGGGCATATGTAAAACTTGCCATTTAAATCACAAGTTCTGTGTTTTTTCTAACCTTAAACATAGCTCTCCACAATTCATCTTTTTTTATCCTATGAATTCATTCTTTCTGTTAAAGTGAACCAGGATGAAGATTGCAATTGGCAAATTTCCATGAACAAAATTAGATTTTCCTACATGCACTAAATAGTAACTATTTTTTGATAGAAATTAGTTTTGAAATTTTGTGTCAGACTCTCCTTAGACACGCATTCCGTTAAATGTTTTGGAATCTATGTTCCCTTTTGGTGTCAGTAACAATAATACCATTTGGTCCACTGAAAGGCACAATTAAATTTCAATCATTTATGTGAACTGTACTTAGAAGAGGCACACTAGTTATCTCTAATAGGGAGAAATTAATTTTATTCTCATCAACCATTTGAAAAGCTGAAAATGAATCCTTTTAGCTCTGAATCCTAAAAGGAATTTTCATTTGGTAAGACTGGGTGGAGTACATGAAATGAAATCCAAGTACACTTGAATGTATCAGGCATATAAGCATAAAGCCTCCTCATGAGGATGACAAGATAATAGAGAGTGCTTAGATCATTTAGATCCCAATGAGTATAAGTGACCTGCTGCCTGCAGAGTTGCCTGGAAGAAATATTTTACATCTTAATTTTGGATGTGACTTGCTTATCATGATAAAGAATAATTGGAAATATTGATGATCCTTCAGAATAAAATGCAGCAAATGTTAAGAAAGAGACCTGGGCTCTTTCCAAAATAGACAAGAATTCCCATGTCCTCTGTCACAGTATCATCAAGATGTTGAATGTGATGACAAAACAGCATATATGAGAAAAAGCCTGTGTTGTATATTCAATCAAGACACAGAATTGCATTTATTTTATCTAAAAAGGGAATTCACTTCTCTGACCATATTTTTGAAGGATCCTCCAGGTTCCTTCATGTTTTCAATGTCAATACCATGCACTTTTGTAGCAGTATACACAATTCATTCCACCATAATATTGTAAGGTAACTGTTTCCACTGTACAGATGAGGAAATCATATTTTATAACAGACAACCTAAGTTTTGGAATTCCCATTTATTCCCTAATATCCATAGCCATAATATAATAGAAGAAAAAGGACAACTTCATAAAATCACGGCATGTTGGAACTGAAGTAATTTTTAGACATTATCTCATCTATCCCCTTGTCCAAAGTCACATGGTTAGTGGTAGAACAAAGTTACGAACCTCGACTTCCAGAATCCCAGTTCAGTATACTTACTAGGACAGCACATTGTTTTACATGACATTGAAGGTGAAAGCTCTGTGATTTAGGTGTAATGAAATAAGATCCAAGGGAAAGATGAGGATGATATGAGCAATATTGGGAATGTTTTGTTAGAACTAAAAAATCTGAAAAGAATATCTCATTCACTCATCTTATTATAAAGAATAGTAAATGGAGGCTCCCCAAAGGTAAAGTTGCTGGTTGAAGATCACATATCTGGTAGGTGGTAGAAATGTGTCACTGGGATTGTAACTTATGTCTCCTGGTTCTGATTAATATCTTCATTTTACTCTACCATTACATTTATAAAGTTTTCACAGTAATGAACAATAAAATTTCAATGCAATACAATTAAGCAAGCATTTTTAATAAATCCCAACTTCATATAAGGCAATGATATAGACAATAGGAAGACAAAGACAAAAGCCCTCAAGAATTTTGTTTTCTCCTAGAGGGGTGCAATATATACATGGAACAAAAAAGCAAAAAGAAAATTGATGAAGAAGAGAATATTATCAGTTTGGGGCAAAGGGCAAGGTCATAGAAGATTTCATAAGGGAGGTAGCAACCAAGTTGTGCTTTGAAGGATATCCTGAAGAAATGTAAGAGACAGAATTCAGGAAGGAGAGGATTCTAATCCAAAGTGAAGGGATGAATGTCTGGTATAAATTCAGAGGTTAGAGATCAAGTATTGAATTCAGTGAAGAGTTTAGTCATGCAGCTTTGCCATATTGATTGGTTCTAAAATGGTGGGAGATGGGGAGGGGAGTATGAAGTAAGAATACAAAGAGAAGTCGGAGTTAAACAACATAGAGCCTTAGATACTAAGCTAAGAGATTCCAAGGAATGAAATGTACTACATGTGACCCTCTCTCCATAAAAGGAAAAATATGTATATATGCACCCATATATAATATATATAATATATGTAATATAAATATATATTGAAACAATTGGAATGATGCCACCTGCTGGAGACTTACTGTAGGAAAGCTCCACCATGAGGAGAAGGCCTCTGAGGTCAAGGCCATGCTGCTTTTCTTTGGTGTCAGGAAGTAACATTTGCTCATGGGTACTGTCTATCAAGGCTACCAGCCAATCAACTTGAGGAGCCTCCCATTTCTGGGAGGAGGACACGATGTAGAAAACAGACACTGGCAGAGGGATTCTTTCTCTTTTTGGTTCCTGACCTTGCCATGGTGGGTTGGATGATAGGGTCTCTTAGAAATAGTTAGATTTTTACCTTTCTCTCTGATCCTAATGCTCTTTAATAAATACTTAAACATTTAAATACTCTTGCTAAAGCTTATAATTTATTGGTGACCACTCATTAGATTTTAGATAGTATAGCTAAAATTTTAGACCCTTACAGATGGCTGAGCACAAAGATGAAAGCTGAATCTCCTTCTTCTGATCTTCCGGTTGGGTAAGAAATTTCCCCTACACTGTTCCTTTAAATTCGAAGTACTGCTGAAGTACTGGCTGTTTTCTGTTTAAATTTTCAAATGGACCTTTTAAACTTCCTAACTACCCTATTTCTGATTTTAGTCTGTTTAACTAGAAAAATGGGGGATAAGATCATGTTAATGCTTTGTTTTTGTGGATTTTCTATTTTTATTTTAATTTTTGTTAGAAGAGCCAGCAAGGTGCACACACAAGGGAATATCTCCCCCTTTCCCAACCATGCTTTTTCAGAGAAACCTCTGACTCCTGCATTTTTTTCAAATTCTAATGCTAAGACATTTTCTAATTTTGCATGCCTAGAGGCAACGACCCAACCTCTAGAAGCCTTTAATCACCTATCAGTGGGGCAAGGGGAAACCAGGCCTGAGTTCAAAATCAAGTCTGATTCAAATTGCCCTGGTACCTCCCCTCCTCTTCAGACCCCAACTTCTACTCCTCCCATGGCCAAGCCCCCTGTTCCTCCTGCCAGGGAAGTCCAGAGATCTAATGTACATGCACTAATTCTCTAATTACATTTTCTACTCAGTTACCAGAGAAGTCAGGCTCAGCCCTTCCCCAGCCTGGCTGTGATTCTGACTCAACCAAAAAAACACAGATATGCTCGTTTTGTTCATAATTTTGCTAATCTGCTTTTGTCTTTAATTAGTAACCTTATAAAGCATTTGTATATGAAACAAACCGATAGGCAATATAGAGGGGTTAAAGAAGAAAAACTTAAGCTGAATAAAAATGGCAATCATCATATTTCAAGAATACATATTTTGCAGAAATGTAGAAGTAAGCAGCAAGGTATTGTTATAAGTATTGGGGATTTTATATATCGTAATCAAAAGTGTTCTAAATTCATTCAGAGAAATGTCAGTTCAGAGGTTACATAGGATTTCTATACTATTACATCTACATTTTGAAATTAATGGTATGGGTTTATTTTATAGAGATTTTCATGCTTTGAGATTGTGTTTTATACTTAGCTTTAAAAAGGGGAAATATTTGCAAAAAGGTTTTTATAGTCTTGTGATCAAGTTTATATTTTGTAATACTCTTATTAATGTTAAGTTCATATTCATTTAGATTTCCCTAGTTTGAATTTCATTGTCTTTTATTCTTCCCATATATTTACTTCTATTCATTCATCTATCTAATTTTTAAACAATTCAAGATGGTTTTGATTTCATAATACAATGTTAATTCTGAGAGTATTGTGCTCCCATATTCTGAGTTGTTTGTTTTTGTTATTTTTTTCTCTCAACTGATTCTTTGATCAAACTCTATACAGCATTTCATGGAAAATTGGTTGCCATGGCAAGTGTAAATTGATTCTGGAAGTATTATTTTTGATGAGCAGATTCAAAAAAAAAAGCGGGGAACATTTGTAAAAGTTTTCTTTTTCAAAAAAAAGTTTTCCTTAGGATTATGTTGTGTTTTAACTTGTATTTATATATGTTCTGATTTTTCACAAAAGTAATTGTACACTTAGTAAAAAAAGGGGTATTATTTGAAATTGTTGCATAATTGTGTATTATATTCTGATTCAAGGTGCATTCACATTTTTTGTGATCATTTATTATCCTCAATTTTTAAATCCATATGAGACTTGGATTATGGGAACTTATCATTTAAGATATTAATTGCCTTCATTCTGAGCTATCATATGCCATTTGGCCCAGAGGCCATCCAATCACAAGAGGAATGCATGCAAGAGCAGACATTGAACTGTCACATGAGGGGAGACATGAATGAAGTCAAGGTATGTTTGAGGGAACAGCTTTTGACAAATGTTGAGGTTGGTTTCTCTTGGTTTAATTTTTCCCCCCACAATATTGTACAGATGGTTGGAAGTTTTGATCCCACCCATCTCATTCTACACCTGGCTTCTATGCCCCCTCCTATATGCCTGATGCAATGGACATTTTAATCCCATTCGTCTAATTAAGTCTGACTCAGTTTCCTCCAATATTTTCAGTGGCATGGACGTATATTCCATCCACCTATTTTAAGCCTGGCATACTGCATAGCCAGTATATATTGCTCAAGTGTGAGAATGCTCATATCCCATCATTTCTCTGTTCTTCTATGGTAGCCCCCATAATTATCTCAGGTGTCATGATACAGTGTTAAACTTGGCTTTGACATCTGTTACCAATTATATTAGTTTTTTAAATTTCTCATAATGGCATGAGGATAATTAGGCAGATGATGCAAAAAGTGATGAAAACAAAGATAAAAAATTATTTTTAAAATTAATATCACAGCAATTGTCCTTCTCGATTTCCCTCCACAAGGAGGAACTATAGTAATATTAAGTTTTAAAGAATGTTTCTATTTTTTGTTTTATTATATGTTTCATGTATAACAACTAAGATTCTTTTTTTTCTTCTTTTTTTTTTAAATGAAGGTTCATTTTATTTATTTATTTATTTTATTTTTTTATTTTTTAATATATAAGGTATTTTATTTTTTCGTTACATGTAAGATAGTTCTCAACTTTTGTTTATACAAGCTTTACAATTTCAGATTTTTCTCCCTCCCTCCCCCCCTCCCCCCTCCCCTAGACAGCAGGTAATCTGATATAGGTTATATCTATATATCTCTATACATATACATATAGATATAGATATATACACACATATATATACACATAATAACATTAATCCTATTTCTGCATTAATCCTGTTACAAGAGAAAAAATCAGAGCAGTGATGCAAAACCTCAAAATAGAAAAAAAGTAACAACAGCACCCAAAGCAAAAGAAATAATATGGTTCAATCAGCATCTATACTCCACAGTTCTTTCTTTCTTTTTTTTCTTGGAGATCCTCTTCTATCATGAGTTCCCTGGAACTCTTCTGTACCATTGCATTGGTGAGAAGAATATAGTCCATCACAATAGATCAACACTCAATGTTGATGATACTGTGTACAATGTTCTTCTGGTTCTGTTCATCTCACTCATCATCAGCTCACGTAAGACCCTCCAGGTTTCTCTGAATTTCTCCGGCTCATCATTTCTTACAGCACAATATTATTCCATTGTATTCGTATACCACAACTTGTCCAGCCATTCCCCAATTCATGGCACCCCCTCAACTCTCCAATTCCTTGCTAACCACTTAAAGAGCAGCTATAAATATTTTTGTACATGTGGGTCCCTTTCCCCCCTTCCATGATTTCTTTTGGCAAAAGACCTAAAAGTGGGATTGCTGGGTCATAGGGTATGCACAGCTTTATCGCCCTTTTTGGGCTACTTCCCAAATTGCTCTCAGAATGGTTGGATCAGCTCACAGCTCCACCAACAATGCATTAGTGTTCCAATTTTCCCACAGCCTCTCCAACATTTATGATCTTCCTTTTTTGTCATTTTAGCCAATCTGATAGGTGTCAGGTGGTACCTCAGAGTTGTTTTAATTTGCATCTCTCTAATCATTAGAGATTTAGAGCATTTTTTCATATGGCAATAGATAGCTTTGGTTTCTTCATCAGAAAACTGCCTGTTCATATCCTTTGACCATTTCTCAATTGGGGAATGACTTGGATTCTTATAAATTTGATTTAATTCCCAATATATTTTATAATTCATATAATTCATCCCATTCCACCTCCCCTTTCCTCTCCTCCCCATAGACTCCCTTTTTAACCCCTTAATCTTTTTTTTGGATCATCACATCAAAGACAATTTATATTTATACCCTCTGTGTAAATTCCTTCTCTCTGCCCAGATACATTTACAGTTCTTAAGAGTTATGAGTGTTATCTTCCCTTGTAGGGATATAAACAGTTTAACCTGATAGGGTAACTTTTTTTTCCCCTCTGTTTACCTTTTTAAACTTCTCTTGAGTCTTGTATGTTGAGATCAAATTTTCTATTCAGTTCTGGTCTTTTCACCAGGAAAGATTGAAAGTCCCCAATGTCATTAAATGTCCATCTTTTTCCCCTGAAAGAAAATGCACATTTTTGCTGGGTAATAGATTCTCGGCTGCAATCCAAGCTCCTTTGCCTTCCGGAATATCATATTCCAAGCCTTGTGGTCCTTTAATGTTGAAGCTGCAAGGTCCTGAGCAATCCTGACTGTGGCTCCATGATATTTAAATTGCTTCTTTCTGGCTGCTTAGAGTATTTTCTCCTTCACCTGATAATTCTGAATTTGGCTACAATATTCCTTGGAGTTTTCCTTTTGGGGTCTCTTTCAAGAGGTGATCGGTGGATTCTTTCAATGATGATTTTATCCTCTGATTCTATGATATCAGGGCAGTTCTCCTTAATAATTTCCTGGAATATGGTGTCTAGATTCTTTTTCTGGTCATGGCTTTCAGGCAGTCCAATGATTCTCAAATTGTCTCTCCTCAATCTGTTTTCCAGATCAGTTGTCTTTCCAATGAGGTATTTCACATTTCCTTCTATTTTTTCATTCTTTTGATCCTGCTTGACTGATTCCTGGTGTCTCATGGATTCCTTATCTTCCAACTGTCCCACTTAAATTTTTTTTTTTTTTTGCAGGGCAATGGGGGGTAAGTGACTTGCCCAGGGTCACACAGCTAGTAAGTGTCAAGTGTCTGAGGCCGGATTTGAACTCAGGTACTCCTGAATCCAGGGCCAGTGCTTTATCCACTGCTCCACCCACTTTAATTTTTAAGGTATTGTTTTCTTCAGTGAGATTATGCAGCTTTTTTTTCCATTTGGCCAAATGAATTTTTTAAGGCTTTGTTTTCTTCAGCTTCCTTTTCCAAGCTGCTGATTCTTTTTTCATAGTTTTCTTGTTTTGCTTTCATTTCTCTCCCCATTTTTACTTCTACCTCTTGCAATTGATTTTTAAAATCCTTTTTGAGCTCTTCCAGGAAGGCTATTTGTTCTTGCGACCAATTCACCTTCCCTTGTGAGGCTTCAGATGTAGACAATTTGAGGCTATTGTCCTCATCTGAGTTTGTGTTGGCTTCTTCCCTATTGATACAGAAGCTCTCAATGGAGAGGGCTCTTTTTTGCTTCTTACTCATTATTGCAGCTTATTTATTTATTCTTTAAGTTGAGGTCTGCTCTGGGGGCACCAGGGTCCCTGTTTTTGGTTTCTTGTGGAGGGGTATAGGTGCTGTGTGACCGGGCTTTTACTCTGAGGCCTTTATGGTGTGTGGAGATCCCCCGCCCTGCACTTCCTGTCTGATTGCGCTCGGCCAGCCAAGCACCAGACCCCGGCGTCTGATGCCGCCTGACCCGTTCATCTCCCTCCCAGCCGGTGCAGGTAGGTTTTTCCACTGTCCTTCTTGGCCACCAGATTTTTGAACCAGGTTCCGGGAGCCTCAGTTGTCCGGCTGTGGCCTGCAGCTTCTGCTGACTTGCCCCGACCCCCTCGGCGCTGGGTTGCTGCCCTGCGCTGGGCCGCCCTTTTGCTCGAGTCAGACCGACCTTTTCCTGAAGTCTTCTAAATTATCTCTGGTTGGAGGACTGTGTCTCTCTGTCTCTTTGCAGGTTCTGTAGTTTCAGAATCCATCCAGAGGCTTGATTTAATGTTCGTTTTGAGGGAACAGAAGGAGAGCTCAGGCAGCTTGCTGCTTCCTCTCCGCCATCTTGGCTCCGCCCCGGACTTTATTTCTTCTGAAGCACCGAGTTGTCCTTCCCGAAGGAATAATGTGCCAATTCTGCTTTGCCAACTCTCCCTCACTCTGTAGGCAGTACCATGACATTAGCAAGAGGTGACCATCACTTAATCTGTCTACTGCTCACCCTTGCTTTTAAACCACAACTAAGATTCTTAATTCCCTTAGACATGTTTTTGAGAACTTTCATTGTTTTATTTGATTATTGACAAAGCTATTTTAAAGTTGTGTTAAGCTCAATTTTATAGGAAATTTTCCTGTCTGATTACCAGCATCTACACATCAACCCCTGAAAAGACTTCCATTCCACAACTACACCCAGAGGACATCCCAAGAACCATCAGAGAAAAGACTTTCAAAGAGTTTAAATGAACAGTTTTGTTTTATTTGTATTCCTTTCTGTTGTTATATATACCATTTGTAATATGTATTCTCTGAAGAGGCCCTCCCTCTGCAAAGTCAATGTCAAAATGTCTGTTCATAAGGGACCGCCCCTCTGGACAAATCTTTTCTCTCTTCCTTTTCTATATTGTTATTAACATAATGTTAATTAGCATAGGGTATTATATTCTGTTATTTTTGACTGTTTCATCAAGGAAAAAACCCATTTCTTGAAGAAAGAAAGGGGGGGGCTGTAATGATTGGAATGACGCACATGCTGGAGACTTACTGTAGAAAAGCTCCACCATGAGGAGAATGCCTCTGAGGTCAAGACCATGCTGCTTTTCTTTGGTGTCAGGAAGTAACATTTGCTCATGGGTACTGTCTATTAAGGCTACCAGACAATCAATTTGAGGAGCCTCCCATTTCTGGGAGGAGGACACGAAGTAGGAAGCAGACGCTGGGGGAGGGGTTCTCTCCCTTTTTGGTTCCTTACCTCACCATGGTGTGTTAGATGATAGGGTCTCTTAGAAATAGTTAGATTTTTACCTTTCTCTCTGATTCTAATGCTCTTTAATAAATAATTAAACATTTAAATACTCTTGCTAAAGCTTATAATTTTTTGGTGACCACTCATTATATTTCAGATAATATAGCTAGAATTTTAGTCCCTTACAATATATATACTTATATACACATATATACATATGTATACATGCATATGTATTTTATTTGTACATAGGATCTGATATATATGTACATGGATTATTAGATATTAATATATACATATCATGTACACATATATTTTATGAGGTTGAATGTGTTCTTCTTATGCTCTTGCTACAGATGAAATATAGGCTAAACTTAGGGAAAAAATGAAATCCTTATATAAAATGTATAGTTTTCTCATCTTTAAGAGGTTTTTATTATTCTCAAGAATATTATGAGGTAACATGTGCAAAAGTACTTTAATGAATTGAAAACTCCTATAAAAGTACAAAGTGTCTTTACTGCCCAAAGAAACATATCTGGGACAAATGAAACAGAACAAGAAGTAGCATTTACATTTCCTGATCCATAGACCTTTGTTATCATATATATCAGATAATTAAATTCACCAGATACATTTCCATGCCTAGGAATGTAATCCTCATACTAAAATTCCATTAAATGAAGATTTTTAAATCCTTTTTTTATAATTGTGTTTGCATCATTGAAATGAATAGATAAGTACATTTATTTAGAAGTAAGAATAATTTATTATATTTCCAAGAATTACAGATTTAAAAAAAATGTACCATTAGGAATTCCACAAGTGTACAATCATCTAACCAAAGATGTTTCAGCACTAAGTTTCTTTGTTTTTTTACTTCATATAACAGATATCCCTAAAAATTCAAGGTGGTTGAAGGCAACAAGGTATCAATTGATAAGAGAGAATTTGAGTTCTAGGTGCCATTGATAAGCTTTGAGAACTTATGGAAGTAATGTACCTTTTTGAGTCTCAGTTTTCTCAACTATAAATTGTTTTTGCACTTTGTTTCACACTTCAAGAACCAATGTTTCTACCCATATGAGTAATATTAATAATGATGTATAATAACATAGTCTCTTTGTGACTTTGAATATATTCACACATATATAAACATATATCTGTATACATATTTTTAAGTTTAATCTGCATTGTTTTACATTTTATCTATTTTTTTGAGTATAGACAATAAAATAATAAATCAGGCTCTAATTTATAGCATTTACTCATTTCTGAGGGGCAAATTCTTACATTTAAAATTTTACAATCAGTTCTGGAGGGCCATTTCAAGCTGGTGAGCATTCCTCTGGAAGATAGTACCCCAATGACCATCTAGTTTATCCAACAGGAAAAAATAATCTTCACTATATAAACAATGTCATATAAATTCTGTTTAAGATATCTATTCATGTAATTTACTACCAATCCATTCTCCTTTTAGATAGCTCTAAGGCAATTGGTAGCACAATGAACTGTCTCTCTGAGTAAGAAAAGAACTGATCTTTTTTATTCTTACAGACAAAAAAAGCTATCTGCCAAGGAAGGACACTACAAAACAACTGGGGAAGGGGTGCCTGGAATTTTAATAATGGCCTATCAGTAAGATATGTAGCACTCATCCTGCTGACATATGAAAGCCCCTCATCTCAAACTATGGAAGTTGCATTTGGTCTTTTGTTCCTTATAGACCTTTGTATACTTACCAGTGTTTACACCCTCCCAGGGTTTTTGTGCTCTGCAACACTGTGTTTCTGAAGTGGAAAGCAGAGCTGTTTGTCACTTCTGCATTCTTTGCTTTCAATATCAAATGTTTAAGGGTTTCATAGGAGTTGTGATGTCTTAAGTTTCTTGGGGTCCCACATCCCACTATATTCACTAAAATGCCAAGTGGTAACAAGCTACAAAGGAAATCTTAGAAGAACTTAGAAAATAATTTTAAAATAAAATAAGAGAATATAAGGAAAAAATAAGCAATCCAAGAAAATTATTAAAAGAAGGTTAACCACTTAGAAAAAGAGAGACAAAATCTTAAAAAAAATAACTCCATGAAAACCAGAATAGAGTAAATTGGAATTTTAATGGCATTATAAGACATCAACATATAATAAAACTAGAAAAACTAGAAGAGAATCTGAAACATCTCAGAAAAACAGCTAATTTGGAGGACAGAACAAGGATAGGCAATCTAAGAATTGTTGGTCTACCTGAAAGTTGTGATAAAAAAGAATCTGGATACAATATTCCAATAAATTATTAAGGAAAATGGCTCTGAAGTTCTATAACAAGAAGGTAAAGCAGAAATAAAATGAACCTACCAATCACCACCTGAAAGAGATCCTAGGAAGAAAACTTAAAGAATGTCAGACCTAAGTTTCAAAATTCCCCAGTTAAATAGAAAATATTGCAACCAACATCACAAAAAACAATTTAAATACTATAAGGGAAAAGAATCATGATATCACAAGACCAGAAACTTCTATACTAAAAGACTGTGGATCTTAGAATATTATATTTCTTTACTTTTTTTCTGATAAAAGTATTTTATTTTTTTCCAGTTACATGTAAAGATAGTTCTAAACATTTGTTTATACAAGCTTTCCAACTTCACATTCATCTCCCTCCCTCCCCTCCCTCTCCCCTCCCTTAGACAGCAGGTAATCTTATATAGGATATATATATATATATATATATATATATATATATATATATATATATATATATATATATATATATATATAAACTTTAAACATATTTCTGCATTAGTCATTAGAACATTATATTTCAAAAGACCAAAGAAGCTGGAGTTGCAGTCAATAATAAGTTATCCTGCAAAGTTAAGTAAAATCCTGAATTTAAAAAAAAAGAAAGAAAAGGGGCAGCTAGATGACACAGTGGATAGAGCACCGGCCCTGGAGTCAGGAGTACCTGAGTTCAAATCCGGCCTCAGACACTTACTAGCTGTGTGACCCTGGGCAAGTCACTTAACCCCAATTGCCTCGCAAAAAAAAAAAAAAAGAAAGAAAGAAAGAAAGAAAGAAAGAAAGAAAGAAAGAAAGAAAGAAAGAAAGAAAGAAAGAAAGAAAGAAAGATGGACCCAGGAATAATTATATGAACACAATTACCAAACACTCAAAATATCAATTACTTATGGGTTGGCCAATGCAACAAAATAAAAATGACAATTCTACCTAAATTAATTTACTTATTCAGTGATATACTAAACTATCAAAAATTATTTTATAGGGCTAGAAAAAATAATAACAAAATTTCATCTGGTAAAACAAAAGGTCAAGAACATTAGGGAAATTAATTTTTTTAAAATGCAAAGGAAGGTGCCCCTGTCATAATAGGTCTCAAACTATATTATAAAGTGACAGTCATTAGAACTCTCTGTTACTAGATAACAAATAGAGTGCCTGATCAGTGAAATAGATTGTGTAGCCAATAAATGTAGTAAATGATACTAATAATTTAGTGTCTTATAAACACAAAGAGAAAAGCTTTTGTGGAAAAAAATCATTATTTGACAAAAACTACTGGGGACATTAGAAAAATTATGGCAGAAACTAGATATAGACCAATATTTCACATAAATACCAAGATAAAGTCAAAATGGGTACATAATTTAAACATAGAGGGTGACACAACCAATCTGGAGAGAATGGAATCATTTTCCAATCAAATCTGAATATAAGGGAATAATTTATACCCAAAGAAGATATAGAAAGCATTTTAAAATGTAAAATGGATAATTTTGCTTACATAAAATTAAAAAGTCTTTTGCACCAGCAAAACCAATGCAACTATAATTATAAGGGGGAAAAGCTAAGAACAAATTTATAGCAAGTATCTCTGATAATGGCCTCATTTATCAAATATATAGAGAACTGCCTCATATTTATATGAGTACATTAACCCTTAATTGATATGAACAGGTAGTTTTCAGATGAAAAATTCAAAGCTATGTATAATCATAAGAAAAAGTTCTCTAAATCACTATTGATTAGAGAAATGTTAATTAAAACACCTTTGAGGTATTACCTCACATCTATCAGATTGGCTAATATGAAAGAAAAGGAAAATGACAAATGTTGGAAGCAATGTGGGAAAACTGGGACACTAATATGCTGTTGTTGGAATTGTGGACTGATTCACTATTCTGGAGAGCAATTCAGAACCATGACCAAAGGGCTATAAAGCTTTGCATACTCTCTGATCCAGTAATACCATTGCCAAGTCTATATCACAAAGACATCTAAAAAAGGTGTGAGGGGTTGGACCTTTTTGTACAAAAATATTTATAGCAGCTTTTCTGTGGTGGCTAAAAATTGAAAATTGAAGGAATGACCATCAATTGGAAATGGTATAACAAGTTCTGGTATATGATTGTAAGGGAATATTATCATGGTATAAGCAATAATGAACAGTATGATGTCAGAAAAACAATTTGAAAAGACTTATATGAACTGATGTATAGTGAAGTGAACAGAAATAGAGGAACATTGAACAGAGTAAGAACGATACTGCATGATGAATAACTGTGAATGACTTAGTTATTCTCAGGAATGCAGTGATCCAAGACAATCCCAAAGGACTCATGATGAAAAATTACATCTACCTTCAGAGAAAGAACTGTTGACCTCTGAGGACAGACTGAAGCATAATATATTTTCTTTCTTTTCTTTTGTTCGAATCTTCTTATAAAAAGTGACTAAAGTGGAAATATTTTACATGATTGTACAGGTATATCCTATATTAGATTGGTTCCTAGCTCATGGAAGGGAAAGAGATGGGATGAAGGAATAGAAAAACAAAAATATCCAAAATATCCCCAACAAATGTTAAAAATTATTTTTAAATGTAATTGAGAAAAATAAAATATTATTTACAATATATAAAAAAATAAATGATGAGCAGGATGCTTTCAGGAAAAAAACCTGGAAATACTTTCATGGCTGATGCAAATAAAGTGAGAAGAACCAGGAGAATATTTTACACAAGATTTTCAGTATTTTATAATGATTGACTGTGAATGCCTTAGCTGTTCTTATCAATACAATGGCCAAAGGAATTCCAAAAGACTCATGATGAAAAATGTTATCTACCTCCAGAGAAAGAAGTGATGGAGTCTGAATGTAGATCAAAGTATATTATTTTTCAGTTTTTTAAAATAATTGGTCTTTGTTTTCTTTCATAACATAACTAATATAAACATATCTTTAGTATACTTACACATGTATATTGTATGCTAAATTGCTTACTATCTCAGTGAGGGTAGAGTGTGGTAGAGAGGATGAAAGAGCATTTGGAACTCATTTTTTTAAATAAATGTAAAAATTATTTTTACATGTATTAGGGAAAAATAAAATAATATTTTTTAAAAGCTTGACATTTGGTATACACTGTATAAAAGCAAATGGTGGTGTTGATTTTCTCTAATAGAATTCATTGCTAATATTTTATCAAATTCTCTTACATTTTAGATGTTACAATTACTACAATTCAACTTCTCCCCAAGGCAAAAACTGAAGCTTAGTAAAGAAGTTTGCATGAGTGCAAGGCTTGCTAAAAGGAGGAGGGGAAATGTTAGCAAGAAGGAGTAAGTATTTAAGATTAGGGTGTTAAACGACAATTTAGAATAAATACTGCAGCACTGATTTCTAGGGAAAAGGTCATGAGATATTTCTGCAAACAGCCTTAATAACTTGGCATCTCATTTGAGAGGTGTGTGTGTGTGTGTGTGTGTGTGTGTGTGTATTTTAACAAGCTAATTAAAAAGAGAACTCTGTATCATTAGCTCTGTCTTCATCTCACTTGTTTTGTAGGACAAACCTATTTTTATCGTTAGAGATTAAATGTTTAACCAGCTCTCATCTTCCATTAGCTAATGTGATATTTTTAGTTGTGGTGGAATTGAGGTGAGTTGTTAATGAGAAATTTAAGTAGTTTTACTTGTAACAGCACTGAACTCTCCCCTCTGTCCCTCTTTTCCCTCTTACCTCCTCCATCTTCCTGTTTGGAAGCTGCATTTAAATATAGGCAGTCTGAATATTTCACTAGATATTTTAGAAAAAATATATCTATTTCAATTTTGCCAGTTGGGAATATTGATGTTCCCCTTTTGGGATTTTAAAAGACATGACTCCTGCAACTGCTGCAGGAAAATGTTAAAAGAAAATGATTGTTACTCATTAGTGGTTTAAAAAAAAGTCAGGCTTTAAAATTAAGGAATAAAAAAATTTAGAAAATGGTTTGATAGTTCCATTTTTATTTCCCCATAGGAAATAATGCCCAGTTATCTGAAATAGAAAGAAGGATCATTGTGAAGACAACAGAGTGAATATATGAAAGAAGATGGGCATGAAGCAGGGAGTTTTAATATGTTATATTAAAGACAATGAAAATATAAAGCAGATAATTATATGATGCATAGATAGTGACAGGTTTGAGATAAAGGAAAGATGAAACAGAATAAAATAATTTCACATGAGAGAAGTAGAACAGGAAGAATTAAGAATAAATAAGACTACATCAAATAAACATGTGGTGAATGGAATAAATGGTGAATTAAGAAGGGAGATTTCATTTTTACTAGGGAGATAGCACATCAAAAAGTACTGAAAATGAGCCAGGCAAGAAAATATGATATGAATGAAAGAACAAGGAATTTGAAGAGATGTTTAGATAATACTTTAGCAAAGAGTAAAAGAGAGGGGATGACAATATTTTAAGTGCATTTTAAATTTAACATTCTGCTGTATAATAAATTAAAAACTGACTTTCCTTAAGGGGTATTTAATATGCAAAAGAATCAGACATGGTCTGTTATATTGCATTTTACGTGTGGTTGTTTAGGAATTTGCATAATAGGATGAAAATATAACCATAGAAATATTACATGGTTCACTCCTATTTAGCAGCATTGCTAGAAGACAAATTCTTTTTTTATATATTTTCTTTGACTTGTTGGCTCTTTAATTATCCAATTGCTGCTTTGACTTGATCAAGAAATCCAAAAACAAATATATATATATATTAAGTAGTCCTAAGTGAAGAAGTAAAATAACTTCTCTTTTTATCCCAGAAAAGATTACATTACAAGGAAGACAAACACAAATAGATATTTTTATGTTGTGTTATTGTTTGTCAACAAACATATACAAGGCATATTTTTGTTGTTCATCATTCATTATCAAAGAAGACCAATGATATGACAAGGATTATAGCTTGACTTATGAGCTAATTGGATGTAAGTGAGCAAAAAAAAAAAAGAAAAGAAAAGAAAAGGATGTAAGTGATGTGGTAAAAAGTTTTAACAGTCGGTTAGATAATGGAGAGACGCCATTTTTTTTTAGGACCACCCTTTTGGGGAGGAGACCAACAGCATGAGCTATGCACACCAGTCCGCCTGCGACGCATGCCAGATTGCCTGCTGAGCACTCGACTTCCGGGGTGGGAGCTTAAAAGGCAAGGAGAGAATGGAAGTGGGGCTTTTTTTCCTGCTCCGCTGGTATCCTGGCTGCGCTGCACAGACAGACTCTGACTAGAGTTTGACTCGGCCCGGCTCTCAGTTAACAGCACGCACTTGACTCCGTCTTTCTCCCCAAAGGTGGCCTTGGGTTTTGGTGAGTTTTATACGGAATATAGACTAAGCCTAAACTTAAGACAATTTGTATTGTATTTCTACTTTCCTATCCTTCTAATCAACATCACCTTGTGACTACCATACAATAAAAGCTCTAACTAGAAAACCAGAAGCTTCTTCCATTTACTAGTCTGGGAGATAAATTAAGGGAAAGGTTAAGTAGGGGAGATTTATGATCTAATATCCAATTTTAATCTCACAGTGAGACAAAGTTGTGAAAAGTCCTCAGACTCTAACCTCCAGTCATTGAAATCCAGTGGCAAGGCAAAAATCAAGAAGACTGGCAGTATTCCCAGTGCAGTGGATGACCTTGGCCTTTCTAAATTAACATCTTTTCCAGGCCTCAGTTTGTCCAAACAGTCCTTCTAATGACTAACGGCTAGATAAGACAAAAGATGACCTAATTTACCATCAGAAAAATATCAGTCTGGGAGGGGACCCTCAAAGTTTCACACTAGAACCGTAAACCATTGCTATTTACATGCATTCTAAACCATAAAACCTAAAAAAATGAGCAGTATACAAATCTATAGAAGGAGACAACCTGAAATTGAGGCAGTAAGTAGCTTGATGAAGGAACCAGAAATGAGGAACTTGAAGAATTCAAACTAAGCTACGTCCTGATGGAAATTAGAGATTCCTAGAGGGAGGGATAAAGAGGGAGAACACTGGGGACAGTTGGTTAAAAAAAAAAAAAGTTTTGTTGATGGAGTGTCATGGGTAATGAACAACCAGTAGGCCAGTCTCACTTCTAACCTCATCCAAATAAATGTGTGACTCCATTAAATGCTGAGAAATTATCAAGAAAGGGAGAAAATACTGTGATTTTATTTTCTTTTCATAGGTTTGATAATTTATCATTTATACTAAATACATAGTATCAGGATAATATGCCTGTTTGAAGCAAGGAGGAAAAAAAATACACTGCCTTGCCTCCATCTCAGCAAGTATGAATATATCATCTCCATATGGGAGAGTTTATTTCAGAGTAATCAAGGGAATCTGAAATATTGAACATTAAAATAAGTAATTATGTAACACAGATAATAATTACATTAAGCTATATAACCATGTCACCTAATTACCTCATAATTTATGTAGTAATTTTTCAGATGCATAGTACAAGTTTCTCTCTCTCTCTCTCTCTCTCTCTCTCTCTCTCACTCTCTCTCTCTCTCTCTCCTCTCAGCTCATAAGTATATTTCTTTTTTTTTCTTACATTTAAGACAGAAAAGGAAAACTTTTCATGTCACCAAAGGGAATGGTTAGTGTTGCATGAAGAGATCAGGTGTGCTTCTTTGTTGCCTGAAAATGATTCCAAAGACCGTAGGCAGCCCTACTCTGACAAATATGTCCATATGGTGTTCTTTTTACTCACTGACCAATAAATAATGTGAAAAATTGCAGTACTTGCACACATAACAGTGATGCATTCTAAAGTCCATATTGCAGTTATTTGGTCTCTAAAAATACAAAAAAAATCCCCAAAACACCCAAAACAAACTCATAGATACCTTGATCATATAATCTATTTTTGTAAAACTGTTTCCACTCTCTATGTACATGTGTGTATTGTGGTAAAAAGTTTTAACAGTCAGCGATAATGGAGAGACGCCAGTTTTTCTTTAAGGACCACCCTTTTGGGGAGGAGACCAACGGCATGAGCTACACACGCCAGTCAGCCTGGTAGCACTCCACTTCCAGGGTTCGAGCTTAAAAGGCAAGGAGAGAATGGAAGTGGGATCTTTTTCCTGCTCTGCTGGTCTCCTGACTGCGCTGTACTCCAAATGCTGACTGGAATTCTACTCCGCACGGCTCGAGGTTAGCAGCAGCACGCGTTTGACACAGTCTCTCTCTCTCCCCAAAGGTTGCCTTGGGTTTTGGTGAGTTTTATACAGAATATAGACTAAGCTTAGACTTAAGACAATTTTTTTTTTGTATTTCTACTTTCCTATCCCTCTAATCAACATAACCTTGTAACTACCATACAATAAAAGCTCTAACTAGAAAACCAGAAGCTTCTTCCATTTACTAGTCTGGGAGATAAATTAAGGGAAAGGTTAAAGAGGGGAGATTTATGATCTAATATCCAATTTTAAATCTCACAGTTTGGCAACCCCTGAAGGGATCTTAAGGACCCTCCGACCCTCCCTAGTTTGGCCATGAGCCACCTAATTTAGTGAACTTTCTCTTAAATACCCCCACTGACTTTCCCTCATTTGCCTAATCTCCCTTGCTTTAAGCCTCTAAAAGCCTTGCTTTAAACAGAAAAGCCAGCCCAGTTTAAAGGGCAGGATGCTTGAATATTCTACTATCCCTTTGATTTTTCTCATCAGAATGTATTGGGACAGCATAACGTCCTGACTTAGAGGAATAGTTTACTCAATGGTCCTTCATAACATTATTGGATTTTTCTTCATTCAGGCAGCAAAAAGTTTTTGGTATAATAGTCTAAGTGTGAATCTTTGGGAAATGCATTTAATATAAGTAGAAATTTTATGCCTGCAATTGAAATACCTTTTAATACCACATCCATAGTTCATATGACTAAGGATTTTATTTTTGCTATTATCATTGTTATAATATGGGGGAAATTGTCACATATGGAGAGAGCTGCCAAGATGGCTCCTTCTACTAGAGATGATCCAAGTTTAGAATCAGATCAGCAGAAACTGCTCCCCCTGCAGGAAACTATAGAACATACCAAAAAAGGAACACCAATTCAAGTCAGAAAATATAGCCCCTTTAAACCAAGTGACTTGAGCGCATGGAAATCAATTATCCCTAGTTTTGAGAAAAATCCAAACACTGTAATTTCACAGTTAAGGACTATATTTGATATATATCAACCCACTTGGGCTGATGTTACTTGCCTTATTGAAACTTTACTGTCCCCAAATGAGATTACAGATGTTATCTCAGCAGGAAATGCCCTTGTTGCGAAGGGTAAGGCCGATGTGGAATGGCCTCTAAAGGATCCAGAGTGGAATTATAATAATGACAGGGATATCCAAAGATTAAAAGACGCTAGAGAAACATTTCTGAAGGGAATGGAATCTTGCTCTAGAAAACCGGAAAACTGGCAGAAATTTTTAAGCCTACCTCAGGAGGCTAATGAAAGACCAAACAGATTTTATGATAGACTTTGTGAGGCCATTAGACAGTGCACCAGATTGGATCCAGTAGACTTAAGAGATTCCTATATCGTTCTCAACACATTTGTTTATAATTCACTGCCAGAAATACGCAGATACTTTCTGACACAATATCCAGACTGGAGAAATCTCACAGTAGATAGGATTAAGGAACTTGCAAATTATGTCTTTGACTCATGTGAGGAAAGTCCAGATGACTCTAGGCAGAGTATTCTGGCACCTGCATTTCCTAGTCAGCCATCTAAATGCCAACACAAGGGCAATAAGGTATGTTACTACTGTAAAAAACAGGGACACTTCTTGAGGGAATGTAGGACTAGAAAACAAGACCTCAAACTCCAAAATTCTACACGCCCTACCATCCACAAAGTTCAGGCCAAGTTGAACGTATGAATAAAGAGCTTAAGAGTATGATTGGAAAATTATGTACTGAAACCCATTTGAAATGGCCTGATGTTCTATCATTGGCATTATTCTATCTACGCAGTAGACCAAGAGGAGAACTTCATATATCTCCTTATGAAATGCTTTTTGGTCACCCTCCTATCCAAGCTAAAACTTTTTTCCCAGTTTATACATCACTGGTGGGAGGTGATACTTCTGTTGCCTCCTATATACAGGAATTACAGACCAGGCTACGTGAACTCCAGGAGGCAGGAGCTGTGGTCCAGGCAGGACCATTAGACTTTTCATTGCACAGCCTCAACGCAGGAGATAAAATATATGTAAAGAATTTTCAGAGAACCAGTGGAACCCAACCTGCCTGGGAAGGACCTTTTCAGGTATTATTGACAACTCCTACTGCCATTAAAATTGGTGAAAAAGACTCATGGATTCATTGCTCTCATGTAAAGCCTGCACCATTCATAGGTGAAGAGATTTCAGATAGACGGGAGGTAGATGCTAAAGAGCTAAAAACCCTAACAATAGCAACTGTTAAAGAGCAAAGAGAGTCCAGAGGAAATAGGCAGTTCCCATTTGATAATCCCACTGATCAGTTAAATGCTTTGGGACTCAGTCTTTGTAAAGTATCAGGAGATGGAAATTGCCTTTTTAGGGCTTTAGCAGACCAGCTAGAAGGTCACTGTAGGAATCATCTCAGACATAGACAAGAAGCTGCTTCTTATATGATTAACCATACACAAGAGTTTGTGTCTTTTAGAGTAAATGACTCCCCTTTTGAAGCATATGTTGATGAATTAAAGAAATTTGGAAAGTGGGGAGGAAATGATACAATTGTAGCATTTGCTAAGCAGCATCAGCTGAATGTGGTAGTTCATCAGTTAAATCAACCTTTATTGAAAATCAGTGGCACAGACAAAACTGATGCTAGAGAACTTGGCATTTTCTACCATAAAGAACATTATGACAGCAATAGAAAGATCAATGAGAATTCAGAAACCCCTGCCACTTTGGCATGCAGAGAATTGGGGAACCAGTTAAAACAATGTGGCATACCCCAAATTCTAGCAGCTTAAATACCTTAAAATATAACAAGCATTTCCTTCTATAAGCAAAGCACTGAAGCACATGGCCTAGTTTTCTGACCCACCTCAATTTCTCTCACCCTTTCCCTACCCTATACCTATTTTTTTTTAATCCTTTTTGTTTTTGTTTTGTTTTGACTTTTGAAAGGCACTGAAAAGACCTGGAATTCACCACACCTTTAAGTTCTTTAAGAGCCCAAAAGGGTGCTTAGCGAATCTTTTGCTTTTTATTTTTTATTTTTGGTTTTGCTTTGTTTTTTGACTTTTGTTTCTTTTGCTTTTCTTTAAAACCCAATTTTGTAAACTAAGTGACTTTTCAAAGAGAATTTAAGTATATGCTGTGGGTGAGGCCATGGAGCCTCAGAAGCTACCAGAATTCTTTTTTTTTAACTTTCTTTTTGAGAGAACCATAAGTTCTAATGAGTTTTTATTTTTTATCTTCTTCTCTTTTCTCTTTTATGGTGTTCTGTTTAACTAAAAAAGACCAGAAAGGGTTATTGAACCCTATTGCTTGATACCTCATTGAAAACATTGAATATTGAATCTTGCTAATTGAAGTCTTATTTCTTTTTGATAAATTGATCACCACTTTAAGTATCTGCTACTGCTATACTAGAGAATTCATGTATAAGATGATGTGGTTTACTTGCTAAAAGAAGATTATGTAATAATGTTTAATATAATCAGCTATTTACATTCATTTATTATTTATGTCATTATACTCTGGGTATGGTTTGGAATTATTGTATGTATCACTAATATATTCTCAGTTATGCAGCATAGCCCACATTTTTACCATCATACTGTCTTTGGTGAAATTAATATGAGATTTTGGAAGTATGGAAACTTATCATTTTAGAGACTAACTTGCTGTGAACTCTGATGCAGGCCCTGGAGAGAATACATGTGCAACAAAAGGAGAGACAGGTATATGTAAGTCCATGGTTTGCTTATGATGGTGACTATGTAGAGCAGAATTACTAGGCACAGTCCAGTATTCATTCTCTCTCCCTCCTAATTTAACCTAATTGAACTGAACTTATTTATCTTTTTATCTCACTCAGTTGAACTCACCTGTGGCCTAGCACTATCACTGGCTGTCTTGGAACCATGTGATATGGTATGATAACCTTTCCAGAACATTTTCAGGTATCATGAACACATACTAAATTTGGCTTTGATCCAGACACATGGTGGTAAAAAGTGTTACTGATTGCACAACTACCTCAACCCTCTATTGGAAGTCTAAGGATATAAAGGAGGGAATGTAATGGAATTTATTAATTTGATCATTGACAATGCTATGCTAAGGTTTAGTAAAAATGCAGCAATTTAGACAGTCAAAGAAGAGAATCCAGCTTTCCAGACCAGAGTCCAGAATCCAGTTTTTCCAGACCAGAATCCAGTTTCCTCCTGATGACACCTCACCACTTTAAGAAGACAAGAGAACTGAGAGACTTTATATGAACTGTTTGCTTCATTAGTTTTACTATCTCCTTTCTGTTATTATATGCCATCTGTAACAGTACTCTATGCAGAGGCTCTCCCTTTGCAAGACTAATGTCAAAGTGTCGGTTCATGAGACAAAAAGAATCAACCCCTCTGGACAAAACTTTCCTCTCTTCCTTTTCTATATTGTTGTTCACATATTATTAGTTAGCAATAGTTAGTTATATTCTTTTTACTGTTCTGTCAAGGAAACATTTTGTTCTTGAGGAACAGAAGGGGGGAATGTGGTAAAAAGTTTTAACAGTTGGTTAGCGATAATGGAGAGACGCCAGTTTTTCTTTAAGGACCACCCTTTCGGGGAGGACACCAAGGACATGAGCTACGCATGCCAGTTGGCCTACTAGCACTCCACTTCCAGGGTTCGAGCTTAAAAGGCAAGGAGAGAATGGAAGTGGGATCTTTTTCCTGCTCTGCTGGTCTCCTGACTGCGCTGTACTCCAGATGCTGACTGGAGTTCGACTTGGCCTGGCTCGAGGTTAGCAGCAGCACACGCTTGACGCGGTCTCTCTCTCTCCCCAAAGGTGGCCTTGGGTTTTGGTGAGTTTTATACGGAATATAGACTAAGCTTAGACTTAAGACAATTTTTTTGTATTTCTACTTTCCTATCCCTCTAATCAACATCACCTTGTAACTACCATACAATAAAAGCTCTAACTAGAAAACCAGAAGCTTCTTCCATTTACTAGTCTGGGAGATAAATTAAGGGAAAAGTTAAAGAGTGGAGATTTATGATATAATATCCAATTTTAAATCTCACAGTATCCACATTTTTTAGTTTTTAGAACCAACTAAAGGAGTGATCCACAATTTTTGTTTGCCTTCTGTTTGCTTATGTTTTCTTTTGTTATTGGTCTATTACATACAGAATGCTAAACTATACTGGTTGCTATAAAATGTATATGAAATGCTGTTTCAATCTTTGTTATCCTAAGAAGATATAGTGGGCTATAAAAGAAAGCAACATAAAGCTCAAGTAACTTACTTCCAAACAAATCTGTTATTTTAGTGATAGAGGGTTAAAATATTAATCAAAAATTGATAAAAATGGAGAAAAATAGGTTTTTTTAGAAAAAGAAAAAATGGGTATCCCTTACCTCTTGGGCTTCTTGGAAGGGCAGAGGTTCTTTCCTTGTTATATGCTATATTGTGTTATATGTGATATATTACATTACATTATGTTATATTATATTACATGTTAATTATTTTACATTGCAAATCAACAAGTCCCATAGTAGAGCTTTAGACTCAGGAGTGATCGCTAGGGAAATGGTCTAGACTTAGCCTAAAATAACCTAAATCTATAGTGTTATCTCTTCAAATGTTTCTGGCTTATCCTGGGATAGCCTAAGTCATGGGGAATTCACAAAGTGCCCTTATCTTAAGTAGCCCTCTGGAAACCATATTGAAAATTTACTCAAACCTTGAGAACCTTTCTAAAGGCCTTATCATCAAGTGTTTAAAATCTTTGTGAAATGTATGGACTGAATATGAATACAAGGACTTAAGTTGGCAATAGCCAAATAAATGTTCTTTTGATTAAAACAAATTAACTTATTTACATAGGTTCCTTGAAGGTTTTCAACTAAGGCTGATGGATTATTGGTAGAAATCTCACACACCACCACCATTTCCTGTACAAACTGACCTCACCACAAATATGCACATATGTTTATATGGTGAAAGAGAGAGATACTGGAAGAATGAATGCAATCTGTAACTGCCAGCACCAACCTAGAGACAACCAAAATGGTTGTTGTCCTTAAGTTAGGGCACTATGGCCCACCTACAAACTCTTTTGCAGTTACCAGGGCCTCAGTACAAGGAGCCTTTTCTGATATCCCATTAGGGGCCAGGCCAATACCACCCACATTTTAGAACCAACAATTTCCATGAATACAGGAGACCAGGAAGTAAAATTTGTTGTCAATACTGAGGGGCAACTTACTCAACCATGAAACAGAGGAGATATTCCTGCCTCAGTCAACCAACAATATCACTGTTTTGGGGGTGGGAGGCAATCCTATGTTTTGTCTTCTATTTAGACCAACTATCTTGACTAACCTGTCACAGTAGAAGTGACTTCTGCTTTTCCCTCTCTACCTCATGTAATTTCTTGGGTAGGGATTCACTGTTCAGATGAAGAGCCCCAAATTTTTGTACTACAAGAACCTCTAAAGTCATTTTTCAAGAAAATTTATCAGAACTCCTTGAACCTTTAAACTATGGATTGCCCCTATAACCAAAGACAGTATTGTCCTAGATTAGGAAATCTCTTACCCACTGCTAGTTCCCTTTTCATTAAGGGCATCCCACACAAATGGAATAGGTATACTTATGGAAGCTGAACCAGTAGAGATTCAATCCAAACTCAACAACCCATTTGCACAGCACTTACCCCCTCCCTTCCCCCCCCAAAAAAAAATCTAAGAAAGGAGCGGGCCCTATCATCTACTCCATCATTAAACAAGGCATACTGCTCTATACCACTTCTCCATGTAATCCTCCCATACTACCTGTCAAGAAAGAGTGAATGTTTGATCCTAAGGGAAACCCAGTCTATCATTTTTAAAGACTTATGAGCTATTACTGACATCTTTTTGTGTGTGTGAGGCAATTGGGGTTAAGTGATTTGCCCAGGGTCACACAGCTAGTAAGTGTTAAGTGTCTGAGGCCAGATTTGAACTCAGGTACTCCTGACTCCAGGGCCAGTGCTCTATCCACTGCGCCATCTAGCTGCCCGCAATGACATTTTTTTTTTTTTTTTTTTTTGCCCATAGCCTACAGCTCCCAATCTAGCTAATTTTATTATGGCCACAACCCCCATTGTCCCATGGTTTATGGATTTATGTTTAGCCTGTTGTGGATTTATGTTTAGTCTTTTCCTTTAACCCCTTGTACCTTGGCTCCCAGTTCCTCTTTGTTTTTACATTTCAAAGGAGCCAGCTAACCTAGACTCATATTACCCAGGGTTACTGTTAGTCTCCCTTCACTGTTACCCCATATTCTCAATGACGATCTAAACTCTGTTATCTTTCCTGTCCATCAACTCTCTTGCAATATGTTGATAAACCTTTTAACTTGCAGAACGAACAGGAAAACCTAGCTCTAAGACCCTATTCAATTCTTGACCTCCATTACTGAGAGGAGCCAACAAACCTCTATGTCTAAATTATAATAGGTTCAACAGAAAGTTTCTTTTTTCTTGAACTATGGGATCATACAAATTACTAAACAATTCAGTGACAATTTCCTAGAGGTTATTTTCTCCATTCTACTACCAAGTTATCAGGTGAGAAGATTCTTGGGAGCCACTGAGTAGTGACATCAGTAATTCTTGTTTGTTCTGGTATAGGAATTCAGTCCCTGTTCAATGAACTGAAATGAAAGAATCTTCCTTCCTAACTTTAAGGAGTCTTTTGGCCTCACTCCCTGTCCTAGCCCTCCCAGATTTTGCCAAATGATTCCATTTGTTTTGTCACAAAGAAGCATAATTAGTAGCTATTGTCCTATATCAAACTCTAGATGAAAAAAAATATGCCATATGGTTTATTTCTTCCAACAGCATAACCCAATGACAGTGTATTTCACTCACATGTGAGTATTAGCAGTTGCTCTGATGTTAAAAACAAAACAAGGGGCGGCTAGGTGGCGCAGTGGATAAAGCACCGGCCCTGGAGTCAGGAGTACCTGAGTTCAAATCCGGCCTCAGATACTTGAAACTTACTAGCTGTGTGACCCTGGGCAAGTCACTTAACCCCCATTGCCCCGCAAAAAAACAAACAAAACAAAAACAAAACAAAACAAAAACACCGACTAACCTTATCCTAGACCATGAAACTGTTTAACTTTCCTGTATGTTCTATTTTCCCTCTTAGAAGTACATGAGGGGCAGCTAGGTGGTGCAGTGGATAAAGCACTGGCCCTGGATTCAGGAGTACCTGAGTTCAAATCCAGCCTCAGACACTTGACACTTGCTAGCTGTGTGGCCCTGGGCAAGTCACTTAACCCCCTTGCCCTGCAAAACAAAAAGAAAAAAAAATAAGAGTTTGGGGCAGCTAGGTGGTGCAGTGGATAGAGCACCGGCCCTGGAGTCAGAAGTACCTGAGTTCAAATCCGGCCTCAGACACTTAACACTTACTAGCTGTGGGACCCTGGGCAAGTCGCTTAACCCCAATTGCCTCACTAAAAAAAAAAAAAAAAAATGAAGAAGAAGTACGTGAGATGCAGCCAGATTATGTAGCCAGGATTCTATAACTAATCCAACTCTGCAACAATGTTAATCTAGCTATTCTCCTACTTTTCTAAGACATGGAAGAGCTAAATACATTTCCACATTATTGCCTTCAAAAGTAACCACAAAAGTTCCAGGGGGACGTGAAAGACATTCCTTTAGACAATCTTAATTTTGTCCAATTCTGTAATTGCCCTTGGAAAAGATCCCCAGATGGCTCCCTTTGTAGCAGCCTATTCAACAATTTCCCTCTTTTGGAAGCAAAAGCCTTTCCTGACTGCAAGTTACCACAGGTGGACAAAATTTAACTTTCACTGAAACATATCACATAGATAACAGGACTACTTGTAACATCTATGCAGAATCTTGCTATTCATTTGGATTTTGCCATTCCACAGGTCAGATATTGAAAAAAAAAATCAGGCTTCCTCACCTCATTAGGAACTGTCCTCTTTTATGAGAGTCTCTTGTGGCACTCCTAGAAGCACTCTAACTACTTTGGTAGTTATCCATTGCCCAGTCCAAACAAAGAGGAACAAGCCTATATCCTTGGGTAATAAAAAAGCCCATTCAATAGCTAAGGCAGCATCCTCCCATGCAACCTCCCCCATAACCACCCAGCCTTACCTTTCAATACTTAGAATTATCTTCCTTTCTCTAATGAAATTGCTCTTAATGTGACAGGACACATCAAAAGAGAAAAACAAAAGACAAATTTAAAAATTGGCATCTTTGTACTGCACTCAAAGTCCTTCAGGACTCATGGTAGACCCTGATATAAAATCAGTGTTTCCATGAAACCTCCTCTTTTGGCTCACAATAATGACACAGAAGGTGGGCTATTAGAGGGGTAATAAACAAAATAATCTAAGAAAAATGGTTTTGCCCAAGGAGATGTAAAATTACAAAGGTAATAAAAAAACCAGTGTACTACTGGCAAGGACTTCTCTGCAGGGTCAGGAACCACAGTTTCAGCCAGTCTTCAATCTTAACCCACAGTTCCCTTCTTAACCCTTCAACTGAGTCCATAGAATATACTTTCTCACTGGGGTTTAAATATTGCCTGGTAGTTGTATGTATGTTCAATGGATTTTTAAAATTCCATTGGAAGTGTTGACATTATCAAAGTGGCAAAGACATTTTTAGACAAGTTTACTCCCAGGTTTGGAGCTCCACTTTGGATAGAACAAAATAGGGGAACCCTTTTCTCTTCATAACTCAATATTCATATTGCTAATGCCATAGTTATTAACATGGCATCTGAAATTCCATATCCTTTATTACCCTTGGTCATAAAGACATGTAGAACATAAAAACTTAGTTAATCAAAAAAGCCTTAGAGAAGGCAGGTCAAAACTCTCTTGAAATGTCCAGAGATCCTAACACTAGTTCTTCTTAATCTTAGAAATATGCCCAACAGAAAAAACAATCTGACCGCTTATGAAATCCTCTTTGGAAAACTGGTGTCTATAGGCTACTTCCCACCACTGGATTTGGATGAATATCCTGAAAACTTGGTAAAACTCTTTTCTCTCTTACGAAGTATTTTGGAAGACAGCAGAAGAAACAAGGAAAGACGAACAGGTCCCACCCACAGAACTTGTCATTATCTCCAGACAGGGGAAGGATTGTACTTTAAGGTTCACAGATGCAGACACGATCTGACATCAAAGTGTGAAGGATATTATTTGGCTCTCCTCAATATATAGATCATCATTAAGGTCCAAGGAAGCCCTGGCTAAATCTATGCCTGACACATCCTATGTACCATCAAATCCTAAAAAGTAAACTCTAACCTTAGAAGGAGATCAGAAGCATATGATGTCATGAAACTGACAGGTCTTCCCAATACCCTGGACATGGATGCAACCTGATGAAAAAGAATGTCTTCTCTTCCTCCTCTTCCTATTCACTTGCATTTTTTTCTTTTTTGTATTGGAGCCACATTGTGTGGTTTCCTGGGGGGTATTCCTATTATAAGGCCCTCTACCATGACACTCCTACAAAACCACAAGATGCACATTTTTCTCTCCCTATTTGTCTCTTACAGTTTCCAATAGGTCATAGACAAGATACTGACAAGACAATGGAATGGAATAAACAAACAAATCAGTGTGATCGATCATACCCATTACTCTATACATACTGGCTCCTAAGAACTATGTTGATGAATTTATCTTTTAGGATTAGAAGTCTCTATGAAATTATATGGTGCACATCACATCATATAACAATGACAACAACAAAATCAAAATACTGGGTGTCCTGGTCTCATGCTTACAAAAACAAAACAAAACAAAACAAAAAACAACAACAACAACAAACTACATAGGAGCATAAGCAAGATGGAGAAAAAAATAGGAACTAGGTATCCTTACCCAAATAATTACAGGAAATGAATGTGCCTTTGTTAAGGGTCTCTTCCACTTTTTCAGGCTCCTGATCTTGGCTACAATCTTTAGTCTTCTACTGATGGTGACCTGATCAATATAGAAAGCATGTACTCAAAGAAGAATAAACTATGCAGTTGCAATAGGATTTAGGCTCACCTCATGCATATGTTTGTCCTGGAAGCAAATCCAAATTTTTTAATGTTATCTACTCCTGAGATTGTGGCACTTGGTCCAGTAATGCTAATGGACTCCTGCTCGGACCAGTTCTGCCAGACAATAAAATGGAACTCTGTGATCTCTCTCTCTCTCTCTCTCTCTCTCTCTCTCTCTCTCTCTCTCTCTCTCTCTCTCTCTCTCTCTCTTAAAATGAATAGCTATTATTCAGTGTGATTGTAAGCAGAGAGAGCTTATGGTGCCATGACCAGTTGAGTTCAAACCAATCTAAAAAAAAATGGCCTTACTGATGACAAACTTTCAAACTGAACTTCTATTGGGGTCATAGATTCATTAGCTTTACAATGTATCAGTTGGAGCAATAAAGCATACCAGATAAACTTCTCATTTCTTTGTGACCAATCCCTACTTAGAAGCTACGTTTCAGCAGATTACAGAAACTTAAAAAAATATAATACAATACTTTGTACTCTGGGCTCAAATATGCAGGTCTCAATTATCCTACTAGCTACCAGTTTCATCAATCATATCCTCTATGTGAATGAGTCGTGGGTTCCAGTTGGGTTCTACTGGGGACTCTTGTGCATAGAGAGACCAAAGTTAAGGGACCTGGCATGGGATGGAGTCATTGTAAACACTTTCAACTTACTCAAACAATAAGCATCACTTGTTTCCTTCATCTGAACTAAAAGATGAGCACCCTCCTTAGGGGGATTAACCATATGATCCTCTGGTCTTTAACCTCTGGTGATCTAGCAGCTGCATGGAGCACTTAGAAAGGTACTTGGTGTGCTGAATATGAGCAAACATCTCCCCACTGTATAGAGAGGCAAGTACTATCTCGCATGGTTGCTCCCTCCTTTTTCTATGGTCATGGCACACCCACAGTTGAACAAATATACCAGAAAAAAATATATGACTTGATATTAATGAAAGTAGCCCTGTTACAGTGAATGAAAGTTTGCGATGGGACTCATGGGTAGCTTTCTCTTACCAAAGTACCAGCAGTATGAAATTAATCAAAAATCTCCAAACTGGCCCATGTCGTGGGACACACAGACAGTCAAACAATGTAAGGTTTCCAAGCAGTAGAAGGCTTCACCACACTTACCAATGATTTATGATGAATAGAAATGGGGAGGAGGGATGGATCTAGAAATGATAGATAGTGTGCAGAAAAAAAATTAACAAGTATTTGTGAGGCTGTTCCCTGAAAATTAACAAGGCCTTCAGGACCAACTACAAAATACTCTGTTGGACACTCAAAAACCTTTGTAACCTAGCTTCCTTCTACCTTTCTAGTCTTCCTTTTTTCCTCCCTGACATACGAATCTAAGTCTCAACCAAAATCCTGCCTTTTGTGGGAAACCTTCCTCGATTCATCTTAGTTCGAGTTCTTTACCATTATTAATTATTTCCATTTATCTTGTATATAGATTGTTTTGTATATATTTATTTATTATTTATATATTCTCTCCCACATTAGATTGTAAGATTCTTGAGGGCAAGGATCATCTTTTGCCTTTTTTTGTATGCCCAGTTCTTATCACAGTGCCTGGCATATAGTAGATATTTAATAAATATCAATTAATTTATTGATTTAACAGCAACAAATGAAATGGCAATCTCTATTAGAAACTATTAGCAAGCTTCCTTTTGTGATGATTAAAAAAGTTTGGGATGTATAGTATCTAGGTAATTTAATCATTTTCTTTTAAATTTATTTTTATTTATAATGCCAGCACATTATTATTGAAAGGATAGTAATTTGGCTATCTCTTGGAACAAGACAATCATGTTGACAAGCTCACATTTTATATACCTTTCAAGGAGCAGGTATTCCTAAGTGGTAACAGTCAACTCTGATTGGATAACACAATGGAGGTTGAGCTGTATTAAAATGAAGGGCTAAGAATGATATCATGTCAACCTTGAATAGAGGAACTATCTCTATATCAGACCACCCATAGTGCTGGTCTATCTATTCAAAGAATATATAACCCAAACAAGCCTGAGCATAACACAAAAGCTTCTACCAGGGTGGGGTCTTGAAAAAAAAAAGTTAGTCCAATCTCATTATCAGCAATGGTCTTCAAGAGATAGAACTTTTAAAATGGGAATCTGGAAGAAAGTGAGAAGTCTTAATCTCCCCCAAGATATTGATTATTAATAAGCATTTTTCTAAATTTGAAGAATGTGTGCTTCTTTTACTCATGTATAGAGTACTCATGTACTCTGAACTTCATTATTATCATTATTATTGTTATTATTGTGGGATAATGAGGGTTAAGTGACTTGCTCAGGGTCACACAACTAGTAAGTGTCAAGTGTCTGATGCTGGATTTGAACTCGGTTCCTTCTGAATCCAAGGCTGATGCGTTATCCACTGTACCACCTAGATGCTCCCTGAACTTGTTACTTTTTAAGTTTGGAAATTGTTCAGATTAACAGATGCATCCACCATTCAATAAAATGGCAGGTCTTTCTTTGAAAAGATGAATAAATTTATTTGGCTAAGAAAATTAAACTATACATTGATCACAGTGGGAAAAGAATAGCTAATATCCAGATATGCAATTCATTGTATCTCAAAAGAAGGAAATTAGTTTAATTATATAACTGTTTTGCATGAGGAATTTAGTTCTAGCAATTAATTTAAATATGTTTGCATTGATATATTTTATTTCACCATCATCTGTATTTCCCAATATATCCATCTCCATCTCCCACCCAAAGATGAATTACTTATTTCAAAACAGGGGAGAAAGAGTTTAAGAAAATGAGTCCACATTTTAAAAATGTCTAATATTATCACATACTAGTTCTAAATCCATAGTTCCCCAGCTCAGCAAAGAAAGAGGAAGAAGTGTCATTTAATATCTCTCTTTTTTTGGCCAAGTTTGTAATTGTGAAACCTTCAGTTTCTATTATTTATTTTTATTGGTCTTTCAATTCCCATTGTTGTATTAATTGCACAGATACATTTCTAGCATTGCTTATTCTAATTTGCTTGATCTCATAATTTTTCACATGCTTCTCTCTATTCAACATATCCATTTTTAGAAATACACTAATAAACTGTTGTTTTTTTTGTACTACGACTTGTTCAGTGTTGTTGTACTACTCCAATCAATGGGATGAGCCTTTATTGTAGGAATTTGATTCTAAAAAATAATGCTATAACTATTTGGTTGTATATTGTGTACTTCTTTCTATTATTGACCTAAGTGGAGTGCCTGGCTAGCTATTTAATCTCTGGGTCAAAGGTTATAGGCATTTTGATCCCTTTCTTTAAATGATGCCAAATTCCTTTCCAGAATGTCTGGACAAATTCCCAGCTCCACTAAAAGTGCATTTGTGTGTCCATCTTTTCAAGGCCCTACAACATTAATTATTCTACTTTTTTCTTATCAGTTTAGCCAAATTGCTGTATGTCAAGGCAATCATAAGAATTCATTTAATTTGTGTCTATACTTATTATTAGTGATTTGAAACTTTATTTTATATGGTCATTACTCTTTTCAGTTCCTGTTTTGAGAGACTGTTTTCCATATCCTTTGACTACTTATCTATTACAGAAAGACTTTTACTCATTTGTTTCTATTAGTTTCCTATTGTTTTACTTTTCTAGTTCTTAACCAGATCATAGTTTTGATGATTACTGTTTTATAATAAGGTTGAGCTCTGGAAATACTACTTTTACTTTGATTATTTGTCTTGATATTCTAGCTCAGGGATTCTTAACCTAGGGTTTGGAAACTTTAATAAAAGTATTTTGTTCCATTGAAAGCATATTTTTTGAATTACAATATCATTCAGATAAAGGGTTCATAGATTTCACCAGGCTGCGAAAGGAATCTATGGTGGGGGAAAAAAAAACAAAAACCCTAACACCTAGATATTTTGTCCCTGAAAATGATTTTTTTATTAGTTTAACTTTCATTAGTTTAACTTTGTATGTTGTTTTGTCTTCTTAGTCATATAATGTTGAATACATTATAAAACTTAGTATTTAATGTGATGTTAATTCTTTTTTCTGGAAATAAGAGTAAGAGAAATTTATGGAGCTAACAATATTTAACATATCTGGGAAATAAAAATAAATTTTAATATTTAGTTTCATAGAAATCCTATAAATGTCTTTATGGAGCTGCTTTTATAATTTTTTCTCCATTGTTTCAGGAGATCCACTTGCAACTGATTCATTCTGTCAGATTAGCCCATCAGCATTATTATTGTGGTTTCATGAGAACTGCCTTATTATGCAGCATGTTAGAATAATAGCTCATCAACAGTTAGTTATGCTGTGTGTGTGTGTGTGTGTGTGTGTGTGTGTGTGTGTGTGTGTGTGTGTGAGAGAGAGAGAGAGAGAGAGAGAGAGAGAGAGAGAGAGAGAGAGATCCAACTTGAATTGGACAATTCAATGGATGTTTGAAAGTATAATGGTAACATTAACAAATATTATCTTCTGTTAAAAAAATAACATTATACTTAAATCTCATAATTAATAGTTAAAGTTTCTTTCTACAATTTTCCTTGGTGATACATTGCATTATTTAATACTGTTCATCACCAGAATATTTTGGATATTTCCCCCCTTATAACCAACTAAATTCTGTAGCTGACTCAGACCAGTTTCCTGATACTTTGTGTTTGATATTGGAACATTTATTGTTTATTCAACGGTTAGCAGAAGGAGATTTAGTTTACCATAAAAGGCTATGCCAAAAGAAAAAAGCACTGAGGACAGTTAGAATTAATATATTTGAGTGGAGATCTATTGCCTAAGTTGCCCATTTTGGACCACAGAGCTCTTGGAGACCTTCTTGACTTATTTTTTTACTCAGGCTACCAAGAAGTAATGCCAACAGTCTAAGCCTTTAATTTGATGAGTCAATAGAGTCTTGAGGATCTTCTCAATTGCCTTGTGGCATAATTAGCCTAAGGAGTATGGGCACAGAGATTATCCTATTGATCACCTAAGAACATGGTATTCTGTTAACTTATTGACAACTGTTTCGTCAGGTCAGGCATACTTTGTATTCTGAAGTCTTGGGGTTTTGGATACCTAACATTTATTTCTATGTTGTTCACTTCATGGTAATTAAGGATGCTTGATTTGCAGTCTGGTCAGTCTAGAGCTGAAAATACTCCCAGCTTTGTAATAAGCAGAATGCCTTTTTTTTTTTTTTTTTTTTTTTACTGATCTCCCTATGTCTATGCTTTTCAAATTCATCTTTTGGATTCCTGCCCAACCAGGAATGTTTTTATTATTTTTTTTTAATTTGGGGTTTGATGTTGTGAGATTATAACAGGGAAGTTAAAATGCTTCAAATGGGTGTTGTTATACAACCAAGAATATTACCATAAGATGTGTTTTACAAAGTCTGTGAGGAAGAAAAGGGAGGGAAAGAAGATCAATGAGTCCAGTCATGATGAAGTAACATGAAGGTAAAATTTACTCCTCAATGCCCCTGAGTCCTTTCATCACCTCTTGCTTATTTCTCCACGGTGTATATGGGTGTGGGTGTGTGTGCGTATATATATACATATGCATGTATATGTATATATAATATATATGTGTATAGATATGTATATGTATATATGTGTGTGTAGATATAATTCATCTTAATGTCTTATAATTTTTAAATTTTCTTTTTTATTATGAAGTTCATAAATTACCAATAAGCATATTATATTCTAATACATGCAACAAAAATAATGAAAATGATACTGTGAATTTCTGCTATCCATAGTTTTTTTAAAGTATAGATTTGATTTTAAACAATACTAACAAAACTATGTTGTTTGTCTGTGTCCTTTCTGTATTTTCTTATGCTCTCTCCTTTATATTTTTATAATATTTCATAGATAATCTTTTCTCCCTTTTTGCATTATAATCCCTACATGCCAACTCTGTCCCCACAACTTCCCCTTACTGAATAGAAACTTATAAGAAATAAATACAGTAAGGAATGTTTCATTGACAGTATTCATAATTTTTGATGGATCATTGTATTAAGAAGAGTTCTTATGTCACTTGAAGGTGTTTTATATGATCATAAATACATTCATATGTCCTTCCACAATTGATGGTCATCATTTTGTTTTAGTAAAACAAAAAGTACCAATATATCTATAAAAATTTGTGTGAGAAAATAATAATAGTATTTTGGGAACCCCCCCTCCCCCCCAGGGTATTGATTGGATTAAGATTACTTGGATTTACTGACTTCCCTAATTAACTCACTTGAAGTGAATAAGGACCACCTCTCCTCTGGAGCAAGAAAAATCTTCCACATGCAGTTACTCTCAGTTAGATTCTCTCAGAGGCAGAGGCACTCTTGGTGGCAAAGGACTTGGAGGAATAAACAGACCAAATTGAGCTCTATTCTCTCCTCTAGGTTAGATAGGCCTTGTCTTAATTTTCAGAGACAAATTGTGCTCTCTTTACTAATATTTAATCTACTTTAATAAATGCCTAATGCCTCAAACCTGGTGATAAAGCTTCTAATTTATAAGTTACAACTATATTAGGAACCCCAACTAATTGTCTCTAAACTTGGGACAGAAATAAGGTGACCACATATAGTTTTGCACACCACAATCGATATATATATATATATATATATATATATATATATATATATATATATATATATATATATATATATATATATATATATATATATATTATATATATATATATATATATATATATATATATATATATATATATATATATAGCTTGATATATCTACCTGTATTTCTTTCTATCTAAAATGGCATCTGTCGCAGACAAATATAACTTCCAGATGAGTAGAGAGAGGACCTGGTTATGAACATCAGTATGAAACATACATATGCAGATGTTTAGGAATCAAGTTGGTATTTTGTTCCAGGAGGAGTTAATGTAGCACTGTTGAATAGTCAGTAAATTTTGATTACAAAAATATTATTTTTTCCTAAAGGAATTTGGCATTTTGGGGTTTGGTGAAGTCAGAATTTGTATTATTTCATTATCATTATTTCCTTAATGTATAATGCAGACCCCCTACTTCTCTCTTTTCACACTTTTTTTTTACTTTGACTTTTTTAAGATCCTACTTTCTACCACTAATTTGTTTTATTCCATCCAAGGAATAATAAATTCTGCTCTGGATCCTCATTTTTACATAATCATATTGTTTATATTTCTTATAAACAACTTAGCATTGGATTCTACTTTCTAATAAATTCTCCCAACTCTTTCTTTTTATTTCTTAATTCATACCAATAACATTTATGACTGTTATTGGCTTTTTCCATCATCCATTTTTATTTTAAGTTCTAATAAGTTTTCTTCTCTTTTTTCACTTTTCATCTTATTTATTTATTTGTTTGTTTATTTGTTTATTTTTTTTTACAAAGAAGCAGATAGTAGGGGAAAAAAGGAATGAAATTAACACAAGTATCAGTGGAAGCAATTTGATCCCACTACTTTTTCCCTTCACTCTTTAAGTAGGTACCTCATAGAGCGGCTAAAGTGCATGACTTGAAATGTGGAAAACTATTTGTCATCCTACCAGAATTCTCCTAGCTGTGGGACCTTAAAACTCCATACAAAAGTTAGCTATTTTTATTATTGTTAGTTATTTACCCATCCCAGAGCTCATCACTAATTCTTAGATTTTACTTTACCCCTGTTATTATACATACTTCATTGCTGAAGTTTATTTTTCTTGTTACCACTGTTTCCCCTTCATTTATAAATTTAACTTCAGCCATCCCCCCCTCTTAGACCACCTATTACCTTTTCAGATTCTATATATTTCACCACCAAAATCTTTGTATTTCCCTATTTCTGTATGTGCCAAAGTTCCTGTTGATAGAATATTTTAACTGTTCATGAATATTATTATTATTTCATCTTGCCCCTCCATAAATTCTTAAGATTATACTTATTTTTGATTGATGAGTTATTATTTGTTCTAAGCTTTTTCTTTTAATATATTATAATCTAATATTTCCTCTCCTTTATATTTATTGCAGCATGGTCTTGAGTGATCTTGACTGAAGTTTCTTCATGATAAAACTATATAATATTCAGGCTACTTGTAGCATTTTTCTTCTGACCTCAAAGCACTGGATTTTGGCTAAGATTTTCTGGAAAGTTTGCAATTTGTGGCTACCTTCAGGTTATGAATGGTGAATTTTTTATATTTCTCACCTTGCTCTCAGGTTTTTATATATTGAGCAATTTTCTTTTATGATGCTTTGATGTTGAGGTATTTTGTTTGGTTATAGTTTCAATGGAGTCTAATGTCTATTAAATTATTTCTCTTAAATCTATTTTTATCAGATCAGTTGCTTTTTATCTGTCAATTTTTTTCTAACTTTTTAATCATTTGACCTTGTTTAATATTTTTCATCTCAGTGAATCACGGAATTCTGCTTACCCAATTATAATTTTCCTGGCATCCATTACTTGGGCAATGTTTTCCATCTTTTCATCTAAGCCATTTAATCTCCTAAGATTTATTTTTAATTAAAAATTCCTAGTTTCATTTTAATTTATTGATTCATTTATTCCAACACTTGGAATTTTTATCAAGTCATTCTATCCCATCTTTTCTTAGATTCTACTTTCATTAATTGATTGATTGATTGATTGATTGATTGATCTATTCATCTATTCATTCAGTAATGCATGTATTTATCTGTCTGTCTAGTCATTTATTTATCTATTTGTTTATTTATTTTGGCATTATTGTCTGCTGAGTTAATACTTGTATTTCCCTTAATAATACTATATATTGTGTTCAGAGATTTCTTCTTTTTATTAACATGTCCATCTTTAGTGCCTGTATTTGAATCCTGGTATAGCAATAATCTCTATCACTTTTTGTTCTTTTTGATGGGAAAGAGAATCCCTGCCTGTCTCAATCCCTGAAGCACTGAATCTACTGCCTTGTTCCAATTTGATTAGAATTCCTGAATTTTGGTCTTTCTGCCTATCCTCTTCCAATTTCCTACCCTGCCACTTCTATAATCCTTGGATTTTGCATCCATATTTTAAGTCCTCTTACTTGAGTATTGGATGTGGCTATGTGTCTCTGATTACCCACTGGGAGTTTGTTTTGCCTCTAGCTGAGGCCCTAGTAGCACCTGATAGGTTGTGGGCAACTACAATGCTTCAGGGCTACTTGACTGTCCAAATGTGCCTATCTATCCTTTCCTATTCTTTAATTCTCTGGAGTGGACACGGAATATCAGAGATTGTGTTGGATTTAGACCCCCTTAAATTCTCCTTTGCACAGGATTTACAATTGCTGCAAATCTCTAGTTCAATAGGTAATCATCTATCAGGAGCTCTGCTTATTTTCACATGTATGAATGAGCTATATATATATATATGCATGCAAGTCTGTATATACACATATATGTTTGTATACACATTTATATATGTATACACACAGTCTGTCCATATATTTTTGTGAGCATATATCTATATATTTAATTTAGATATGTATCTATTTTCATATATACATGTATGCATGTGTGTATGCTCGATAATAGCACTTGCAAAGATGAGAAAAGACATGGAGGACTTCAATGCCTAGAGTAGGAGCTGTCTTGGACACATTATCCTTATAAAACTGCCTTTCTACCAATGTACTTTATGGGTATGGTCACTTTCTCAATGTCTTTCTGTATGATTATAAGAGAAGGTACCCCCACTTTATTAAGTAAATGTTTTATTTTTACTGTTCATATAATGTGATTTCAGTAAATGTCTTTTATTTGAACTGATTATGTCAACTTGCAGACTGTTTTTTTGTGGGGGGGGGGGGAGGGCAGTAATGGTTAAGTGACTTGCCCAGGGTCACACAGCTAGTAACTGTCAAGTATCTGAGGCTGGATTTGAACTCAGGTCCTCCTGAATCCAGAGCCAGTGATTTATCCACTGTGCCACCTAGCTGCCCCCATAGCTTGTAGACTTTTAAGGATAAATGTGTGGGTGGAGTTTGTTGAGTAATGAGATGGCCATTCCCCCAGTTGAAACTAGAATAGCTATCCAAAAGGGGTACTACATATTTACAAATAAATAATTAATTACCTATGCTATCAAATGGATTAAGGCAAATGCATGCAAAAAGCATAAAGAAGATTAAAAAAAATAAAGGTTCATTCATAGGACAGATCAATTAGAGACAGTGGGTATCAGGGACAGCTTCCTAATTGAGATCATATTTGCATTTATTTTAGGTTTTAATAAATAGATATTTTGAATGGACATGTTTAAAAAATACTTTTGTGGATTGGGGCATTGGTTCGTGATAACCTGTAACAGTATTACATGAATAAAAACAAGACTATTAAAATATAAGTGCAGAAAGATCTTTATATATGTTTGAATATTCTGAGCCTCACACATAGTGCAGCATAGGATAATTGGACTCAATTATCACCAATAAGGAGGAACAAGTTGCTAGAAGGGCATTAACTTTAATCTTGGAAGGAACTGGAAAATCAGTCTTAGAATTTGTGACAAAGGAATGCTGAAAATAATCTGACATGACTCTAGATTTTGAGAGAACAGATCCAAAGGATTCATAAAAAGAAGGATTAGTCCTTCATGTATTAAAATTGTCCAGGTGAAATTGGCCCAGGCAGGATTGTAAGGTCCTAAGAATGATATTCTGAGAATACAAAGAGAAAACAAATTTAAATGAGGAAGTTGAAGAATGGTTTTCTAAAGGAATCATTGTTTCTGAATAGGGAACTCACTAACCAACACAGATTTTAACAAGATGTCAACAAAGTAAAAGTTTGTTTCCACTAGCTATTGAAGAGTGGATACAAAAACACAGGGCAGTGTTGTAAAAAATAAATTGGGGAATACTAAGCTAAGAATAGCACTCTGGATGAATTGAGACTGAGAAGGAAAGTTGGAGACATCAAAAAGAAAATATTTCTTTGGGTTTTATTTTGTTTTATGTTGTTTACTTTGAGTTGTTTCTGTGAAAAGTGGGACCAAAACATGAAAAGAGGGCAGAACTGCTTAACTTACATTTTGTCTTTTTTAGTTTTGTTTGTTTAATTTTGTTTTGCCAAAGAAAATTAACTCTGTATTGGAAAGGAAAGGACAATAATAAAATGGCTGCTAGGGAACTATAAAAGATAAGCAGAAAGATAATAAGGAAGTACAAGGTTGCCATGGAAGAGTACTAGTTTCTTGGCCCAGATGAACACAATTCTAGCCTAATGAAATCACCTGTAGTTAGGAATGCTGTGCTGGAAGGGCATCAAGGCACTAGAAATGGACAATTATCTTTTTTATTTTTAATATGGAGAAAGAAGCCAAAGATAGATTTCAATTCTTGGTAAAATTATTGAATATATTATTAAATATGTGGATAATTAGGTTATAGAAAAAGAAGTGACCATGAATAACAAGCTCAGCAGCTCCTTCAAAGATAAATCATGCTTGGGGGGCAGTTAGGTGGCATGGTGGATAAAGGACCCACCCTGAATTCAGGAGGACCTGAATTCAAACCAGACCTCAGACATTTGCTACTAACTAGCTGTGTGACCCTGAGCAAGTCACTTAACCCTCATTGCCCTGCAAAAAAAAAAAAAAAAAAAAGATAAATCATGCTTGACTAACCTAAGGTGGTTGTTGTTGCTGCTGTTATTGCCTGTTTGTTTTGTTCTTGTTCTTGTTTTGTTCTGATTTGTTTTAGGAGTTATTAGACTGGTAGATAATAGATTATTGAGATTTTCTAGACTGTAAAAAAGCATTCAACACATTTCCTTATGTTATTATTTTGGACATTATGTGAATAAAGCTATAATGGCATAATTAATTAGATTGATAACTGAAATTCAATATATAAAGAGTAATCATTAATGACTTACTCTCAAATCTTTAGAGATCTCAAGTGGAATGTCTTAGGGATCTGTATTTGGCTAGAGATATTAAAATAAAATCTGTATGACCACATTTCAGGTTAGTAATAGAGGGAATTGTAAAGGCCATAGGATCACATTTCAGGTTAGGGATAGAAGTCCTTGTTCATATATGTGTTTGAATAGCTGGCTCCTGAAATTGCTTTCACTGCTAATAATTTGTAGTTCTAAGAATGTTATCATTTTCTTCCTATGCCCCCAATTGGAATCACATTAATCCTTCAGGTCCACAATTCATAGAATCATAGATTCTCTGTAAGAAGGAATCTCACAGGCCATCTAGCCCAACCTATACTTAAATGAAAATTCCATCTCTAACATATAAAGAAGTGGTCACTGAAATCATGTGAAGACCTTTGAGGTCTTCTGTCTCTATGTAATTTCCTTTTCTTGTGGCTGTTTTGGTTCTTTCCAGGCAAAGCAGCATATGATTATTCCCTCTTATACATCATAGTGATTCAAATACTTAAGACCATCATTATATCCCCACTAAATCCTCTCTTCTCCAGGCTAAACATCCCCAGTGTTTCAACTCTTCATCATGTGGTATATCTTGAAGTATCTCTTCACCCCCTAGTCAATACTCATCTGAATTCTTTCTAAATTGTCAATGTACTTGCTGAAATATAGCACCTGTAACTTAATTAAACATTACCAATGTTTTCCGAGGGGAATAAATGATCCTAATACACTACTAGTTATAGAATCCAAGGCCAGTGCTTTATCCACTATACCATTTACCTGCTCCCAAGAGAAAGAATTCTGGTTTTTGTTTTTTGTTTTTTTTTGGCACGGTAATGAGAGTTAAATGACTTGCTCAATGTCACACAGTTAGTGTCAAGTGTCTGAGGTCATATTTAAACTCAGGTCCTCCTGAATCCAAGGCCAGCATTTTATTCACTGTGTTACCTAGCTGCCCCTGCTTTCCTCTTAATAAAGAAGAGGGAACTATGTACAATTAATTGTACTATGCAGCCTATATTTGCCATTGCATTTAAATTTACTTAAAATATCATTAAAGGTCCCCCCTCATTAATTATTTTATTATTTTGTTTAATAATTCTTTTGGTACTGCCTCTTATTCCTATCAGTTGAAATGTTTTCCCAAAGATTCTCTGAACTATTATATTTACTATTTCATCTATTTATTCACTTATTCATTCATTCATCTAACTACCTATTTATTTGTTCATTTATCTATTTATTTATTCATTTACTTGTTTTTTATTTTTATATCTACTTACTTTTTTATTCATTTAAATTATTATACTACAATTTAGCCATCCTCCAATTGATGGCATTTACTATTTCCAGTTTTATGCTCTCACAAATATTAACATTTTGGAATAAATATATGATGTTTTTCTTTCTTTGTTCATCTTGGGAATGATATGGGTAGCAAAGTGATATTGGCATATCCATGTCAATTCCCTATATACTTAACTATAAATCTTTTATTAGAGATTTTCCTTTAGAAGATTTTGTTCATATTCTCTCAAGAGCACCTCTTAATCTAATTCCATTGATTTTGTTTATATGGTTCTAAATTTATATTCTTGAAATGATCTGTTTTGCCATTTGAGATCTCTATCCTTTGTTTACTTATGAATTTTCACAACCGTGTTCGAAAAAGGTATACCCTTAAGTTATCTTTTTATTTTTATAAAGTAACTTTTTACATTTAATGACTTATCCTTTTGAAGTTTGTTTTGTATACAGTGTAAGATTCTGAGCTATACCTATTTTCACTGAAAGAGCTTTACACTTCCCAAAAGTTCTTGTCAAATAGACAGCCCTGTCCTGAGTAGTTTGTATTCCTGGTTGACCATATTCATTCAAGTTATGGTTGTGTTTCTCTTTATAATCTGTTCTATAAATTTAATTTTCTGTTATTTAATTTATAGTAAATCATTTCATTGATTGATTTATAGTATAATTTGAGATTTAATATTATCAGGCAACTTTCATCCCTGCTATTAAAAAATATAATCCCCTAAGAAGTCTAGAACTTTTATTCCTCCCAAAATAAGTCATGTGTGTGTCTATACATGCATATGCATATATACATTTTTCTTATTTTACATATGTATTTTAAATAAAAACATATATACATATACATTATATACACATACATTTTGTGGTTATTTATACATATAATAACTGTGATTTTTAGATTATATTGTATTGTGTGCATATGGCATCATACTAGAAAGAAGACATGAGTGATTAGGAACTTTTTAACGCTTTAGACACATAATAATAGATGTCATCAATGAAAAAGGAATGAAAGTTGTTTTATATACCATATTTCACAGAAAACATTTAAGTTCCTTATTTCCTACAAAGCTCTTAAAATATCACCTACATAATTTAAATTTATCAATGTGATTAGTTTTTTGTTTCATATTTTGTTGTATGAATAGGTTGTAACTATTATTGATTTTTGTGAAATTATATCATTAAGTTTAACTTACTTAGTGAAAGTCCTGCACTAAAGTCATAGCTAATTTAGATGGCTATAATGGTGGAATGCCAGCTCATGCAAATTGTACTGTTCTTGAAGAAATCAAGTAGAGATCCTACAGTAAACCATGTCTGTACTCTGCAGTACAGATTTCTTATCACACACACACACACACACACACACACACACACACACACACACACACACATATATATATATATATATATATGCAATCCCTGAAAGTGTGGGTACAAAGTGATTACTACCAATATTTATTTATTATACATTTCTTTATTTATTTTCCTTCTTTTTTTTTTTCAAATCAGAGTAATTACATGAGGACTATCTACTGAGGAATGAAAAGAAAACTTGATTTTTATTTGAGAGAGTATCAATGAAATCACTGATCATTGAAGTATTAGAATTTCACAAAGGGACTTTCTAAGACTTAGAAACCAGATTGAATCAATGGTCCTTACCCTAAAGCTAAGTGCTAGTTCTTTTTTTAGAATGAGATAAAACTTGCCACCACAATCAAATATTTTCAGATAATCCACACTGATTTCCGCAGGTGGTAAAGCGAAGATCATTTTAGAGCCTCCCAAATGAAGAACATATTGAGTCACCATTGAAATCACAGAAATTCCTTCTATACATAGATTTAACAGCAAGAGAGCAATACCAGAGATAAAGAATCCAACCTTCCATTAACAGGTGCTTTAAAAATGAATAGAAATCACATTTCTAACTTCTTTCTAATCTTTCCTTCTCCTATTTCTTATCCATGCTAGTGCCTAGAGTGATGAGGCATTATATTATTTTTCACCTCCAGTACTGTCGATATAAAAAATAACACTATGGTTTTCATTCTTGTAATTACCAGGATGGGAACAAACTCTTCCTTTCATTTCAATTCAACCAGATTTTATTAAGCCATCTATCATGTGCAAGGCACTGTGAGAAGTAATCTTGCATAGTGGATAGTGAGGTAGCCTTGGAGTCAAAACTGCCTGGATCCAATACTGACTCAAACATACTAGTTGACTAACCCTGGGCTACTCATTTAATGTTTGAGTATTCTCAGCCAACTCTGATAATATAATTTTCTGAAAAGGTACATATCAGCATTCTGAAAGAGGGAGAGTTTCCTCTCCAAAACAAAGTTTTCTATACCAGTGAAATTACAAGCACACTGTTACTCACTAGGGAATCAAAGAAAAAACACAACAATCTCTGTCCTCAAGCAGTTTAGACATTTTTTAAAAAGAAGATTTGGCACAGTCAATGCAGTCTCAAAAGCTGCTCTATTTATGGAGCCATTTATCATGTGGTGCTACATTGTGGAAGCAAATCCAAAACACAGAAAGAGTGGAACTACTTCAATATTTTAGTCTGGTAAGAGGAACATTTTTAAAAGTAAAAAAAAAAAAAATCTTCTGAACCCAGATCTTCATGTGCATGATAAATCCTAGGATATTCTTAGGGATGGTATTCTGCTGAGTTTTCCTAGAACATCATTTTGAGCTTCATAAATGTACATCATAGTTATCTCTTCTTTTTTTCAACTATGATTTTTCTTTATATCTATGTCTCTACATCTCTATCTCATTTTTCATCCTCTTTTCTCTTGTCTCCTTTTCCTACCTTATTTTTGCCAATCCTAATTATGTTAATTTGGATTTATCAATGCATTTCTCTAAATCTTTTGGTCCATGCATGGTTATGTCCCCATAAATGTTCATGTATCTATGTCTTCTTGTTTTAATATATTTGTCATTATTCCATCCATTTCCATCGCTATGTCCTAACCATATTTTTGGTTTTCTTCCCATAGAACCTTTGGCAGGATGTTTTTTTGTTGTTTTGTTGTTGTTGTTGTTTTTGCAGGGCAATGGGGGTTAAGTGACTTGTCCAGGGTCACACAGCTAGTAAGTGTCAAGTGTCTGAGGCAGGATTTGAACTCAGGTACTCCTGAATCCAGGGCTGATGCTTTATCCACTGCACCACCTAGCTGCCCCCTGGCAGGATGTTGAATGCTTAATGGTCTGAGGTTCCTCTTAGTCTTTGTCATGATTATTTTACACCTTGAACAGAAGCACTAAAAGATCAGTGCTACATTTTTGGCATAGATAGTGACCTAGAGCAGTGATAGGTTAAATGACTGGCCCAGGGTCATTCATCTATAATGTCAGAGGCTACACTTGACCCTAGTTCCTCCAGACTTTAAGTCCAGCTCTCCTATCCATTATGCTACACTGTCTCTGATGGAAAAAAAAATATTATATAATTATAAAATTTGCAAAATACTATTCAATGATGCTTATGTTTGTGTACCATGATGAACAGAAAAAAAATAATTCATGCATAAAGAGGAAAGATAATTATTAAGATAAATCCTACAATAAAAATTATACATTTTATTAATATATATTTATTCAATTATGTATATATGTATGTATCCATACATATTTTATTTTAAAAATAATAAACATTTATATCTTTATCCCTCCTTCCCCATCCCCTCTATAAGCTGTTAAACAATCAAATATGGGATATACATTTGCAATTTATAAAGCATTACCATATTAGTCATTTTGTACAAGAAAACTTGAAATAAAGAAAAAAATGAAAGCGAAAAATAGCATGGGGCAGTATGTGTTCCATCTTTGGAGGTAGATAGTATGTTTCATCAGTAGTCCTTTTGGATTGTCTTGGATCATTGTATTGTTGAGAATAATTAAGTCAATCACATTTCTTCATCAAGCAATATTTGTGTCTCTGTGCACACTGTTGTTCTGCTCACTTCATTATGCATCAGTTCTTACAAGTCTTTCCTGGCATTCTGAAATCATCTTCTTTGTCATTTCATATAGCACAATAATATTCCATCACCATCATATACACAGCTTTTAAGTCATTGTCCAATTGAAAGGCATTCCTTTAATTTCCAATTCTTTTTTTTTTAATTTTCAATTTTCTTTATTGAATTCCTAACAAATTATGGAGTGAGGGTGGGGATGAGGGTAGGGAGACAGAACACATCCTAGGCATAGAGGGGAAAATTAAATTAAATCAAAAATGGGGAGAATTAAGGAGCACTTCCTCTTCAACCCAAATAGAAGAACTTGGGAAGTAGAGTGAAAGTAGACAGTCCCCTTAGCCCATCTCTTCACCACCTTCCCTCCTAGCTGGGAGTGAAGTCGTATCTGAGCTTAGCAACTAGAGAGGAAAAGGATCTCTGGCTTTTCCACTCAGTTTCTCAGCTGGTTCCCTCTCCCTCATCTTTGAGGGATAAGGATGGAGGAGGCTGTGTCTGACCTCAGCCAGCAGAAAGCAGAGACCTAGAAGAAAAGGTTTTGGGGTCCCCCAATACTGATTTCTCTCTCTTGTTGGGGGAGGGCCCTAAGAGTGGCAGCTCAGACACTGAGCAGCCAAAAAAAGAAGAAGATGGCGAGGAGCAGGAAGAGGGAGTCCTGCCAGCCAGAGCCTGGACATCCGGGTCCCAGGTCCATACCTGGGCCCCGGTAGAAAGGCTCATGGGCATGAAGAAGTTGTGAAGAAGCCAAAGGGAAAAGCGCCAACACCAAAAGAAAGGTGGAAGCCTCCAGCATCTCCGTATGTCTGGAATCCCCTTCTGCTTTCTGGGGCAGGCCTCTGGCCCTGTGGACGTGGTGGTGTTTTCAATCGAGGGTCCTGCTGTTTCTGGCTTCCTCTCCCATAGAGTGAGACAACCTTCTCCCAGCTTATTCCAGCCTTACACACAGGGCACTCTTGTCTTTCAGGCCGAGTCTCCAACCACTGGTGGAGACAAGGTCAGCAGTACAGGTGGCCGCACATACTGACCACCGCCTCCTGCGCTGTCTCCAGACAGATGTTACATTCGAAGGCCGCACCTGCCCCTCCCCGGTCGTGGTTTGGCCCTTCGGAGCCTCCGTCCTCCTTCCTGGTCGCTGCCATGGCCCCTCAACTGTTGCCCCCCCAACCCAGGTCTTCCCCCACTAAACACATACACAAACCCCTAATTTCCAATTCTTAGCCAAAACAAAAAGAGCTGCTATAAATATTTTTTGTAAAGATAGGTCTTTTTCTCTTTTGGGGGATGTCTTTGGGATATAAACCTACCAGTAGTATTGCTGGATCTAAGGGTATGCACAGTTGTATAGCCCTTTGGGTATAGTTCCAGATTGCTCTCTAGAACGGTTGGACCTTTTCACAACTCCAACAGTGGATTAGCATCCCAGCATTCCCACATCCCCTCCAACATCCCATATTTTCCATTTTTCTCTGATCAATAGTGAACTAGAACATTTTTTCAAATGATTAAAAATAGCTTTGATTTCTTTGTCTGTAACCTGCTGTTCATATCCTTTGACCATTTATCAATTAGGGAATGACTTTTATTTTTATAAATTTGAATCATTTCTCTATATAATTAAGAAATGAAGCCCCTATCAGACATATTTGTTTCAAATTTCTTTCCCAGTTTTTTGTTTCCCTTGTAATCTTGGTTACATATTTTGTATACCAATATCTTACATAAATCTATTAACATATTTTTCTTTATTTTTTCCATATGATTGAGCTTTGGTCTAAAATACCTGTGTTGTCATTGTAATATTTGGAAAATTTCCCCCTCTAATAGCCCAGCCCATCTGGGCTAAACCCTAGTTTGTATGCATGTAGTGGGTGGGGGCAGGAGAAGTAGAGAGAATTAACATATCCAAGGTTCAAGATGCCTTATAGGTCATCACTCCTCAAATTATAGCTAATGAGACTTAACTGGGGAAATTACTTTAGATAGTAATTTGATACAATTACCTTAAATCAAAGACATTCATATATAAAATGTATTAAGAATAGGAGCTATAAAATATTGTTCCATAAATCTGTTGTTTGTTATCCTCTAAATAATCACAATGTGGGTAGGAAGAGTGGGCATATAATTATAGTACTCCAACAGAGAGGGAAACACTTAGCTAATACATGGAGCAAAGGAAAGTTATAGCATTTCAGTACACATCCAACTCCTATTATTGACCCTAGCTATGACTCTGGCCTTAAGCACAGACTCCTCTAAAGGCCTAGGTGATCATGTTCTCCATTGCAAGCTAAGTGATATCTGACAATAACTTTTGAACCTTTCCCAATTTTCTTAAATGACTGCCTCAAGAGATTAGGACTCTGGATGGTGCTGTGGATAGAGCACTGGCCATGGATTCAGAAGGACCCAAGTTTAAATCCATCCTCAGACACTTGACACTTACTAGTGTAGGGGCCAAATTTAATATGGGGAGAGATAATTGGGTGGCTTGCTGTAATATTGGGGTTCAGAAAATAATGAGGGACCTCTAGGTCCAAAGCTTCCTCCCCTCCAGACTGCCTTTTTGAGTTATTTCTCCCAGGCCAATAAGAAAGGAGCTTAACAGCCTCTTTTCCAGAAACAAATCAAGTTTTATTTAATGGGAACAAGATATTGTTGGATTTTGGTTTCTAATTCATTTTACTATCTACTTCTGTTTCATGGGTGAGCTCATTCCAATCACATTAATAATTATTATTTTAGTTCAGTCATTCAGTCCCCTAGGATTCTCTTGACAAAGATACTGGAGTGGTTTGTTTTTCCTTCTTAAATGGATTGAGATATATAGAAGTTAAGTGACTTTCCCAGAGTAAAAATCTACTAAGTGTCTGAGGCCATCTTTCCTTGTAAACTTTTAATTGCCCTGATAATAATAAAGTTCTTAAGACTTACATGTATCACCTTCCCATATATGAAGGTAAAGTGTTTAACTTTATTGTCTCTTATAATTTATCTTTGATGTCTACCTTTTTATGCTTCACTTGAAACTTTTTGTCAGATTTTCTATTCAACTATAGTCTTTTCATCAGAAATTTTTAAAATTCCAATTTTAACCCCAAAGATTACACTCAATTTAGCTGGGTAGGTTATGATTGGTTGTAATCCTAGCTCATTTGTTTTCCAGAATATTATCTTCTAAGTAATCCACTACTTTAACATTGAAGCCACTAAATCTTGTGTGACCCTCACTGTTACTCTGTGATATTTGATTTTTTTTCTTTTTCACTGTTTGAAGTATTTTTTCTTTGATCTGGGAGAAATGGAATTTGTTTATAATATTCCATAGAGTTTTCATTTTGTAACCTCTTTCAGGAGATGATTGGTGTTTTTTTTTTTTCTATTTTACCCTTGAGAGCTAAAATATCAGGACAATTTTCTTGAAATATGATGTCAAGGCTCTCTCTTTGATCATGACTTTCAAATTATTAATTCATGGCTTACTAAATTATATCTTCTCAATCTATTTTCCAGGTTAGTTTTTTTTAAGTAAGATATTTTACATTTTTTCTATTGTTTCATTTTGCATTCATTTTATTGTTTTGTTGTTTCCTGATATATCATGGAGTCAACAATTCTAATTTTTGAAGAATTGTTTTCTTCAGTGAAATTTTGTGCCTCTTTTCCTATTTGGTCAATTCAGCTTCTTTAGTGCTTTTTTTCACCTTTTTTAACATTTAGCAAATTCTTCTTTCTTTAGGGTATTTTTCTTCAGGTATTGTGTTTGTGTTTGTGTGATTGTGTGTGTGTGTGTGTGTGTGTGTGTGTGCCTCTTTTACCAAGTTGTTAATTCTCTTTTCATAATTTTCTTCTATCTCTCCCATTTTTCCTCTACCACTCATCTCTTTCTAGATTTCAAGTACAATAAACAATTTTCTCTGCAAGATTTTTTGTTTTTTTTGTTGCTATTTTTACATTTTTGTCTTCTTCTGATTGTATGTTTTGGTCTTCCCTGCCACCGTAGTAGCTTTTATAGTCATGTGAGATTTAAAATTGGATATACAAGCATTAAACTCCCCCTTTAACTTTTCCCTTACATATCTCCCAGACCAGTAAGAAAAGAAGCCTCTGAGCTTTAATCAGTGAGGGATTAGTTTTTATTGTTTGGGGATTAATTAGATAACAAAAAGGTGATAGCAATTAGAGAAATAGGAAAGTAGAAATACAAATGAATAATCTTAGATCTAAGCTTAGTCTATATTCTTTTATAAAACTCACTGAATCCCAAACTGCCTGCCAGGCCGAGAACCAGAGCTGATCACCAAAGCATGCGCTGTTACGTTACCGCTAAGCTGAGAAGCCAGGTGAGTGAGCCAGAGAGCAAACTTCCCTTCCACTCTCACTTTTTAAGTTGGTGTCCCAGAAGGACGATGTGCTTGGCCACACTCTGCCAGCAGCAGGAGGCGCACCACTGTTCATTGGGGTCTCCTCCCGAAAAGGGGGGTTCTTCAAAAGCTGCTTCAGTAGAATGCGTTCAACTCTCAAATGATTCAGCTAAAACTTCTGTTTTTTACCACAGTCACATGATTCCTTTTTTTATCCTTTCTTTTCTTCTTCCTATTTTTTTAATGTGAACTTTATATTACAGTTGGGATCTGCTCACCTGGGGCTGTGGAGACACTTCAGGTTGTGTGTGTGTGTGTGTGTGTGTGTGTGTGCTATTGTTTTCAGAGCTAAGTCTGGAAGTCTGCAATTCTTTTTGGTGTTTCCATGATGGTGTGACCATGGTATGGTCACTCTTATCCTGGTCTTCCCTCTGGTTTTCCCCAGGAAGATATCCTACTCCCCTGCATCCTCAAGGGCTAGTTCTCCTCTTTTACTTAAAACTATGATCAGGGCTCTTTCTCCCTTGTGACTAACAACTTAAGAGCTCCCCTCCACCAAGGAACTATGAACCAGAACTGGATATAATCGATAGAACTGCCAATCATCACCAGCTGTATCCAGTGCAGGCAAAGGGTCTCTGACACCATTAAAATCTTGTGGTTGAGAGTTCTCAACCTTTTGTTGGCTCTTCTGCTCCCAAATTTCATTTGAGGTGTTATTTTAAAGTTATTAAGAGGGGAGTCTTGGGACAGTTCAGCTGTTGGCTACCCTTTATTTGTCATCTTGGCCAATTTTAGTGAATCTTAAACAGCCACTAGCATAAATGTAATAAAGAAACAATGGAAAGACAAGACAAGAAAATTAGCATTTATTAATGCTTACTATGTGCCAGACACTATGCTAAGTTCTGAGGCTATAACCAAAAGTCATGGAAAAGTAAGACACCTCCTGCCCTCAAGAAGTTTCTAATGGGGAAATACAACACTTAAAAGGGACCTATCAAATAAACAAAAATATTTAAGGGTAGTGGAATATTTGCGGATTATATTTGTTCAGTAATTATAGCTACTCAGCATCTGGATTTGACTTTTTTAGAGGTCATCTAATTGTCTGTTGTTATGTAGAAACAGACTCAAGAGGCATTATTTATGTCTCAAAAAACTAATTTACAAGTTCTTATACAATCGAGGCAAAACTTTACATGTACTTTCTTAAATAAGAGAATGATGCAATTAAAAGCCCAGATGTTTATTTCTCTGCCTCTGGAAGAAGGCCATATAGTATCCCCCTCCTTGATGATAAAACCCAGTGTCTCTTTTTTTCTTTTCTTTTTTTTTTTGCTTCTTTGTTTCTAATAAGAAAGGTATTACTATACCCAGTCTAAATCTTGTACTATCAGCCAATTTTCTCTTTTCTTCTTCTGAGCTAAATAAAGAGCAACTGCTTACAATCTTTGCAGTTCATCAGGCCATTAATTTAGATTTTAGTAGTTTAATCCATGCCCCTAAAGTCACAGTAACATTTCATCAATTAGTATTTATTGGGTACAGGTTAATTAAAAAAAAGACATTCTCTGCTCTCAAAGAGATAGATGCATTGCTTATACTCAAGGACAACCATTGACAAAGACACAAAGAAACAAGGTTTAATTAAACAACTAAATACAAAAAGAGGGACTATAGGAAACTTTCCAGCTTTCTGCAAATAAAATGATTGAAAGATAGCATTGCGTATAAGAAGGATGAAAAATACACTTTATAAAGTGAAAAAAATATAGTAACACCATTGCATTTTTAGGAAGTAGAGGGTAACTAGTGTTCTCTCCATTAGGATGCTTATATTATAGAAATATGCTATTGTTTGTTTCCAAATGAATTGTGTGTCTCTTCTGAGCAGTACTTCCTCCAAAAAGTCATTCCCCAAGGTACTATCACCATAGCACTCCTCTCAACAATCAGCCCCATTCTCACCACCATTAATGGCATGAGCTGATCTCTCTAGATTAGAGGGTTACCCTCTTTCCCTAATATACTTCGGGGTCAATTTGTTTTTTTAGATTGTTTCTGCCCCTTGTTGTCCCACCAATTGAGTTTGGTTCTTGAATAAAAATTACTCTACCTAACCTTAACATGTGAATGGTTTAAATTTGGTATTCTGCCTTAGAAATAATTTTTGGCATGAGTACCCCTAAATGTCAGGGATCCTCTCTCTTCTTCCCCAGACAATATTTCATAATCTATTTTTCCCTTTCCCTCCAACCATTAAAACTTACATGGCCTAAGCCCCATTCTATACAAATCTTACTTTCAGCTTCCCAAGATATAACACTATACAGTAAAAACTCTATACTAATGTGAACTAGGATTTTCTAGGAAATGTAACACAGAAGATAGTCATAAAACATGGTCTAATCCAAGTCAGGATCCAAAGGTATTGGTCAAGTCACAACCAAGAATATAGTTTGAGTAATACTGAGACAAGATGTATCCAAGTAATTGATGTAAGAACTAAACCACAGATTAGAAAGCAATCTGGAAATCACGTATGCAAAACAAATAAACAGGTTAGAAAAAAACAGCAGGTCAAAATCAATTCAGCTAGGTTAGCGTCCAAAAGTCAAGGAAACTGGTTTGATTAGGTGCACAAATGTTTAATCAAGTATTGATTAAGCATCTATTATGTGCTAGAAATGCAAAGACAAAAAGGAAACACCCATGCTTTCAAGAAACTATTGAGGAAAACAAGTATACATACAAGTATTACATCTTCATCTTGATCTCTGTCTCTATATCATCTATGTGTCTATGACCCCTTTCTGAGCAACTCCCACTTCCACTGTCAGGTAGCTTTCTACATGGGGTAGTGTTTTTAGTACTGTCACTGGCGTGGTCCCCTTAATTATTAGTCATCAAAATTTGGCTATGTTTTACAAAGGGGTAATCACCTACGTGGTAGAGTAAAATTAATTCTTACAAATAATAACTCTCAAATGTCTGACACTCATTCTCCACACATACACACACTATCCTGAGGAAATAAGCACAAGCTTATAGGACATGTGACAAAGACTTACTGAAGCTCGTGTTTTCTGTTCTCTCTTTTTGGAGTCTTCATTTATTTTCCATTCACTGTATTGCTAACCTAGGTTGGAAGGGTCAATCGTAAAGCCACTTTTTTTTTAGTATCTCTAATTATACTTTAATATATTTCCTAGCCTCTTCAGACATTCCTTTTTTGGGAGAAGGATACTCACAACAATTCTTGAGGGAACTCAAATAGTATTAACTTTTGGAAACTCACAAGGTTATCTGCTGGTCTATGAGGGTGGGGGTAGTTTACCAAAGTGCAATTTTTTTCAATCACTATTAGACTGCTTTGTTAGGAGAATCTCCTGCTAGAATTGGATTCTCTAATTTCTAAATGGCACAGTATGATATACAGAAGCCCAGAGTTATATATGATTTTTTTCATGCTATGGAAAGTATTTTTGTTAAACAAATATAAATGAGTCATTTAATGAGATATTCCATTGCACAAATTGGTGAAGACATTTTGAGTCTTGGACCCACAGATCAGGAACAACTGGAAAAAATGGTCTCTAAGGTCCAGCTTTAAATCCTACAAATTTCTTTTTTTTTTATTTAGAATTTCCCCAAGTTGCGTGTAATTTTTTTCACATTGATTTTTTAAAACTTTGTGTTCTAAATTTTCTTCTTCCCTCCCTCCTCATCCTTCCCTTAGAAATCAAGAAATTCAAAATGTCATACATGTGCAGTCATGCAAAACATCTTCATATTAGTCAGGTTGTGAAAAAATGGACAAAATACCTTTAGAAAGAGGAACTAATAAATAAAATTATACTTCAATCTGTATTCAGATTCCATCAGTTCTTTCTCTGTCGGTGGTTTACATTTTTCATACATCCTTCTAATAGCATCTTGCTCATCATTTCTTTCAAAGTTGCTATTTGTAACTGTATTACCCTCTATCCTATCCCCTCCCCTTGATATTTACTCTATTTTCTATCTTCCTTTACCCTATTCCTCCTCAAAGGTGTTTTGCTTTCTACTACCCCCTCCCCCAATCTGCCCTTGTTTCCATTGCCTCCCCCTCCCCCTTATCCCCTTGTGTTGGGCAGTTGAGTAAATACTAAATCTTCAAAGAAAAGGGGAAAAAACAGTCCCTAACTTCAAGAAGTTTGCAATCTAATGAGGGAGACTACATGCAAACAAATCATGAACAAATAATCTCAGGTAAAATAACTATCACTAAAGAAGATAGAAATTCTTTTGTTTATTTTTCTAAAGAAGTTGAAATTTTAGTAGGGTCTTAAAGGAAATCAGGAGATGAGGAGAAAGAATCCTAGCTATGGGGAATGTCCTGGGAAAATGTACAAATTTGATAATGGGATATCTTGTCCAGACAACCAATCTGTTGAGGTTTCTTTCACAATCTCACTGTGTTTTATCAAGATGGGAAAATATAGAGAGAGATTTTAGTGTCTTAGTCATTTAAACTGAAGTGTTGATATTATGTTTATCTTTAAAACAAGGAAAATGTTTTTGATAATCTTCATATTCATGAAAAAATTCTTTTGAATAATCATTTTGTAAAACTGTACATTTTAATCGATCGATAGTGAATGAACATAGATTTCTAAATTTAAAATAGAAATTACCTAACAATTATACATCAGTGAATATTTTACAGAGGAGGAGGCATGATTGTAAACAAAAATTTGAAAGATATTGGTTAAACCATTTCTAAACATTCTAAAATTAATGAAATATTAAAGTTTTTTTTTAAAGTGTCAGGTCACCTGAGAGTTAAGATGTGAATGACAATATGATCCTTAAAAAAGTTTTCTCCCATTTAAAAAGATATACCATTTGTATAATTGATGTGATGTTATATAAAGAACACTGGTTTTGGAATTAAAGGACTTGGTTACAAAATTTCCTTCAAAGTTTTGGTACCTTTGTGGATTTATTTAAGTAACTCAACTTACTTCCCTGGGCTTCATTTTTTCCCATTTGTATAGTAAAGCAGGTGAGATCAGTTTATTAGAAGGAATGATTTCAATTAATGAATGTTTTCTTTTTCACCCAAGAGAATTGCATTTCAAATTTCCCTCTGACAGTGAAAAATGTGTTTCACTTAAGATAGAGTGCAAGGTATCTAACTAGAGATAAGAAGGAAATATCACATGTCTTTATGAGCCATTTCCCAAACTACAACACTTCTCAGGAATTTAGGTTGATTTTGATTCTCATGATACCTTATTAGACCTGAACTAGAAAGTCACAGAAAGGGTAGGAAGGACACATGAACAAACTGAATTCACTTGAAAATTCAATCTTTTAACACCCCCTAGAGTGTTATATAGCAGGGTTTCTTAAATTTTTTCCACTTTCAAACACTTTACACCTGATAAATTTTCACCCAACCCTGGGTATACAGGCATATAGAATAGATACATACAACCTTTTACTGTAGCTATTTTTTTTGTGACCCCCTGCATTCAATTATGTGACTGAAGCTTTGTTATATAATATAAACACATAGCAGCAACTGGGAGAAAGCGACAAAAATGGTACATGTTATCTTTCTTAGTGATCAAACCTAGGAGGCTCAGAATACGAAATGCTTATTGCTAACTGGTACTTCCTAGGCATTTCAAACATAAGCTTCACTGTGATTTTGAATTATTCTCAAATTTAGTTCTTTAAAGAACACTGGTGTTCTGTAATATATGCCCTAAAAATTCCATGAGAGAATACTTGGTATTAAAAAGTGGGTTTTCTTTAACTTAAATCTTTAGCAACTAAAAAGAAAACATTAATTTCTCAAAAGCAATTCAATCTGTTCTCTTCTTCCTGTTAGTTCTGAGACAAGCTCAGCATTCATTTGCTACAGTTGTCAATGGTTTATAGTTTCAAATCCTACCTAAGAGACTTGATAGATATGTGATTGTGGGCAATTTATTTCACCTTTCAGTCTCCGTTTCTTCATCTGCAAGATGGGAATAATAACACTTAATTCCTAGGGTGGTTGTGAGCATCAAATAGGGTAAGATATGTGAAGTATGTTGATATTTGATTTTTTCTTTCTGACTGCTTGAAGTAGTTTCTCTTTGTACTGAGAATTCTGGAATTTGGTTATAATATTCCTAGGAGTTTTCATTTTTTTAAAGACTTTCAGGAGTTTATCATAGAGTCTTTCAACTTCTATTTTACCTTTAGTTTCTAAGATATCAGGGCACTTATCCTTTATAATTTCTAGAAATGTGGCATAGGCTTTTTTTAAATCATGACTTTCATGTGGTCCAGTAATCCTTAAATTATCTCTTTACAATCTATTTTCAAGACCAGTTCTTTTTCTGATGATATATTTCACACTTTCTCCTATTTTTTCATTATTTTGACTGTGCTTTATTTGTTTTTTGGATGACTCATGGTATCATTAGCTTTCCATTGCCCAAGTCTAATTTTTAAGTGAATATTTTCTTGAATGAGATTTTGTACTTCATTTTCCATTTATCCAATTTTACTTTTAAATGAGTTTTTTTTTCCAGTGAATTTTTACCTTTCTTTTCTGCTTTTTAAGGAGCTCTTTTCTTCAGTTAATTTTGTTAATTTGTGTGTGCGTGTTGTGTGTGTGTGTTTTACCATTTGATCAATACTGTTTTTAAGGTTTTATTGTGTTCTGTAATTTTCTGCTTCTTTTACCAAGTTGTTAGTTCTATTTTCATAATTTTCTTTCATTCCTCTCATTTCTATCCCCATTTTTGCCCTTTACCACTCATCTCTTTCTTTTTTATCTCTTCCAGGAATCTGTTCTTTATTTTGGTCTTGGTCCAATTAAGTTTTCTTTGAGACTTTGTTTGTAGCTGTTTTCACATTGCTGCCCTCATTTGAATTTATGCCTTCATGATCCCTGTCACCAAAATAGCTTTTTATGATCAAATTCATTATTTCTGTTATTGTTTGTTCATTTTTCAACATATTTCATGACCTTCCACTTTATGTTAAAGTTGGACTCTGTTCATGCAGGAAGGGAGATACACTACCTCAAATTTCAGGCATTTTTTTTTTTCCCTGCTGCTTTTTTTTTTCAAAATTAGTTCAGCCTTGCTCCCTTGTTATCAACCACCATAGTTCACTTTGCCCTGGAACTGGGACTTGGAATTATGTATGGTAAGTAGAGTTGCTAAACAATACTAATTGTACCCAGTGCCAGGGAATAGTTCATTATAATCTCTTTCTGATCATATGCCTGACTCCCTTATTGACTCTGGGCTTATAGTCCCCAAAGGTGCTGCTGCTGCTGCTGACACATGTGTAGGATACAGACAGACTTCCACCCTGGTGTCATAAATTTAGGCTGCAAATATCTTAACTTTTCTTAGATCCAAAAAAATATCTCTCACACTGATATTTTGCTGCTTCTGCCACTCCAAAGTGTGGTTTGAGGCATTATTTTAAAGTTGTTTGGAACAGAATGTTGTGAAAGTTCAGCTAGTTTACCTTTTCTGCCATCTTGTTTCTGCTCCTCTCTCTAGGATTCTATTTTTTAAGTAATATACTACTTCAAGTTTATATATATATATATATATATATATATATATATATATATATATATATATATATATTCCATTTTATCAAAACCCTTTCATTTGGAAATAAAACATAAAATGTTAAAAATCAAAAGTATAGCTGAAGAAAATAAGACAAAACAGTGGCCATATCTGGAAAAGTATGCCTCACTTCAAAGCTCTAGTCTACTGTTATTATCATTTTTGTGCATGTGTGGAGAAGTGTGCATGCTTCACTGTTGGTTATCTGGGGAGTCTATGCATCTTTAAAATATTCTATTCTCTATAGGTTTTTCCACAATTTTATTGGAAGAGGTTGCCTTAGAGGCACTTGCTGTAGTCTACTAATCCAAATAGTTGAACTGTTAAAATGACCCCATCTACCTCAGCAGATGCAGCCTTTAAGTGCAAAATTCTCAACTATGTATTTAAAAATAAAAAAAATAAAAAAAATAAACTTTGAAAAACAAATAATTGGAAATGCCATATCACATTCTCAATGCATTATCACATAAAGGGTTTTATTAAACATTGAATTAAACTTTTAAATTAACATTTAAAAATCCCTAAACTGTGTGTCTGGGTTATTTTAAAGCATATGGGTTATTATTATAATATAACCAATATGGCAAGAAAAGAGTGATAAAAACTCAACATGTAGTATAATGTTCTGGAGTATTTCCATAAATAATGTTTTCATAAATTACTACTTTGAGAACTATTTCATTAAATTCTAATTTTCATGGCCTTTAAATAATAAGGGTTTGGCCTTATAAAATTCAGTGCACATGTCTGATTCAAGAAAGGAAAAAATGGCAGAAACTTCCAATATATTTCCACATCTGTACAGTTAATATTCCTTAAAAATAGGAAAAAATAAAACAACCCATGAACAAAATTGGGAGTACAGAACATAGAAAGGGAATGTTATTTCTAGAATACTTCAGTGATGATTGTCATTGATTAGAGCTCTGTTAAGCTGGAAAAAAAAAACAACCTTTTTTAGGGTTCCTTCTTACACTTTCCTGAAGTTACTTGTCAGGGTACAGACTTTGGATGTGTTGTTCCTACTCAGAAATGGGGGGATATGAATGGAGGGTTTCTATTAAAAGTAATTCCAAGTTTCACAGCTGCAAATCTAATTAGGCTTGAAATGCTATAGCCATTTGTTATCCTAAAAAGGGACCATCTGTGAAAATTCCTCAAAATATGGGGACTCAGTCTTGCTGTAATTTTTAGGAAGGATTAACAGCCTTCTCTGTTCTTTTTTTTTTTTTTTTTTGGTTTGATTTTTTTTTTTAATTTTGCGGGGCAATGGGTGTTAAGTGACTTGCCCAGGGTCACACAGCTAGTAAGTGTCAAGTGTCTGAGGCCAGATTTGAACTCAGGTACTCCTCAGATACTATTTTTATTTTGGTGGGGCAATTGGGGTTAAGCGACTTGCCCAGGGTCACACAGCCTGTGAGTGTCAAGTGTCTGAGGCCAGACTTGAACTCAGGTCCTCCTGACTCCAGGGCCGGTATTCTATCCACTGCGCCATCTAGCTCCCCTCCTGAACTCAGGTACTCCTGAATCCAGGGCTGGTGCTTTATCCACTGCGCCCCCTAGCTGCCCCCTGTTCTGTTCTTGAATAGTTCTTTATCCATTTGTTTAGTTTTTCATTATTTGATCATGTCCACTTTAAAAAAAATGAGATTCAATATTGCATAAGATATATAAAGTCTTCATTAGAGTTATAAAGATTTTGGTTCAGGTCTAGCCTTTGACATATATTTTTTTTATTTTATTTTTTTGTTTAAGTATTTTATTATTTTCCAGTTACATATAAGGATAGTTTTGAACATTTGTTTTCATAGGATTACTAGTTCCAAATTTTTCTCCCACGCTCCCTTACCTCCCTCCTCACCAAGACAGAAAGCAATTTAATATAGGATATGTATGTGGAATCATATTAAACATATTTTTGCTTTAGTCATGTTGTGAAAGGAAAATCATAACACAAGGGAAAAACCTCAAAAACGGAGAAAAAAAAAAACAGCCCAAAATTAGAAACAGTATGCTTCCATCTGCATTCATAAACCACAGATCTTTTTTTCTGGATATTGAGAACATTTTTCACTATTAAGTACTTTGAAATTGTTTTGGACCATTGCATTACTAAAAAGAGTCAAGTCTATAACCAATGTTCATCACACAATATTGCTGTCACTATATATAATGTTCTCCTGGTTCTGCTCCTCTCAGTCAGCATAAGTTCATGTAAGTCCTTCCAGGTTTCTCTGAACTCCTCCTGCTCATCATTACTTTTCACATTGACTTTTTAAAACTTTTTGTTCTATATTTTCTTCTTCCCTCCCTATGAAATCCAGCAATTCAATATAAGTCATACATGTGCAGTTATGCAAAATATCTTCTCATTAGTCAGGTTATGAAAGAAAATAGACAAAATAGGGGGCAGCTAGGTGATGCAGTGGATAGAGCACCAGCCCTGGAGTCAGGAGGACCTGAGTTCAAATCTGGCCTCAGATACTTAACACTTAGTAGCTATGTGACCCTGGGCAAGTCACTCAACCCCAATTGCCTCCCTACCCCCCCAAAAAAGAAAATAGACAAAATGCCTTTAGAAAGAGAAGCTTACACATAAAATTATACTTCCATCTGTATTCAGATGTCATCAGCTCTTCCTCTGTTGATGGTTTGCATTTTTCATATGTCCTTCTGATAGCATCCTGTTCATCATTTCTTTCACAGTTATTACTGTTAACTGTATTACCCTCCATCTTATTCCCCCCTCGATATTTACTCTATTTTCTATCTTCCTTCACCCTTTCCCTCCTTGAAGGTGTTTTGCTTTTCACTGTCCCCTCCCCCAATCTACCCTTCTTTCCATTGCCTCTCCCCACAACCCTTATCCTCTTCCCTTCCCACTTTCCAACAGGGCAAGATATATTACTACACCCTCTTGAGTGGGAAAGTTATTCCCTCTTGAACGTATTCTGATGAAAGTAAGGCTCACTCACTCCCCTGCTCCTTCCCCATCTTCCCCTCTACTCCATAAACTATTTCTTGTTTCTTTTATGTGAACTACTTTTCCCCAATCCATCTCTCCCTTTCCCTTTCTTCCATAAGCCATCCCACCTTTCCTTCCCCACAAAAAACAAGGATAAACAAAAATAAATGCTTTACAGATATCATTTCACACCTGTACCCTCTGTATAAGTATATTCCTTTCAACTCACATAATGGAGTGGAGGGGAATACTAATACTGAGAAAGATCTTATGAGTTAGAAGTATTATCTTCCCATCTAGGAATGTAAATTTAATCTTTTAATATCCCTCATGATTTCTTTTCCCTGTTTACCTTTTTATGCCTCTATAAGATTTTGTATTTGAAAGTCAAATTTTCTATTCAGTTCAGGTGTTTTCATCACAAATGCTTGAAAATCATCTTTTTCATTGAAGTCCCATGTTTTACCCTGAAAAATTATACTGTTTTGCTGGGTAGGTAAATTTTGACTGTAGTCTCAGTTCTTTTGCCCTCTGGAATATGATATTCCATGCTCTCCAGTCCTTTAATGGAGATGCTGCTAGATCTTGTTTTATCCTTACTGTAGCTCCACGGTATTTGAATTCCTTTTTTTTTAATGGGCAATGGGGGTTAAGTGATTTGCCCAGAGTCACACAGCTAGTAAGTGTCAAATGTCTGAGGCCAGATTTGAACTTAGGTACTCCTGAATCCAAGGCCGGTGCTTTATCCACTGCACCACCTAGCTGCCCTGCTGAATTCCTTTTTTCTAGCTGCTTTCATTATTTTCTCCTTCACCTGGGATCTCTGGAATTTGGCTATAACATTCCTGGAAGTTTTCCTTTTGGGATCTCTTTCAGGAGGTGATCAGTGGATTCTTTTGATTTCTATGTTAGCTTCTGCTTCTAGAATATCAGGGCAATTTTTCCCTGATAATTTCTTGGAAGATGGTATCTATGCTCTTTTTTTGATCATGGCTTTCAGGTAGTCGAATGATTTTCAAATTATCTCTCTTGGATCTATTTTCTAGGTTAGCTCTTTTTCCAAGGAGATATTTCATATTGACCTCTATTTTTTTTATTCAATTGAATTTGCTTTACTGTGTCTTTGTTTCTCTTTAAGTCACTAGCTTCCATTTGTTCCATCCTAATTCTTAGGCAATGATTTTCTTCAGAGAACTTTTGTATCTCCTTTTTCATTTCACTTTTCAAACTGTTTACTTTTTTCTCATGACTTTCCTGTATTGCTCTTGTTTCTCTTTCCTTTCTTTCTTCCATCTCTCTAAATATTCCCTCTATCTCTCCTACTTTATTTTCAAAGTCCCTTTTGAGCACTTCCATGATCTGAGAGTAATTCATATTTTTCTTGGAAGCTTTGGATTTTGGAACTTTGATTTTGTTATTATCGTCTTCTGAGGGTGTATTCTAGTCTACCCCTCCCCCAAAGAAGCTGTCTATTGTCTGTTGTTTTCTTTGCCTACTCATCTCAGCCTGGGAGTAGATGTCTGATTGAAATCTGATTCTTTATCTTTGGAAGCTTGGTGTGCCTGTGCCCCGCCCCACTGGGCTGCCACCACTTGATTCTGCCCACTGGTTCAGAACCAGGCTGCTTTGCCCCAACTCCAGCAGAGACTGCAGTCACTTCACCCTGGCAAACTGCTGAATCTTCTCATCAGTCCACAAGCCAAGCCTCAGAAGAAGCCGCTGCCACTGAAGACTCCTAGGTGCTGGAACCACTGTCTGTTCCTGGCTGAGTCTGGACCATGCATTGAGCTCCTCTCTCAGCTGATCAGCAGGTGATCCCAATTGCCATCGTTGGCTGGAAAATAGTCTCACTGCTCTGTTTTTGTTTGTTTTTTTGTTTTGTTTTTTATGGCATTATTTGTGGATGGGTTTATCTGGAGCTTGTGAGAGTCTCAGCCTCTCCTCCACCATCTTGACTCTACCCACCTTGACTTATACTTTTTATGTAACTCTGGACAAGGCCAGAGTTACAAATATCTTAGTCAGCTCTCTAAGACTAAATTGCAAAGAAAGATTCCTCATAGGATGTTCCCTATGCTAATGAAATAAAAAGTCTAGTTCTCTTCCTATACACACACAGACACAAAGAGAGAGAGAGAGAGAAAGAGAGAGAGAAGCTTAAAATTCTTAACCTAGCTGCTGAAAGAGGAGGTCAGAAATTTAGCCTTTTGTATAGTTCTTTAAGTAATGCCAAATTAAAATAGTCATACTCATTTCTTGGCCTTTTTGAAGATTGCTATCTGTGTTTGGTCAGCACACACATTCATACAATCATATTCACCCAGGCCTAGGCAAATATGACTATGAGTGATGCACTGATAATGATTGATTATTAACCCTAAGCTGTTTTGTTTGCTTGTTTCTGCTTGTCATCCTGCTACTTCTGGATAGGGCTCTCTCCATTAATGCCCTTCTCCCCAACCTAGAGTATGAACAAAGGTATCTCAGCATTACATGGAAAGAAATAAGGTTATTTTTTTACATATGAAAAATTAAAAGAGTATGTTGCTGTGGCAAGAAGTGAGATAAAAGTACCCAGATTCCTCCAATTAAGTTAATAGTTGGGCATTAGCTTGTGTTTTTTAAGGTTGGTGGCTTTAATAATTTATATTTATTTGTCATACCAAAATATTCAATAAAACTAATCTGAATAAAACTTAAACACACACAAGGAATGGAAAGTCGGCATATTTTCTTTAGTAATAGAGCATAATTTTTTTAAATTTTTTATTATTATTATTTTTTTTAGTGAGGCAATTGGGGTTAAGTGACTTGCCCAGGGTCACACAGCTAGTAAGTGTTAAGTGTCTGAGGCCGGATTTGAACTCAGGTACTCCTGACTCCAGGGCCACTGCACCACCTAGCTGGCCAATACAGAATAATTTTTAAGTAATTACATTCTTGCTGATTAGCTAAATGTTAGGAAAATAAAGTAATTATATATCATTGTTCAAGTATTTGACATCTATTTGCACCTAATCAATTCAAAATGATATCTGTCAATTGTAAAAGATAAAGTATAGAATGAATGTATCAAAAACAACAGTAACAATTGTGCAACAATTCCAAGTTTTCAAAAGTATTTTACATGTGCTATTTTACCTTATTACCTTAACAATCTTGATTGGAGTTTTTTTGTTGTTGTTGTTAGGGCAATGAGGGTTACGTGACTTTCCCAGGGTCACACAGCTAGTAAGTGTCAAGTGTCTGAGGCCAGATTTGAACTCAGGTCCTCCTGAATCTAGGGCTAGTGCCTTTTCCACTGCACCACCTAACTGCCCCTTACCTTAACAATCTTGTAAAGTATGTACTGCAGTTATTGGTAGCCTTATTTTTACAGATGAGGAAACAGATTTGGTGAGGTGATGTGATCTGCCCACTGGGAAAATGCTAGAAAGCATATGATTGTCTTCAAACTCAAGTCAGCATGACTCTAGGTCCAACCCTCTATTTACCATAACATGTCTCTCAGTGTGTGACAATATCTGTGGGAAATATTAGAGACAATCAATCCTTTATGTACATACTATATCCAAGTCAGACAAAAAATAAAACAAAAACAACATATTTATTAAGCACTTTCTCTATGCCAGACATTGTTCTAATAAAAGCCGAGAACATAAATATGCGGGAAAAGATAGTCCTAGTCCTTGACCTCAAGGAACTTAAATTCTAATGACTGAAGACACAGCAGAAAAAGGAAGCTGAAAAGGGAAAGGGAACATTGTAGACATTCTTAAGTGTAGCTTGTAGAGGAATGAAGATTGAAACTTCTTTAATTGAAAGTTTTGGGAGGAGTCAATCAATCAGAAGGATAGGCTGCAGTTGCTGAGAATATTTCCAGGTTTTAATTCTGGGACTTGAGTGAACATCCACTAGGAAAAGGTTTCTGAGCCATTGTAGAGGAAATCCAGAGTGCAATCTAGAGAGGAATAAGGCACTATAGTAAGTACCAGAGATAATGCAAGTGTCATTAGAAGAAGAATTGGGATTTTAAGTTTCTCCCATAAAATTATATTCTTTATTGAAGTTGTGAATAAAAATGCAAGAATGTTCTCTCTGTGAATTGAGATGATTATAATGTTAGACACAGAATAAGAAATGGTCCCTGCCCAATATACTCAGACAACTTAGCACATAGCACATGGTGGCCAGGTCATTGCTTTTATCTTTAATCTAGTTTAATCTCGTTTGTTTAAACTGTTGAAACACTGTTGATATAACAATGTGTATTTATGGGCAATTGGAAAATTTTAGGGTTTTCTTATGTTAGATTGTTGTTTGTCCTTTTTTTCTCAAAGAGGACCATGACATCAGGGTGATGTCATGAATTACACTGAATTGGATTAAAGTGAGGCAGGGATATGCAAGTTCACCAATGTCACTCTCTTCTCCAGAGCCATCTGGGTCTAGTGGCAAGTTATATAGCAGGATGGCTGGAGAGCACGCAGAATGTTTAAGGCATTTGGGGTTAAGTAACTTGCCCAGGATCACTAGTAAGTGGATGAGGTGAGATTTCAGATCAGGTTCTACCAACTTCAGGGCCAGTGCTCTATCCAATGCTCCACCTAACTGCTCTTATGTTATATGTATATGTAATGGCTATCCTATTTTAACTGTTTATTCAATAGTGAAATTGAGGTTGTATGTAGTGAATGAGGACATTGGCTAATACTCTGCCATTTGACACAATTTTTTCATAGATGCAAAGAAAACAGTGAAAGACTGATATTGATATCCATCCTGAATTTCATAGAATAATTACATCCTTTATTTTCTCCAGACAGAAAGCCTAAGTTTGAAGTTTTCTATATGAATTAGCAAGAAAGCAAACCAATAAGGGAGGAAATTTGAGGAAAATTACTTCAATTTATAAAAGCAAATCCAAACTCTGATAGTTGCATACTTTGGAGCCAACATAGCACAGAACAACCAGAACAAATGCTGGCCTTGGAATTGTAGGACTTGGGGTCTTGTCCTGGCTTTTCTGTTCATTAGTTATATGAACTTCAATAAGCCGAAACCTCCCTAGGCTTCAGTTTCTTCAATTGTACAATGAGCATACTGTAGTAAATGATTTCTAAGGTTGTGGTTAATTCTGAATACTTGTGTTTTTCATGTTACTTAAAATCTCTGAAGTTGAAGAAACAAAACATTTGAAGTTGAAAAGCTGAGCTTTTATCAAGAATTCACATGGCTTATCTTACAATAAACATATAAAAATAAGATATTAATAAATTGTATTTAAATGCAATTACTGTGTTTTTGAACACTGCATTTCTCTGACTAAATTAATAATGACATAAACTCTCAAAAGGAGCTCAGGATACCACAGAATCCCAAAATATCAGTGTTGGAAGAATGCTCAGAGTCCATCCAAGTCAATTGATACCTGAAAAAGAATTCCTTTTATAACATTTTTCTTTTTTCTATAAAAGTATTTTATTATTTTCCAGTTACATGTAGAGATAGTTTGCAACATTTGTTTTTAAGATTTCTGGTTTCAAAATTTTCTCCATCCCTCCCATCCCTTCCCCCTCCCCAAGACTACAAGTAATCTGATATAGGTTATATATGTACAATCACATTAAACATATTTCTGCATTAGTCATGCTGTGCTAGAAGAATCAAAGCAAAAAGGAAAAACCTCAAAAAAGAAAAACAAGCAAAAAAAACAGGTATAGTATGGTTCAATCTGCATCTAGATTCCAAAGTCCTTTATTTTTCTTTCTTTCTTTCTTTTCTGGATTTGGAGAACATTTTCCATCATAACTCCTTTGGAACTATCTTGCACCATTGTACTGCTAAGAAGAGTCAAGTCAATCACAGTTGATCAACACACAATGTTGTTGATATTGTGTACAATGTTCTCCTGGTTCTACTCATCTCACTCAGCATCAGTTCATGTAAGTCTGTCCAGGTTTCTCTGAAATCTGCCTGCTCGCTCATCATTTCTTACAGCACAATAGTATTCTATTACATTCATATACCTAAACTTATTCAGCCATTCCCCAATTGATGGACATCTCCTCAATTTCCAATTGTCACCACAAAATGAGCAGCTATAAATATTTTTATACATGTGGGTCCTTTACCCTTTTTTATGATCTCTTTGGGAAAAAGACATAATAGTGGTATTGCTTGGTCAAGGGCTTTATATCCCTTTAGGCATAGTTCCAAATTGTTCTCCAGAATATTTGGATCAGTTCCCAGCTCCACCAACAATGCATTAGTGTTCCAATTTTTCCACAGCTTCTCCAATGTTTAGTATTTTCCTTTTTTTGTTATATTAGCCAAACTGATAGGTATGAGATAGTACCTCCGAGTTCTTTTAATTTGCATTTCTCTAATCAATAGTGATTTGGAGCATTTTTACATATGGCAATAGATAGCTTTGATTTCTTCATCAGAAAACTGCCTGTTCATATCCTTTGACCATTTCTCAATTGGGGAATGACTTGGATTCTTATAAATTTGATTTAGTTCAGGATATATTTTAGAAATGAGGCCTTTGTCAGAAATACTGGCTATAAAAATTGTTGCCAAGCTTTCTGCCTCCCTTCTAATTTTGGATGCATTGCTTCTGTTTGTACAAAAACTTTTTAATTTAATTCAATCAAAATCATCCATTTTGCATTTTATAATATTATCTATATCTTATTCAGATATAAACTCTTCTCCTTTCCATCAATCTGAGAAGTAAACCATTCCTTCATCACCTAATTTACCTGTAGTATCACCTTTTATGTCTAAATCATGTACACATTTTGACCTTCTTTTAGTATAATGTGTAAGATGTTGCTCTATGCCTAGTTTCTGCCATATTATCCTTCAGTTTTCCCAGCAGGTTTGTTAAATATTTTGTTCCTATCCCAGAATCTAGAGTTCTTGGGTTTATCAAACATTAGACTACTAAAGTCATTGTCTCATGTGCCTAATCTATTCCACTGATCCACCACTCTATTTCTTAGCCAGTAACAAATAATTTTCATGACTGTCAATTTATAGTAAAACTAAAGATTTGGTACAGCTAGCCCACCTTCCTGTGCATTTTTTTTTCATTATTTCACTTGATATTCTTGACCTTTTGTTTCTCCAAATGAATTTTGTTATTATTTTTTCTATTTAAAATAATTTTTAGGTAGTCTGATTGGTATTGTACTGAATAAGTGAAATAATTTAGGTAGTCTAATATATTATCTTGGCCTATCCATGAGCGATTGATATTTTTCTAATTATTTAGATCTGATTGCATTTGTGTGAAAAGTGTTTTTAATTGTGTTCATGGTGTTCCTGGGTTTGTCTTCGCAAGTAGACTCCCAAATATTTTGTATTGTCTACTGTTACTTTAAATTGAATTTCTCTTTCTATCTCTTGCTGCTGGACTTTGCTGGTCATGCATAGAAATGTGATGATTTATGTGGATTTATTTTATAGCCTGAAACTTTCCTAATCATTTCAAGAAGTTTTTTAATTGATTCTTCGTGATTCTCTACATATACCATCATATCATCTGCAGAGAGTGAAAATTTTGTTTCCTCCTTGCCTATTCTAATTTCTTTAATTCCTTTTTCTTCACTGATTGCTAAAGCTAACATTTTTAGTACAATATTTAATAGAGGTGATAATGGATTTCCCTGTTTCACCCCTTATCCCTATTATATATAATACTTGCTGACAGTTTTAGGTAGATACTGCTTATTATTTTAAGAAAATCTCTACCTATTCTTATTCTCTCTAGTATTTTTATTAGGAATGGGTGCTGCATCTTGTCAAAAGCTTTCTCTGAGAGGAGATGCCATAGTAAATGACTTTAGTATCTACTGTTGATAATGCAAAAGTGGAACTAAGCAGAACAAATCCAGTATCCTTCCATATGATAGTTCTTTAAATATTTGATGAAAACTGTCCTGTCCCTTCCTCTCTAGGATATCTTTTTTCCTGAATAAACAATCATCAATTTTCAAATAATATAGTCGTGGAGTCATCCTCTATTAGACATACTCTCCTTTATTGATATTCTTCTTAAAATTTGGGACCCTGAAATGATTACAATGCTCAAATGTGGTTTGTCTAGAGCAGAATACATTAGCACTTCCTAGATATTTCCACTAAGGTTAGAGCTTTTTCATCTCCTCTAACACAATTTTCAGAGGTAGCATGAAGTCCCTTAACAATCCCCAGAATTTCAAATGACCCACTATTCTCTAACCAATGTCTCCCCATTATGTAAATTCATGGAATTATTTTTTGAATGACCAATGTTTGTCCACATTACATTGTATCTCATTAGATTTAATTCACATATATAACCTGTTGAGATCCTTTTGAATTGTCTTTATTCTTCAATATGTTACCTAATACTCTCAACATTGTGTCAATTTGAAAATTTGAAAGACATGCAAACCATTCTTTGATTCAAGTCACTGATGAAAAATGTTAGACACTCAAGTAAAGCATAGATCTGTTGGGCAAAACACGAAGTCTCTTTCTATACTGACATGACAATATGACTATTATGTTCAACCTTTCCAATCAGTTCAAATTTAATCTAACTCTACTATTGTCTAGTCTCTCCATATTTTCCACAAAATAAAATGAGACATTTAGTAAAATGCTTTGATAAAACCTTAGTCACTATTACCCTGGTCCACTTCTCTAGTAACCATTTTTACCAAAGGAAATAATGAAGTTTGTCTGGTATTACCTTTTACTGATAAAACAAGATTAACTCTTGTGATGGTTATTTCCTTTGCATGAAGATATTTAACCATTTTAAACAATGTATTCTAGAATATAGTGAGAAATCTCTTTGGTGGCTGAATGGAGGATGAAATGGAGTGGGGAGAGACTTGTCAAAGGAAGACTAAGTAAGCCTTTGTAGTGGTTGAATAATAAAGTGATAAGGGAATGTGGGGGGCAGTATTAGTGAAAAGAAAGTAGTATACTCAAGAAGTTTTGTGAAAGGGAAATTGGTGGTACTTGGAAACATATTGTGTATTGTAAAGAATTATTATTTGAGGTTTTCATGCCTCAGCATGCACTGGCCTGGGGCTCCACAAACTTCATGGTGTTCCACCCACTGGTTGTAGCCTTTGCCATGGCGCTGGCACCTCACATCATCACCACTTGCTGACGCCTACATGGGCCTGGCAAAATGATAATGATTGGAAGTCTAGTGAGGGCAGTCATGAGACTGTCAGAGTGGCTATCCCATTGGCTGGGGCTGTGTGGAGTTTTTCTGGGATTGGGGGATGAGAATTGGGCATTCTAGCTGGACATTGGACGGACAGGAGTTTTACTGCATATTCTCAGCTTATTCCTCAGTGGTGGTATCTTTTGAGGTTGTATAATTTCCCTTTCCCCATTTTATTTCCTTTCCCTTGATCCTACTGATCCTGTTTGTGTGTGTGTGTTTCTTTTAAGTTCGTTCTTGTTAAAATAAATCCTGTTCTGTTTTAAGGGAGGCTGCTGGTCTCCTTCATTGCCCCAATATTGCGGCAAGACACTTAGCTAACACTCCCCAATTAAAAGTTGGTCCCCACAGTTTGGAATATGAGAATAAGTAAGGATTCAAGTATAACACTTAGATTGCGAGCCGAATAGACTGGGAGGATTGATAGTAATAGGGAAGTTTAGAATTGGTAAGAATTTAAAGTGAAACATATTCAGTTTTGAATATGTTGAGTTTAAATTACTGGATATCCAGTTTGAGATTTCTGAAAGACAATTGGAGATGCTAGAGTGAAGGTCAGCATAGGAGTTATGGCAGGATAGATAGATTCAAGGAAGAACACTGAGGGTAATATCTCTACTAACCTAACAGGGATATTATTTGGAAAGGATTTTGGAATACTGAAAGTGATATATGATAGTGGGTTAATGTTTAACTCTGAATATTATCATTATTATTTGATGAATCAACATTTTACCATTATGGACATAATGATATCTAACAAGATTTGGAACCTACATGAATGTCAATAAGATAGGGACAATATCTACTTTCTATGTTGTTGTTGAGTTGTTTTTAATCATGTCCAACTATTTTTGACTCCATTTGGGGTTTTATTCACAAAGATCTCAGAGTGGTTTGCCATTTCCTTCTCCAGCTCATTTTACATTTGAAAACTAAGGTAAACAGGGTTAAATAACTTTGCCATGGTCACAGAACTAATAAGTTTCTGAGGCCAGATTTGAATTCAGGAAGATGAGCCTCCCTCACTGTAGGCCAAATACTTTATCCGCTGTACCACCTAGTTGCCCTCTTTATATATTAGGATAATATTATTATATCTCTGCAACTTTTTATAGGCTTTCCCCCCCATTCCTCCATCCCATGGCTAGAACATACCCTCTACTTAATTCTACCTCCTGGAATTACAAGTTTTCCATACAACTTAGTCCCAATGCCATCTTCTGCATGAGGCTTTTGTGATCCCCCCAGTGCTTATCCTACCCATCTTCAATGGCTTTGTTTATATTTATAATGCAATTATATGTCAATGTTGTCTCTCCTAATATAATTGATGATACCGCCTTGAGGACAGGAAGGTTTTGGTGTGTTTGTATTCCTAGTGTCAGGCATATTGCATACTAAGTGCACAAAAATAAAAATGAAGGTTTCTGTGAGATCTTAAAGAGAATCATTGACAACAGTGTTAGGATGGGGTCCAATGAAGGCTCACTTAAGAGAATAATATTTAAATTGTATAAGAGTTCAAAAATTTGAAAAGTAGATGGAGATTGGGCATTCTAGTCAAAGATATGGCAATAGGAAAGTTGGGGTCCAGGCAGTTTTCAGATGAAGAAATCAAAGCTATATATTGCCATATGGAAAAAAATGCTCTAAATCACTTTTGATTAGAGAAATGCAAATTAAAACAACTCTCAAGTACTACCTCACACCTATCAGATTAGCCAATATCACAAAAAGGGAAAATAACTAATGTTGGAGAAGCTGTGGAAAAAGTGGAACACTAATGCATTGTGGATGGAGTTGTGAACTAATCCAAAAAATTTGGAGAACAATTTGGCACTATGCCCATAGGGCTATGGGACTGTTCATACACTTATTTGTTTGTTTGTGGGACAATGGGGGTTAAGTGACTTGCCCAAGGTCACACAGCTAGTAAGTATCAAGTGACTGAGGCTGGATTTGAACTCAGGTACTCCTGAATTCAGGGCCAGTGCTTTATCCACTGTGCCACCTAACTGCCCCTCATACACTTTGACCCAGTAATACCACTACTATGTCTATATCCCAAAGAGATCATTAAAGAGGAAAAAAGACCCCACATGTAGAAAAGTATTTATAGCAGCTTTCTTTATAGCAAGAAAGAATAGGAATTTGAGGGAATGCTCACCAATTGGGGAATGACTGAACAAGTTGTCATATATGGCTGTAATGAAATACTATTGTGCCATAAGAAATGAGGAGGAGGGGTAGCTAGGTGGTGCAGTGGATAGAGCACCGGCCCTGGAGTCAGGAGTGCCTGAGTTCAAATCCAGCCTCATACACTTAACACTTACTAGCTGTGTAACACTAGGCAAGTCACTTAATCCCAATTGCCTTCCCCCCCCCCAAAAAAAAAAAAAAAAAGAAATGAGGAGACAAATTTCAGAAAAACCTGGAAAGACTTTACATGAACTGATGCTGAGTGAAATGAGCAGAACCAGGAAAACATTGTACATAGTAATGGCAACACAGTCCAATGATCAACAATGAATGACGTTTTTTGTTTTTTTTTTTCTCAGCAATACAGTGATCCACGATGTTTTCAAAAGACTCATGATGAAAAATGCTCTCCACATCCAGAAAAAAGAAATGTCTAATTTAGATGCAGATTGAACCATAGTGTTTTTCTTTTTTTTTTGTTTTGTTTTTTAAGGTTTTTCCATTTTGTTCTGATTCTTCTTTCACAACATGACTAATGCAGAAATATGTTTAATGCGATTGTACACATATAACCTATATCAGATTGCTTACTGTCTTGGGGAGGGAGGAGGGAAACAAGGGAGACAGAAAAGTTTGGAACTAGAAATATTATAGAAAGAAACTTTAAAAACTATCTCTACATGAAACTAGAAAATAATAAAATACTTTTATGCTTAAAAAAGATAAAAACATTGACTTTGTATCACCTCACATTTGAAGGTACTGTAAATTCCCTACTGACTTTTGATGTAACTATTTTCTTAAATTTCCAAGTTCTCTCTAAGCCTCTTAGCTCAATGGTTTGATAATAACCATACCAAGGTTGTTGAAAAGATCGATTTGGATTCCTATCCTATTCTGTTCATGTCCACTTATTTACATAGAATCTATCTCCCCAATAGGGGAGACAGATTGAATTAATTAAAATTATTTGCTATATGTCTTCCTAAATCACTATACCCAGCAGAATATCACATAATATAAGAAATAATAATAGCTAACATTTATATAGCATTTACTATGTGCCAGGCACTGTTCTAAGTGCTTTGAAATTATTATCTCACTTGATCCTCACAAAAACCCTGGGAGGTAGGTTCTGTTATTATCCCCATTTTTCAGATAAAAAAAATTGAAGAAAACAAGACTTGCCACACAGCTAGGAAATATTTAAGGTCCTATTTAAACTCAAATCTTTCTGATTCCAGGATCAGAGCTCTAACAGCAAATGTTTTACTTTATAATAATGCAATATGCCATGATGAAATGTAATGTAATATATAATATAATATGATGTGATATATATTATAATGCATTGTAATGTAACATACTAGTGTAACATTAAATATTCATACAGTAAGTAGTAAATATTTAAAAAGATGATATAACTTGACATATATTTAGATAAATTTTAACTATTTGATCTAGAAGTGGATGAAGGGAAAGTAGGGTTCATTCCACCCTTTTGAGGCACGTCATTAGAAATAACTAGACTTGGGGAAGCTAGGTAGTTCAGTGGATTGAGCACTGGCCCTGGATTCAGGAGGACCCAAGTTCAAATCTGGCCTCAGACACTTAATACTTACTAGCTGTGTGACCCTGCAAAAGTAACTTAACCCCAATTGCCTCACCAAAAAAACCCAAAAACCAAAACCCAAAAACCAAAACAGAAATAACTAGACTTTTCAGGCCCCTCCGCTTAATAGTCCTTTGTGCTACTATCATTTGGAGTGTATTGTAGTGTACAAAGTATACTTTCCTAGCTCTACTACTAATTAAAAGTTCCTGAGTTAGATATTCTATTATACCCTCTGTTTTTTCTGTGAAACTTTGGGAGATAGGTCCTATTACTATTCTCATTTTACAAATGAAGAAACTGAGGCAAACATATAGTAACTTGCCCAGGTTGACACAGCTAGTATCTGAAGTAGATTAGAACTCAAATCTTCCTTACTCCAGGTCCAGCATAATACTCACCATGCCACAAAGGTGTTTATGATCAGACCATCCTTTGAACTAGATTGATCATTTTTCTGCCTCTGTAGCAGATGTGAACAACCCCTGTTAAAATAACAAGTTTTCGTGGCAGCTATGTGGTGCAGTAGATAAAGCACCGGCCCTGGATTCAGGAGGACCTGAGTTCAAATGCAGTGTCAGACACTTGACACTTAATAGCAACATGACCCTGGGCAAGTCACTTAACCCTCATTGCCCTGCACAAAAAAAAAAAAAAAAGTTTTCACATATATTCTAAGATATAGATACAGACATAGCCCTGTTCTCCGGGTTTCTAGAAAGAGTGGACAAATAAAGCATTTTAGCATACATTTATCTGAAACTTCTTGGGTTCAGAAGTAGGCAAAAGCGTTGATGATTGTGAAAATGTATCTTCTTTCCTTGGAAGCCCTTGAGAAAATATAATGGTCTGTGAAGTGATGAAGATTATAACTGACAAATTAATTTCCCCCACTTTTTCATTCCAGTTTCAGAAGAGGAGAAGCCAAGAACCACTGTTCCTGTTTTTACAACACAAACATGTTGACAGCCTCTTAGACTGTGAGGATTTGTTCTTTGAACTGGGAACATATGGGATCTTAAGGAGAATATCACTATCAGAGGTCTGCTCTCATCAATATCACTTACATGCCTGGTAACTTACAATGATTCTTAATGGCTTTATTTCATTATAGGTTCCCAGAATCTCAGAAGATGCTAAATAATTCTTGTTTCCTTTTTGAAACAGTGATAGGTTACATCACTCTGTCCTTAAGGGTACAGTGGAAAATACATTGAACATATATAAATAAAATGGCCTTTTTATTAACAGTGATAAGAGGAAAAAGTCAAGTTTATCTGGTATTCTTCATTCTGGATATTTCAAAGAAGAAATTCTTTATTTTACTGTCTGCTTTCTGTGCAATATGTTTGCTTATGAATTTTTTAGAAGAGGAATACATTGGAAATTATTGGAGCAACTGTATAAATCCCAAAGCTTAAATTTGAAAGCAGTTGTATATATAGTAGCTCAGGGTATAGTACTGAATTTCCACAAACATGCTGACTTATGATGACCGAAATGAGAAATGAATAACCAGCAATGGAGTCTGGATAGCAATAAGTTGAAGTTGGCAGATGGTACATGGATATAGTACTGGTGCTAGAAAATAGAAGAACAGACAGCAGTGCTTACTATGATGACAGATTGACTGACTGCAAAAAGCTTGAATGCTCTTGTATTTTCCCTAGTGTTTGAATGGGAAACATAAAAGTTCATATTAAGCTTCATACTCATCAGAGAGATTGTAAGCCAAATTCAACTTAGTGTTTGCTTAGCGTGTTTGCAGAGTAGTTCAGTGGATTCCATACAGTGAATCAGTAGTCCATAAAATGAACTCTTTCCTGATTATAAAACAAATACATTTACTAATGATTTTTTAAAGCTATGAGTATCTTTTGAAAGAGAATTCCACAGCATGAAAGCTGGATGAATATTAAAGTACTTAACTTGCAGTGATAGACTGTCCAAGGGAATAGGTGAAGTTTAATTAGTTCATAAGAAAATACAGCCACTGAGGTGTTTAGCCAGTTCCATCTTTCACTGCTGCCTTATTTCAAAAGGCTTCGTTAAATCATCAAAACAAGAGCTATCTCTATACCTGTAATTATATGTCAACTTTCTCAAAGAAAATTATAGTCAAGTCAGAGGTGAAGAATTAAGAAATACATACTCCTCTGATGAGAAAACATTATGCTACCTGAAGTAAAAATGATCAATAGCACAATAAAGGTTATTGGAAAGCCAGCTGATAGTCATTCTAGAATAGGTGAACACTGTTTACATGATCTACTGGATGGAGTTGGAAATAATTTTTCTTTCATGGATTTGCAAATACTATTTGTCAGTAGCTTTCAAGCAAGCTTCACAGTAGCAAGATTCTTAAGAATCTGAAGACCACAGCTTAAATCTTTGGTTTTGGTGCTTACCAGCTGGATGACTTTAGCCAGTCTATTTAACCTCTATGATCCTCATGTTTTTCATCTGTAAAATGTTGAGGAGATTGAACCAGATAACCTACAACATTTTTTCTAGATCTGAATTTATAATCCTTGTTTTTTGGTGAGGCAATTTGGGTTAAGTGACTTACCCAGGGTCACACAGCTAATAAGTGTCAAGTGTCTGAGGCTGGATTTGAACCCAGGTCTTTCTGACTCCAGGGCCATTGCTCTAAGCTCTTTGCCACCTCACTGCCCCTAAATTTATAATCCTATGATTTCATTTGGTTATCACTTGAGAAATTATGTCTCCCTGCATCACTTTCTCCCTAAAAAATGGTTCTTCTTGACCTGTTCACAATTCTGAAAAAGAACCAAATAAATATATAGAATGTGTGACCAAATTCTGAACAAAGACAAAAAAATGTATTCACCAATATGTATTAAATAGATTATGATATTGAATGTATTGGGACCCTTAATTATCGCTGCTTCTTCACTCCCTATATCAGGCATGCCTAAAGGGAATATTTAATATTTAAGGGATTTCAATCCATATTCTTATAAAAGTAAATGTAATTTTAAATATTCTATATAAAAATCTATATACTTAGAAACTGAGCCAGGTATAAGGGACAGTAATCTTAAAATAAATGTCAATTCCGACCAAGTTGTTCTTCAGTCACTTCACACTCTTTGTAACCCTATTTTTTTGTTTTTGTTTTTGTTTTTGTCTGGTGGGGCAATGAGGGTTAAGTGACTTGCCCAGGGTCACACATCTAGTAAGTGTCAAGTGTCTTAAGTCCAGACTTGAACTCAGGTCCTCCTGAATCCAGGGCCAGTGCTTTATCTGCTGCACCACCTAGGAGCCTCTGTGACCCTGTTTTCATGACCAAGTTATTTTTTGATCTCATCTTATAGATGAATAACTGAGGAAAACAGGGTTAAGTTACTTGCCCAGGTTCATAACCTATTAAGTGTCTGACATCAGTTTTGAACTTGAGGAAGATGAGCTTTCCTGACTTCAGGCCTAACACACTATCTACTCCACATTTAGCTGCCCCAATTCCAACTTTATGTAGTTCAATTGAGATATGCCAATCAGATAGATAGATAGGCAGATATACACATATGTATATAAATATAAAAATTTACTTGATATCAAATAAGTTACCAGTGAAGTTTAATCTAGGTGAAAACTTCTGGAACTCAGACTTATTCTAAAGTGAAAATCAGAACTCCAGTTAATAAATTATGACATACAATAGGCTTTAAAAAACCACTAAATTAATCATAGTTTGTAATAACCTGAAATGCTATTTTTGAGATATCTAAAGATAGTCTCATTCTGCACCTCCTCTACTCCACAAAAAATTTGGATATAAAATAATGAGTTGTGATGCAAAACTTAGAACATTATTCCGTAAATTGTTTATTTAGTGTTGGTAATTCCATTCTTACAAAATAATATGAATGATGTTTGAATGGCCCTGGAGGACATCCAATGCTCACTGGTGCCATGTAGGGTTTGATGCAGCATTGATGAGACAATTATTTAAGTTGTTCTCTAACAACAGAAACATATTGTGTCTTGCCTAGTTCTAACAAATAATTCAGTTCAACTATGCTCTGATTATAAACAACAGGTTGGGCATGAGAAAAGGGAGATAGAGGTATGCTTGCCAACCTGTTTACCACTGTGATCAAGAAGGGAAAGAGGTTTGGAGGCATTAGGGAGATCATCCAGATGCTACTGTTTGGGGATGACATTGTGCTGGTTGCCTCAAGAGATCTATATGCACACAAAAGAATTTTTAACATGATTATCTAAATACATCATGCCCAATAGAGGAAAATTGTCTGTTGAACAGATTATAACATTCATCTGTTTGGAAAATATATAGCACTTGTCCTTCAATATGTCTATCTGAGGAAGATAATTGTTAGGGCAACAAGTTAGGCCCAGAGCTGCATTGGAGAAGAGCTGGTTCAATTGATTCAGGAAAATTGCAAAGCCTCCCTAATGATGACAAGTTTCCTGTGAAAGTAAAGAACTACATTTTTTCACATCAACATTCTATTGCTGTCCCTAAGTGTAAATAAGCAATGAATATAATTTTCTTTAAAGTGTTAAAATGCATATCACACAAAGTGCAGTAGAATGTTCCATATTAGGTATGAATTGGCTATAGCATAATCAGTGAAGTGCTTGAAAGAACAGAATTAAAAGATGTAAATAAAGAATTATATGCTGCACCTATCAAAGACAAGTTATGAAAAATAAAAGGTGAAAAGTGAGAATGTTCATTGTTGTATTTGTAATGTCAGGAAAAACAATAATGGCATCTAGCATGGTGTGTGAACCACCTGAGGTACTTTTTTTGGAGGGAAATGGAAAGAGTTGCATAGGATATACAGGCATAGATGAGTTGAATGCTGTATCATTGGAAGAAAATTACACATCATTGAGATCATAGCTGTATTTGAGCATCTATTTATCAATAGTTATATTGATAATGGCATGAACACATGCATACATAGAATACTATATACATTGATGTGTATCTCATATGTATATACTATTCTGAATATATACTATGTATGGATTTTTGTGAGCACCATATCTCTCTCTATATCTATATGTATCTTCTCTTCCTCTTTCCATATAAGGAATCATACTCTTAACTATAGATGCTCTTACCTCTGGACCTCATTGATTAGTCAACATTAGTTCCCATCGCAGGTTCACTTTGCCACTGTTTGTTCTCTTGATGGCTCAGAGTAGGTGTAAATAGAAATTATATTTCTTGAGCCAGAAATTGGAGGGTCTCTCCACTTCCTTTATCTATCTATTTTCTTTTAACTATGTAAAATAGGTTTTTCTTTTCCTCCTTTCTTACCTAGCCTTAATCATTGAATGGGTGTTGCCTTAGGCAAACTGAGACTTGTGAAAGGCCTTAGCTTAACAAGGCCAAGTCCTTCCACTGCATTAGGAGCATCTCCAGTTGTCCTGATATTTATCTTGCCACTGGACCCAGATGACGAGAGGAGACAGTGAGGCTGGTGACTTTGTACAGCCTTTCCTCACTTAAATCTGTATTATATATATATATATATATATGTGTGTGTGTGTGTGTGTGTGTGTGTGTGTGTGTGTGTGTGTGTGTGTTTGTGTGTGTGTGTGTGTATAATCCTGTAAAAATAGGTTTTGGAAGATAAATTTAGCTATATTAATTCATACATAGTTTATTTTCAAATATTTTTGAGTGAATCAAAAACTTCAGAATAGAATCAAGGTTTTTGTTTTTATTTTTATTTTTTCCCTGGTTGGTTACAAAAATCCAAGGCTAGTTGTGGACAAAATTGTGAATTCCTCCTCAGTTCACCCCAAATTTTGCCCTCCCTTATTTTCCTTTCCTTTCTGGATTGCTGTAGCGAAATATATGTACAGGTATATAGCATATTTATACTTTATTTTGTTTCTACTCATTGAATTGTATTCTCAAATGTTTCATTCATACTAAGCTAATAGAAGTTTAATTTTCTTACTTGTCCTAGTAATATTTGTTTAATAAATGCTATTAAAACCATAGCAAAAAACTTTACTGGAGTTTCCAAAATATTCTTTTAAATAACATTGCCCCAAGAATTCCAGGCCTTAACTGCTTGCTTCCTTATTTGTTGTCTAAAACAAAACAAAATATTTTCTCTTTTACAACACAAAAGTTATCAACTTAACAACATCAGCTAAAACGTGTGAGAAAATAGAATCCTCTTAGATTTCCTATAGCTATCATTGTTCTCATGACTTTCCTGCACCACTCTCATTTCTCTTTCCATTTTTTCCTCTAACTCTTTTACTTTATCTTCAAAGTCCTTTTATAGCACCTCTATGGCCTGGGACCAATTCCTGTTTTTCTTGGAAGCTTTGGATGTAGGAGCCCTGACATTGCTATCCTCTTCTGAGTGTGTACCTCGATCTTCCTTGTCACTAAAGAAATTTTCTATGGTTCTCAACTTTCTCTCCTTCCTCATCATGTCTGTCTTTAACTTAACTGTTAACTCCCTCTTACAGTGTGACCCTACTTTCAAGCTACACTGTCCCAAGGTTCAGAGGGTCCCATCTATTTCAGTTTAAGTAAGGGCAGGTTTTTCATTCACCTGGCCTGTTCTCTGGTCCAAAGATAACCTCAGACCAACTTGTTAATTAACCAGGCAGCAAAGTTAGTGTGTAGTGGTTGTTAGCTCCAATGAGCCTGCACCCCTCCCCCAACTGGGCCTCCCTCCACTCAAGATTTCTTCCTGGATCTCCTCCCCTGCTGGGGTAGGACAACTGTATTCCTCCTTAGGTCCTGCAGACACCCCTGTATCCACCCCCCCTCCCAGTCCTCTTACCTGATAGTAAACTTCATTCCAGAAGAAACCAGCACTGCAGCTGATTCAGAGGCTGGGGGTAAGTTTCTCTGGCGCAGCCTGCCTGGGGCTGGATCTGTGTGAGCAATTGTGGGGTTGGACTCTACTCTCAGCCCAGCACAGGGGCCCCTTCCTGTTGAGCTTCTAAGATGTCTTTTGCTGGAAAATTATCTCAGTCCATCTTTTTTGTGGGTTCTGCTGCTCCTGGGGTTGTCTTATAACTGTTTTTGGAGTTATTGTGTCAGGAGCTCTGAGCATTTAAACTATAGCCATCATTGTTGCAGAAAATCAAGATCAAAATTTTGTTTGTTTTTTGAGGTGTAAAGTGTCTGGTCAATATAACAATAAGAGTTGTAAGGGAATTTTGATGAAAAACTTCGCAAAGCTTTTGTTTCTTCATTTTTTTAAATGAGAGTTTTGATCCATATGTTCTCTAAGCTTCCTTCCAACTTTAACATTCTACAATTCTTTTTTATTCACCCTAACATTAGACACTTAAAATATGTTGCTATAATTAGGGTGAGGAGTTATTCTATACTAAAAGAATAGGAGCAGGGCAATATCTTACAGTATTTTGTTGCATATTATTTACACAACAAAATTGAAATTAAGGCTGCAGTTTTCCCATTTATTTCAACAAAAGCTGGCTAAATTATAACAATGCATAATAAAAACAATATGTAATGAAATTGCCTCCAAAATCACTCATTACTGCCTTTATCACATTACATGCATCAGAAACCATAATCATTATCAAGATTTTCATTACATAAATATATGCAATTTATATCTTGGCCTTATTCTGATTACATAAATTCCCATTAAAATTAGTAACAAGCAAAGCTAAGAAGTTTCAAATATTCATTCTGGATGCACATAGTAATTGACTTCCTAGCTGAAATGGATTCCAAATACTTAACTCATTGAGGCTTGGACAATATATCTGTTTTGAAGTTTCCTATGTTTACTGACTTAGTTCATTTGTTTGACTGAGGCAATCCTAACTAGAGTCATAGTTTATATAGTTTGAAAGGCTCATTTTGCAAATTGGGAAATTGAGATACACAGCTTGGTTGTGATGGAGCTCACAAAGCAAGAAGTTGCAAATACTGTGCCTCAAGTGCTTTTTTCATTCAAGCCTTCTGCCTTTGGAAAATTGTCAAAAAGGGAAGCAAGGGTTTAGTCTGGCATTGACAACAAACCAACTGAAAACTTTGACTTTCATTTAGAATAATTTCTGTGATTTCAATTTTCATCTCCATGAAAATGGCTTCGAAATATATATTCAAATACTTAACCTCTCCTTCATGCTTTAGTTTTTTCATTTCAATCCTCACATGGATTTCCTGCCAAATACCTCCATCTAAATATATATATTGAAAATATATACATACATACACATATATATATATATATACATTTATATTATATATACATACACACATACATGCACATAAATTTAAATTACACACACACACACATAAAATGTATATGGAATGTGGTCTTTCCCTCCAGACCTCTCTTTTACTGTTTATATCATGACTCTCATAATCATAATCACCCAGTATTGCAACTCTGGAGGCTCTTTTAACTCTTCCCTTCCATTTCTTTCCTAGATCCAATGAGTTTCTAGGTCCAAATAATTCTGCTTTTATAATTTTACTTAAAATTATCCCTTCCCCTTATTTTCCAATTCTGGAGCTACATTCACATTTGTGAATTTTTTAGTAGCCCCCTGACTTATCTCCCTACTTCATTTTATTTTCCTCTTTAGAAGTTATTAAGTAGATCCCCCTTCTCTGCTAAAAGATAGCAAATTTGTTTTAGTAGAATTTCAGAAAAAGTTTGGTAATTTGTCAGGAATGTTGTGAAAAGATTTTTTTTTCCAAAAGAAAAATGGAATATGTGACTTCTGAGTTTGTTTATAATATGGAGATATGGTACCAAATACAAACATAAAGTTTGGAGGATTAGCTACCAAAAGATGTCAATTTCTTAACCAAAAATATCTTAATAGGCCACATCATTGGGCCACTTCCAATAAAGGGGAATTTCATTAGATTGCATTTACATTTAAACTTAGTATTAAAAACAGCTTCCGTAGGATAAGATAAACAAAAAATAAAAGCAGATGTATTAAGCATTTAGTAATGTATGAAGTATTTTGCCATGTTGGCATGTTTACCGAGGAAGGCCCTTTGTTGCCACAAGCCATGCTGGTGTTGTAAATTTAAAAACAAGACAGTTTCTGCTTTCATAAATCTCACATACTAATAGAAGTAGACCATATATAGAGTAGGAAAAATATTAATACACTCTTCCAATGAGGCAGAATATCAAAGACTAGGGAGGTGATCCTCCCTTGTGTATAATTTCCTTGTCATATCTCATTAAGCATTTAGTAGGTGCTTACTATGTGCAAAGCACTGTGTGCAGCACTTGATTTGCAAATAGAAAAGTTTAAAAAAAGTCTTTTCTCTAAAGGAACTCATTATAATTGGAAAGACCAATGTTATAAAACTCAAATAGAAATTGGAACAACAAAGTCAAACTAAAGTATCCCTATGGGCTACATATTGGCTTAGTTTTAAAATGTAATCTTATCTGTGTTTTATTGTATTTTAATTTATTTTATTAAATATTTCACAGTTACAATTTTTTCTTTTTTATTTCTTTACTTATTTTTAACATTAAAAAAATTAGGTCACCAATATTGTCCCTCCCTCCATTTCCCCAATCTTGAGAAGGTAAATGATATATTAATTATACATCGTAAATCATGTTAAAACATACTTCCATATTAGCTATGTTGCCAAAAAAAGCAAGAAAAAAATTTAGTGAAGAAAAATATGTTTCATTCTCCACTTAGAATTTTTCAATTCTTTCTCTCTCTCTCTCAAGGTAGATAGCAATTTCATCTTGAGTTCTTTGAATTTTCCTTGATCATTTTATTGATCAGAATAGATAAGTACTTTGTATTTTACCATAATTATCATATTGCTGTTACTGTGTACATTTTCTCTTGGTTCTTCTCACTTTACTTTGTATCAGTTCCTATAAGTCTTCCTAGGTATTTTGAAAACATTCCCCTTATGCTTTCTTATAGCATAATTGTACTACAACACAGTCACATACCACAACTTGTTAAGCCTTTCCCTAATTTATGAGTATAACTTCAATTTTCAATTCTTTGCCACCATGGAAAGAGCTCCTATAAATTTTTGTACAGATAGGTCCTTTGCTTTGTTGTTTTTTGGCTTTTGTTTTAATCTCTTTGGCACACAGACCTAATGGGGTAATGATAGGTGAAAGGGTATAAATGGTTTTATAGACCTTTGGGAATACTTTCAAATTGTTTTCCAGATTGGTTGGGCAAGTTCACAACTCCAGTTACAGTGCATTAGTTTCCATATTTTTCTACATTTCCTCTAGTATTTGTCATTTTTATGTCTTGTTAGCTAATCTGACAGGTATTAAGTTGTGCCTAAGAGTTTTTTCATTTGCATTTCTCTAATCATTAATGATTCAAAGATTGTTTTTGTATTACCATTGACAGCTTTGATTTCTTCTGAAAACTGACCGTTCATATACTTTGATCATTTATCAATTTAGGAATGGCTCTGTTTTTATACATTTGGATCAAGTCCCTTTATATATGAGCAATTAGTTCATTATCAAACTTGCTATAAAATTTGCTAGTTTCTTGTTTTCCTTCTAATTTCAGCTGCATTCAATTTACTTGTGCAAAGATTTTTAATTTCATGTAATCAAAATTATCAATTTTATTTTCTCTTTAAATATTTTTTGTTATTGTTATAAACTCTTCCCTTATCCATAGATCTGACTCATCAATTTTTCCATGCTCCCCTAACTTGTTTATGGTATCACCTTCTATGTCTATATCATGTATTCTTTTTGATCTTACCTTGGTTTACTGTGTGAGTTATTGGTTTATGCCTAGTTTCTTCCAAACTTACTTTTAGTTTTCCCAGCAACATCTCTTAAATAGTGAGTTCTTGCTCCCCTCTTCCCCAAGCTCAGATCTTTGGATTAAATCTAAAATACTATATTGTGGTCATTGCTTTCCTGTCTGATTGTGCCATTGGTGTTCTTGCAAAAAAAAAATCTCTTAAGGAGCTAATGTATAGAGATCACTGTGCTAGATACTAGAAAAGTTTCTAAGTTTAGTTATATAATAGTCATGCCCACGAAGGAAATTAGTCATTTTCCCATAAGGCTATTTTCCCAAACTATGATGGCCCTAGAGGAGGAATCATTTTCCCAAAGTAATCTTAATGTAAAATATAGATATTGACTATAAAATAGAATAGCTTCCCTTTTTAATGATGATTTGGGGTCAAAGTACCAATGCTGATTAGAGAAAATGAAGAATAATGGGTACAAGAGGGAGGTAGTTGGTACATGTGTTAGATAGAATTTCCAAAGAACCCCATGTTGCTTATAAAAAGGCAATAGCAATAGAGAAGGCAGCAGGTGCCTGACATGGTAGCCAACAAGCGTCTAAGCCAAGCAGAATACAGGTGCAGCCAGAATATAAAATGGGATGGAGACTATCAGTAGGCTTCATCACCGCCAAAGAGATTACAGATGTAAGCCACTGAACATGAAAGTCAATAGGAGGTAAACTGAAATAGACCTCAAGTAAAATCTTTACTAGTAGTTCCATATTCTAGCCATCCACAGAGACTTGCCCAATTTGGTTTTGTGAGTTGGGTGCCTTGCAATGGGCCTCTGACTCAAGTGCTATTTACATAGCTGTTTGTAACAAATGAATATTGGTTTAAAAAAAAAAGTTTTGTTGTAGACTTGTTTATTAGCTAGATAAGTTAAGTGAAGATGAATTAAATTTGAAGGAGCCCAGATGCATTATCTAAGTGAGTGTATGCCAGGTTTACTAGCTGTGTGAACCTGAACAAATCATATAAACTCCATCTCAGGTTTTTCATATGTAAAATGGAGAAATAATAACACCAACTTCCCAGGGTGCTATGATGACAAAATGACTAAATATTTTAATGCAATTAGCAAACCTTAAAACACCATATAAAGGCTTACCATTATTATCATCACCAACTTCTTCTTCTTCTTCTTCTTCTTCTTCTTCTTCTTCTTCTTCTTCTTCTTCTTCTTCTTCTTCTTCTTCTTCTTCTTCTTCTTCTTCTTCTTCTTCACAAATTAAATCTCATTTATCAGGGTTTAAAGCAGGCCCAGTACAAAATAGAATTGGAACATAACAAGCTCATTAAAGTGGGGGTGGTGGTGGATTGACCTTTATGTTTCTGTGGTATTTTTAGTAATGTCTCTAAAGAGGGTAGTTGCTCATGTCAAATGATATCCTCCTCCCCCTCCACACCCACTCCAAGTTAAGAAAATAAACTGACTGTAGCCATTCAGCAAGGTGAGAAAAATATAACTGTTGCCTATGTTCTTAAGAATTGTACTTAAAAAAAACATACATATTTATTTATTTAAGTTTTCAACATTTGTTTAGATATGCTTTCCAATTTCAAATTTTTCTCCCTCCCTCCCCTCCCTCTCCCCCTCCCCCAGACAGCAGGTAATCTGATATAGGTTAATTACATATATACATATATATAAAAAACATTAAACATATTTCTGCATTAGTCATGTTATACAAAAAGAAACAGAGCAAAAAGAAAAAAAAAAACCTCAAAAAACACAAAAAAAAAGAACAGCTCCAAAATGAAAAGAAATCCTATGGTACAATCAGTGTCCATATTCCACAGTTCCTTTTTTTTTTTTTTTTGATTTGGAGAGCCTTTTCCATCATGAGTCCTTTGGAACGTACTTGTACCGTTGGATTAGTGAGAAGAATCTAGTCTATCACAGTTGATCAACACACAGTGTTGATGATACTGTGCACAATGTTCACCTGGTTCTGCTCATCTTACTCATCATCAGTCCATGCAAGTCTCTCCAGGTTTCTCTGAACTCCTCCTGCTCATCATTTCTTACAGCACAATAGTATTCCATTACATTCATATACCACAACTTGTCCAGCCATTCCTCAATTGATGGGCACACCATCAACTTCCAATTCCTTGCCACTACAAAAAGAGCAGCTATAAATACTTTTGTACATGTGGGTCCTTTTACCTTTTCTATGATCTCTTTGGGGAAAAGTCCCAAAAGTGTTATTGCTGAGTCAAAGGGTATACATAGCTTTATAGCCCTTTGGGCATAATTCCAAATTGCTCTCCAGAATGTTTGGATCAGTTCACAACTCCACCAACAATGCATTAGTATTCCAATTTTTCCACAGCTTGTCCAACATTTATTATTGTCCTTTTTTGTTATAATAGTCAATCTGATAGGTGTCAGGTGGTACCTCAGAGTTGTTTTAATTTGCAGCTCTCTAATCAATAGTGATTTAGAGCATTTTTGCATATGGGAAATGCTGGTGATTTATGCGGATTTATTTTTTATCCTGATATTTTGCTAAAGTTGTTAATTGTTTCAAGTAATTTTTCAGTTGATTTTCTAGGATTCTTTAAGTATACCATCATATCATCTGCAAAGAGTGTTAGTTTTGTTTCCTCCTTGCCTATTCTAATTCCTTTAATTGATTTTTCTTCTCTGATTGCTAAAGCTAACATTTCTAGTAATATATTAAATAATAGAGGTGATAATGGTCATCCCTGTTTCACCCCGATCTTATTGGGAAGGCCTCTAACTTATCTCCATTACATATAATACTTGCTGATGGTTTTACATAGATACTGCTTATTATTTTAAGGAAAGCACCACCTATTCTTAAACTCTAGTGTTTTTTGTTTGTTTTGTTTTGTTTTGTTGCAAGGCAATTTGGGTTAAGTGATTTGCCCAGGGTCACACAGCTAGTAAGTGTCAAGTATCTGAGGCCAGATTTGAACTCAGGTCTTTCTTAATCCAGGGCTGGTGTTCTACCCACTGCACCTCCTAGCTGCTCCACTCTCTAGTGTTTTTATGAGGAATGGGTGCTGGATTTTGGTAAAAAAGCTTTCTCTGCATCGATTGAGATAATCACTTGATTTTGGTGAGTTTTCTTTTTAATGTGGTTGATTATGTTAATAGTTTTCCTAATGTTGAACCAGCCCTACATTCCTGGCATAAATCCCACCTGGTCATAGTGTATTATCCTGGTGATCACTTGCTGTAATCTCCTTGTTAATATCTTATTTAAGATTTTTTGCTTCAATATTCATTAGGGAAATTGGTCTATAATTTTCTTTCTCTATTTTTGGCTCTTTATTACATGTCATTTTTATTGCATCATGATCTGAGAAGGATGTATTTACTATTACTGCCTTTCTACATTTGACTATGATGATTTTGTGCCCTAATACATGGACAATTTTTGAAAATGTTCCATGTACTGCTGAGAATAAGGTATATTCCTTTCTATGCCCATTCAGTTTTCTCCTGACATCTATCCTGTCTAACTTTACTAGTATTCTATTCACCTCTTTCACTTCTTTCGTATTTAATTTATGGCTAGATTTATCTAATTCTGAGAGGGGAAGATTCAGATCCCCCACTAGTATAGTATTACTGTCTATTTCCTCTTGTAACTCATTTAACCTGTCCTCTAAGAATTTGCATGCTATACCACTTGACACATATATGTTTAATATTGATATTACTTCATTATCTATAGTAACTTTTACCAAGATGCAGTTTACTTCCTTATCTCTTTTAATGAGATCTATTTTTGCCTTTGCTTTGTCTGAGGTAAGGATTGCTACCCCTGCTTTTTTTAAATTTAGCTGAAGCATAATATATTTTTCTCCAGCCTTTTGCCTTTATTCTTTCTGTATCTCTCTGTTTCAAATGTGTTTCTTTTAAATAGCATATTGTAGGATTCTGGTTTTTAATCCACTCTGCAATTCACTTCTGTTTTATGGCAGAGTTCATTCCATTCACTTTTACTGCTTTATTACTACCTGTCTATTCCCCTCCATTCTATTTACCCCCTTTGTACTTTCCACTCTTCTTTCACCCTATTCCTCCTCACCAACATCTTGCTTCTTACACCTGCCTCCCCCAATCTGCCCTCCCTTTTTGTCACCCCCTCCCTTTTCTTTACCCTTTTCTCCCTTGCTTTTGCCCTCCCTTCTATCAATCCCCCCTTTCCCCTTACCCTATTCCTTGCCTAAAGAATAAGCTAAGTTTCTTTATCCAAATGAATGTATATCTTATTCACTCTTTGAATCAAATCTAGTGGGAGTATGGTTGAAACAATATTCACAACTCCCTTCTTTCCCTTTATTGTGATAGGTTTTTTTCACCTCTTCATATGATGTAATTCACCTCATTCAACCTCCCCTTTCCTCTTCTCCCCATAAATTCCTTTTTTAAGCCCTTAATTTTTTTGATATCATCACATGAAAGACAGTTTATATTTATACCATCTGTGTATAATACTTCTGTCTGCCCAAATATATATACCATTCTCAAGAGTTATATATATTACCCTACTGTGTAGGGATGTAAACAGTTTAATGTTATTGAGTAACTTTTTCCCCCCTGTTTATGTTTTTAAACTTCTCTTGAGTCTTGTATGTTAAGATTGAATTTTCTGTTCAGATTTGGTCTTTTCATCAGGAAACCTTGAAAGTCCCTAATGTCATTGAATGTCCATCTTCTCCCCTGAAAGAGAATGCTAAGTTTTGCTGGGTAATGGATTATTGCCTACAATCCAAGCTCCTTTGCCTTCCAGAATATCTTACTCCATGCCTTGTGATCCTTTAATGTTGATGCTGCCAGGTCCTGAGCAATCCTGACTGTGGCTCCATGATACTTAAATCGCTTCTTTCTGGCTGCTTGAAGTATTTTCTCCTTCACTTAATAATTCTAGAATTTGGCTACAATATTCCTTGGAGTTTTCCTTTTGGGGTCTCTTTCAGGAGGTGATCAGTGGATTCTTTCAATGATGATTTTATCCTCTGATTCTGTGATATCAGGGCAGTCCTCCTTAATAATTTGTGGAATAAGGTGTCTAGACTCTTTTTCTGGTCATGGCTTTCAGGCAGTCCAATGATTCTCAAATTGTCTCTCCTGGATCTGTTTTCCAGGTCAGTTGTTTTTCCAATGAGGTATTTCACATTTTCTTCTATTTTTTCATTCTTTTGATTCTTCTTGACTGATTCCTGGTGTCTCATGGATTCATTAAGTTCCAACTGTCCAATTTTAATTAAAGCATCATTTTCTTCAATGAGATTTTCATTTTTTTTCCATTTGGCTGGATGAATTTTTTTAAGGAATTGTTTTCTTCAGTCAATATTTGTGTTTCCTTTTCTAAGCTGCTGATTCTTTCTTCATATTTTTCTTGTGTTACTTTCATTTTTCTCCCTATTTCTCTCTATTGATTTTTTGTTTGTTTTTTTTTTGGTGAGGCAATTGGGGTTATGTGACTTGCCCAGGGTCACACAGCTAGTAAGTGTTAAGAGTCTGAGGCTGGATTTGAACCCAGGTCCTCCTGAATCCAGGGCCAGTGTTCTATCCATTGTGGCACCTAGTTTCCCTTCAATTGCTTTTTAAAATTCTTTTTAAGCTCTTCCAAGAAGGCTTTTTGTTCTTGAGACCATTCATCTTCTCTCTTGAGGGTTCACATGTAGGCAATTTGGGAGTAATGTCCTCATCTGAGTTTGTTTTTGCTTCTTCCCTGTGGATACAGAAGCTCTCAATGGTGAGAGCTCTTTTTTGTTTCTTACTCATACTGCAGCTTTTTTTTTAAAGTTGAGGTCTCCTCTGGGGGCATGAGGGTCCCTGTTTCAAGTTCCTTTGCTGGGGTATAGGGGCTGTTTCACTGACTTTCTACACTGGGGCCTCTATGGCTTGTGGATTTATCCCTGCCTTGGCCCTGCTAGCTGTGCACTGGGATTGGTAGGCCTAGTCATGCCTGTCCTATTGTTCGCTATCCAGCTGGCAATGTGCCCTCCCACCTGGTGCTGGTGGGTTTTGCCACTGTCCTGCTGTGCCACCAGCTTGTTGAGCCAGGATCCAGGGGCCTCAGTTGCTCTACTGTGGCCCACAGCTTCCTGTTGGCTTGCTTCAGCCCCCTCTGCCCTGTACCATGCCTCCCTTTTGCCCCATTGAGACTGACCTTTCCTGAAGTCTTCTAAATGATCTCTGGTTGGAAGACTGTGTGTCTCTGTCTCTTTGAAGGTTCTGTAGTTTCAGAATTTGTCTAGAGGCTTGATTTAATATTCTTTTTTAGAGAATAGGAGGAGTGCTTAAGGGATTCACTGGCTACTCTCTGCCATCTTTTCCCTGACCCCCCAAGAATTGTACTTTGAAGATAATTGTGATAAACCAGGTTTTAGACATCCTCTCCTCCACATCCAATTTTTCTTCCAGCCTAGTAATTTAAACCAACTTTGGCAAGAGAGCTTTACTCAGCTGAATGGAGATCATCATGTCTTCATTGTCTATCCTTGTTGAATATCCTTCTTTTTCTATGGCTAAGCAAAGCTCCTTTGGTTAAATTTTGAATGTCTTAAGAGTGTCCTATTTTGTCCCAATGTCAAACCTAAACCATGAATGGAATGTTCTGACTCACCGTATGTTAAGAATACTAGACCTCTGTTTGGGCTAAATTTAGTATGGGGAGTTAATTGGGCAGCTCACTATAATATTGTTTTTCAGAAAATAATGGGGGACCTCTAGATCCAGAGTTTCCCCCTTTTTTCAGTTATGTCTCCCAGACCTATAAGAAAGGAGATTAACAGTCTTGTTTACACAAAAAAAATCAGGTTTTATTAATGGTAACAAAATTGACAATACAAGTGAAGTTAATAAACTAGGGACAATGAGAAAGGGGATAGAGATAGTTAGAATATTTTATCTCAAAAAAAAAACCCCAAAACTGACTCAAACACTCAACTTTTTTCCAGCTCAGCTGGCTTAATGAACCAGCCTAGTTGGAGGGAACACAAACTCACCAGCAACTGGCATCTGTAATTCTAATGAGAATCAGCTTTACAGTCTCTCCTGGTTAAGTCCAAAGATCAAACACACCAGCTCTTCTCTCTTTCTCTCAACCTTCCTTCACCATTCCTTCTGAGAGTCTCTGTCCCCATTCCTGTTTCTCTCACAGTCAGGGAGGTTTTATCTCCAGGCTGAGTCTCCAATTGATTTAACATACCCCCTGGGCTGTCCCCATTATAATTGGCCAGGCCCATGTGGGCGTGGGGGAACTCCTAAGTGGAGCTTAGGTACCTAATTTTGATAATTTCACTCAATAAATGTTCATTGTGTTGTTTGTTCCATAATCTCTTAAAGTACACACCCATTTTCTCATAGGCTTTTAAAGCTTGAATCTTTTCTGTCTGAGCACGATGAAGCAAAGATGGAGTTATAAAAACTCCAAATCACAATTAATTCCTTACACTTCTATCATATTACTTTAATTCATATTACCTAAACCCTAGTCAACATGAACTATTTTATGCCTCTGTAAGTTCATTTGATCCCATCTGCCCCTGCCCATATTTGTTCATGGTGTTCCTTGAACCTTGAATGTTCTTTCCTTTTCCTGTTAACTTAGTATTCCTTTACAACAAACATTTATTTTATTTTTTCCAGTTACATGTAAGGGTAGTTTTCAACATTCATTTTCATAAGATTTAGAGTACCAAATTTTTCTCCCTCCCTCCATCCCTTTCCTCCTCCCTACACAAGACAGCAACCAGGTTATATATGTAGAATCCACAAGTGCTCTTTTTATCAGTTCTTTCTATGGGGGTGGATAGTAAGCTTCATTAATCCCTTGGGATTGTTTTGGATGATTGCACTGCTGAGAGTAAGTCATTCACAATTTCTCATTGAACAATACTGCTGTCACTATGCACAATGTCTTCCCAGCTCTGCTCACTTCACTATACATCAGTTCATGAGTCTTTCCAGGTTTTTCTGGGATCATCCTGTTTGTCATTTCCTATAGCACAATACCCTTCCACCACAATCATATACCACAGCTTCTTCCATCATTCCTCAATTGATGGACAGTATTCCTTTATATTTCAACTGAAATGGCTCTTCCTACATGAAACTTCCCCTATCTTTCATATTCTGTTCACCTGCGTTCCTTAGCTAGACTCTTTATTTATTCATGGTTCTCTTACAGCACTTTGTTTTATAACTCTTTAGTGTATCTTACTTTTAATACTGATCATGGTCTTTATCTGTGTTTATTTCTTATCCCAAAAGAGATTCTTATCCCCATTTTAAGGCAGGGAAATATCTTTATTGAACATTTGAATGTACATTATTTCCTAGCTCAGGGCCTTGTACATGATAGGCACTTAAATACTTATTCATTAAATGAATGGTTGAAGGAAATGGATTCTAAGAGGGAGAGAGAAAGGCAAAAACATCTATTAGGAGGATCTTGAAATAAATAGTCTAGGAAGGTGATATCAAGGTCCTATACTTAAATGTTGGGGGTAGAGGGAATAAGAAAGAAAGCACTGATGTAAGATATGTTGAAGAGCTATATAGAGTCAACATGTCTTGTTAATTAAACACCTATGAAAAGTAAGAGAAAGGCAAGAATTCTTAGCCAGGAGACTTAGTAGAATGAGCCTGCTATAGGGCCATACAGATATCATGAAGAGTTACCACAGTTTCACACATACATCCAAACAGGCATACAGAAAAATACATATATACATATACATATATACATGCATTAATGCATTATGCATCATATATACATATACATACACATGCATACAGTTATGTGTGTATGTATGTGTGTGTGTGTAAATATATATATACACATATGTAATATATTTTCATCCTTCATATTTATTTCAGTCTGGTTTATTACACACAGAAGGGAAAAACATTTATTTTAAATTAAACAAATATTGCTATTTATTGGACAATGTTTTTCTCATTATCATTGTTTTACTCAACATAGATCTGAGGATTAATTATAACTTTGTTTCATATGGGCCACCTTGAAAAATTGAGCCATTTTTATTAGTAAAATGTAGAACTTTTAAAGGAAATATATTGAACCCCATTGGTTGAAAACTTCAAACATATTCATGATTTTTTCTTATATGCAAAGTAAAAATTTGCACAGAATACATTTCAGAAATGGTTTTAAATTTTTTTTCCTTTTTTGTCATATGAATTCTCTCTTGTCATTCTTCAATATCTTGATAGAGACTAACACATCAAGTGGTATACTTTGAATGCATTACCACATGGTATGGGGCTTTAGTCAGATTTTTTTAGTCTTAGGTTCTCCAAACAATTTGATTGATTAGTTACACATTGATCCCCAGTCAATCAAATGATATACCAATTATGGACAAAGCAAACAGTTTCTGGAAGAATGATATAACTCTTTCTGTCAATAAGATGACTTAAAGATACTCAATAATATCATTTGACATTTACCTGAAAACTAAGCCTATTCTAAAAATGTATTAACCTGAATAGTTAGAACAGTGCTTATATAGTTCATTACAAACATAATACATAAAATATTGATGTACAAAAACATAATATAATTATGAAATTACATTTATCACCTGCAATTTCTTAATTTTGTGATTTAATTATGCACCTAAACTTGGTATTTTTTGACTTAATAGATGAGCAATATGTGACATTATATAGCCTTAACATTCTGCAGGTGACATATAGAAGAAGTAGGAAAAGAATGATTTCTGAAAACATAAGAAAATGAAATGAAGAGAAAGTTGTACCTGACATAATTAGAGGGCACAAGTAGGAACATTTAAAAAAAGAAAGAATGATAGGGGAAATTGATAACATTTGAGCTCCACTTTTGTATGAACTGGACAAATTAGGGTAGAACATGCACATTGTTAACTAAAAATTCATTTAACTCCATAGCTTAACGGTTCATGAGTTGGGGGAGTGGAGATGAGGGAGAGACAAGAGAGAAGAACAAGAGGGAAGTTATAATTAGTGAGGAATTAATGATAAGACAAAGAAACATAAATTCAGAGGATGAGCCATTTAGGTGGGTTCAAAATAGAAAATTGGATTTGAGGAAAGGGAGAGGAGAAGCCAAGGAACAGATGTTGATAGAATCAACCATAGATTATTTGGGCTGGATTTCTATTTATCTCACCAACTTTTTGTTTTCCCAAAAAGAGGGTTGGAAAGCAAAGTAAAGCATAAGTGAACAAAAGAAAATTCAATATTAACAATCATAATTGTGAATATAGATAGGAGAAACTTACACACATAATAAAAGAGGACAGCATAATTAATTAGGAAAAAGAATCCAAGAAAGGATTGCCTAGAAGAAAGAATTAAAATAAGAGACTATGTTAACACCTATCATATTTCAGTTATTAAAAGGTAGCCAAATTTTGTGGGGTGTAGCAAGCATAATATCAAACAAGGCCACAACAAAGACAGACTTCAAAAAATAAAAGTAATGAAATAGAAAATTACTTTTCATTGTACCATAGACAATGAATTAATACGAATACTTAAATTATGTACACTGAAAGGCTTAGCATCTAAATACTTGAATAAATGAAAAGCCAATTGAAGCATCTTATTAATAATAAAGTCTAAATTTATACTTTTGTTAAGATAAGTGTTTTTGTTTCTGATGTATTTGCTTGCTTTTTTATTCTAATTTTGTTTGTGTGCTACTCTTTAATTGTCTTTTCTTTAGACCAGTTGGGTCTTCTTGTTGACTATCATTGGGACCTCTTGAGCCATGGTTGTGAGTGAAGTAGAGCTATTGACTTTGATGGTATTTTGAATTTCAAATAACCTAGTCTGGGGACCTATGTAGTAAGTTGATGGTTCTCTGAAGTAGTAGATTAAGAGAAATACATTTTTAAAATTTAGGAGTTACATCAAGGATAAACATTTTAGTATTTTCAATTTAGATATTTTTAAAATTTAGGCTAAATATATATAGATGTGCAGATATGAATATGTAAGTATAGACTTTAATGATTTATTGTCCAGAGTTTTTACTTTTTTTTTATTTTTTATTCCTTCATCTATTGGTAAGAGTTTCTAATATACTTTTCAGCTACCTTTTTTCCTAATATTCTGGCTCATCTCTTCCTTTCTGACTTAACTGAATATAAGCTATATATTAGCTCTTCCCTACGTTAAGCAACCTCTCTGAACTTCAGCTCTGACCACTTGACATATGGTATCTTCTATAAACTTCCTACTCAGCCAGATAGAGAATTCCAGCTTCCCTGAAGAATTCTCTCCTTTTTTTCCCCTAAAAAGCTGAGCATGAGAGGGTTAGAATGACAACATGGACTTCTTTGGGAATGAAAGGAGAATGAAAATTTAAATGGTATTACCAATTTTCACTGAAGAAACTTTATTAAATTCTGAAAATGGCCATCAGAGGCCATGTTGAGAAAACTCAGAGCAAATGGATAAAATATGCCTTTTTGTTCCACACCAAAATATTTAGCAAGCAAGGTAACAGATTATCTGAATAATTTAGGTAATGGCAGTAACGTTAATTTTGTCTAAGCAACATGTAAAACTACATGAAAATTAGTTGTGTAGATATGGACAAAGACGGTGCTTAGTAGGATATCTGGCATGGGCTAAGGCTGAACAGCATACATAATGCTAATATGATTTCCTTTGAAATAGGGAAAATTATGAGAATTTAAAGTTGGGGAGGCACTTCTCTAAAGGATGAGAAGTTAGCAATGCCCAAGCCAGAAGTCAAAATGGTGATAATGTACGTAAATTATTTGAGAAATAGAAGTATTGTGAGAAATAAAGGGAGTTAGGCCAAAACCAGAAATACACATAGTATTAGGAGACTGGAAGTAAAACCAAGTCCACACATCAGGAATCAAGTTTAATATCCGCCTATCCACTCGAATGTCCATACAACATGAATTAAAAATATACTGGGTCAAAGAAACTACCAAATACTAGAGACACAAGGTCAAAAAATTTAAAAAAATCTACACTCAAGAAATGTATACTTTATAAAAGTTAATTATTTATAAACAGATAAATATAGATAAATAGATAGACATAGATAGAAATAGATATATGTGTATGTGTGCTAACTGAATATTTATTAAATGCTCACTATCTGCTAGGCACTGTGTTTAACATGGCAATTTAAAATACAAAAACAAATCAGTCTCTACCTTCAGGAAGCTTACTTTCTAATGAAAGAAGACAACATGGAAAAGAAAGATGAAAAGCTGCAGTGGATGGAAAAAGTATTCAGGAAAGGGACATAGTAGAGAACCACAGAAGTGAAAAATCAATGCTTCCTGATAGAAAGTGAATAGATGTCTAAGATGTCTGTCCCTTCCCATCTCTTCAGATGGAAGAGTTTGTGGCTCCACTGTCCAATCAGAGGGTCTGAAGGTACTGATAAAGATTTGAATAATATGTTTGATTGAATCTTTAAAATGAAGAGGTTTCCCAATGATGAAATTACTGGAGGTATAGTGAAGAAACCAAAATTCCATGTCCAAATTGAGTACTGTTGAGTGGGCTATCCAGCTCTCTGTCTCCCTGTCTATCTCTCTGTCTCTCTCTATCTCTGTCTCTTTCTCTGTCTCTCTCTGTCTCTCTCTCTGTCTCTTTGTCTCTCTCTCTCACACACCACACACACACCACACAAGGTATTTAGCTAGTGAAGGCTATCTCTGTCATATTTGCCATTCCCCTTAGATGAGATTTTAAGCTTAGCCAATCAAAACTGAGGCAAAGCCCTAAAATTTATACTTTCAGTTGGAGGCAACAGATAACTTTTTCCGGTTTCACTAATTTCCATAGTAACTGTGGCCCTTAGCCTGCAGTGAACACTTAGGAATAGACAATGGGACGTAATAGGTCACCTTTATATCATAATTTCTGATTCTTCAGAATTATAGACTACAGGGAGAGTTGAATGAAAAGAATTCAAAATATAAAAAAGAAAAAATCAAAGAAGTACATCAGCTTCAGATATTTTTCAGAATATATTAAATATTACTATTCATATGTTTCATGTTCTCCTGAGGACTGTCAGCCCTGTGCAAAGTGGCATTAAGTGAAGCAATTTTGCTACTGCTTGCAGTCAGCTAAGAAACCATGCAAATGTAACTATTCCTTGGGGGCAATCTAGTGTGGGTTTTGAGGTCTTCCCCTGATGCTGATTAGAGAAGCCCAAAATATCATCACTTCCTAGCAAAAGTGTGCCTCTGTGTTATATATTTGTCTTTTTCACCCACTCTAAACTTCACACCTCATTTCACACTATCCTCTATGCTTGGAACTGCATTCTGATAAATGTGTACTGTTCTCCCTTATCTCTGGCTTTCTTTTTTTTTTCATAAACATTCTTTTTTCAGGCCCATCTGTTTATTGGGCAAGCCCACCTGCTTCAACTGCTCCTTTGTCTTTTTGGAGCAGTCTTTGGAGTTGTTGCTACATGTTTTTGGATCATCTCTCTCTTGTTAAATAGTGAAATCAGGCAACTAAAGTCTTTAATGTACCTGACCCATTTCCAGTTCCTACATTGCTCCAAATAAAATTTTAACTCTCTTTAAGGGCAATAATGAAAAGGTGAATTATAATCAAAAGTCGGATAACAACATATGTATATGTGTGAATATGTGTAGGTACATAAATTCATAGCCACGGATACATATGTATGGAGAGACAGAGACAGAAAAAAACACAGAGAATCATTTTCAGGGGGTTGTAAAAAGAAAAATATGAACTGTTTCAGAAATAATAAATATAAATATGTAAAGAACTAATAGTGTTGGGAATATTTTCAAGAATTTTTTTTTTAATTCAGGTTAAAGGAGGATAAGGAGGAAACAACGACAAGCCAGACAACTTTTTTTTTTAATTAATGTGTTGAATTTTGTAAAATTTTTAAAACAGAAACAAGGTACATGTAATTAGATTCATAGTCTCATGTGTAATACATCCTCTGCTCCTTTTATATGGAAATGTTCATATTTGTTGGAATATTTCAATTATACACTTTAAAGTTAAAAATAAAATAAATATCATAGGTCATAGATGATTTGAAAATGCAGGAATAATAATTTAAGTGCATTGATTTAAATAATAATTTGTATTATATTTCACAATCCTTATAATTCTTTATTAGATATTTTGTGTTTACATATCCTTGTTATGAAATCTAATATATATAATAACTGGATTAACCATTGTAATTTACTATTAGGTCTTAATGGTGGAAATAATTAAGAATTGGAGCTTTTCCTTACTTCTTAAGCTTTGAATATGTAGAAGACTTATAAAAGTAATAAAATCCTTTATAATACCTTAGTAGAAGAGAAAAGCTTTCTTAAAACAACAATAAAATCTACAATGTTATGTCTGGGTGAGAAATGTCCCTTTAAAATTGGTTATATCTCAACAATGGCTTTGTTTGATTACAGGTTAGCATTTCTTTTAAAGATGATAATTAGGCTGTGCTGTTGTTTTCACTGATTATAGAGTAGAAGCTTCCCTTTCAGCCTGAATCTCTATAATACCATTGTATAGAATTTTAGATTTCCCTCTGTATGGCCCAAAATATTAGCTTCTCACAATGATCAGAGAAAAAGCCAAGCAAATGATTTTCCTCATATAATTCGAAACTGTCTTTCAAATACTGTATATTTAAGTGAAACATAATTTCTATTATTCCTACAGATATTTTGAAATGTTTTCAAATCATGAGACACTTTCAACATTAGGTACACTGCAATGTCATAAATCAAAATTATAGATTTTTTTTTTCTTGAGAATCAAAGCTAGACTTTTTCTTGTGTCAGTTAGGTTACGGAAAGTAATTATTTTTATCAATATTTTCCTTTATCAATGATTTTGGTGTTAACTTTTTCAACAAATTTTTAATAGTTTCATGTATATAAAAGTCAATCATAGTTTTCCTTTCACTATCATTTAATAAAAAATTATTTTGCTTTCTTTGTTAAGTTCACTTATTTTGTGGAGGTGATACTGAGTATTAAAATATCTTCTAAAAATTGGGTTTCAGAAGTCACATTATATTTTCAACTACATTTAAAGACTGTATAATTTTTTTGTTATCAAGACAATTATTTCTCCATTTTTAAGATATGAGATAGCAATCATTAAAAAAAAATCATGTATTTAGTTTACCACAGGACTCTGAAGATTCTTCTGGTGAGTACTTAGATAAAAACTGTGAAATAAAAAGGAAACTTGACTCTTTTCCCATAGCCCAGTAATATGTAGTTCAAAAGGAAATAAGCACTTCTCACTGATAATAAACTGTGAAATGCATCTAAGGTTAGTGGGGAATGTCTTAGGGATTTTCAAAGCAAGTAACAGGGCCTTTCAGATTTTAGTGGATTAATTCAAAGCTGACCTGAATCAATAGTGTCTGAAGGCCATTAAAATCACATCGGCAATATGGTAGGATTCTCCTACCTCTAACCAGAAAAAAGATTGATTCAAAAGTCCATTATCACCAAAGGAATGCTGGTTTTTACAATGGTATGTTGTCTTCTGAAATACACATTGCTTTTCTATTTCCATGTATTTGCACTGGCTATCCTCCATTTTCAGATTGAACCCCTTTCTCATTTAGCTTTTAAGAATTCCTTGTCTCCTTCAAGAATCAGCTTGAATACTGCTTCTATGTGAAGAGTTTTGATCCCCACAATCACTGATGCCTTACCTCTACAGTCAACTTGCCTTATGTGGAATGAATGTACTCCCCCAGTGTAATGCCATCTCCATGAGGGCAGAGAGATGATTTGTAAGCATGTTTTATATGTGTGTGTTTCACTTTTATATATATACAACTAAAAGAAGCTTGATAGATTCCTTCCTGATTCTTACTCACCACGTGTCCTTCAATCATCACAGAGAAGACTTCATGCTTTGAGATATCTAACTCATCCCCTAGATTGCCCACTGTTTTGAAGAGCTAATGATTCAGTAATTTAAAAACAGAAGTGGTCTTGTACCCTTTCTTTCGAACTTTCAGATGGCATCATATAATCAGCGATTTATCTGAGGATCAAAGAGAGGCAAACCAGTATTTTCCCCATGCAGTTTAACTATGTAGCCAGGATTACATGACAGATGAAGCACAGGTCCTGCTTAAACATTTCTGAGTCTGGGTTTGGGACTGATTCTTTCAAGTTTGCTCTTTCATGATCCTAAATAAAGAAGTATTCATTGAAAAGCAAACATGGTCCATTTCTGGAGACCAACTTTTGGAAAAATAGTTTGTGAGAATTAATAGTTGGGGTTGATATGAGAGTGAGTAAGAGTCCCTGAGAATCATTCTAATAAGTATTGAAGAAGATGGCAGGAGAATGAATGCAAATCCCTGACTTGGCCTATTAAAAGTGATGAAATCTGTTGTAAACAATATAGGTCTGAGGTAAAATGCAAAATACCTAATCAACGGTCCTGAAAACTACCTCATATTCAGATGGTTTTAAGTTTCAACCTCACAGCTGAATGCAATGATAATTTATAATGCCACTAGTTGAAGTTTGTTTTTGTCAAAGGCATACTTGAGTGTTCTGTGTTTTATGTTTCTGCTATGGGTAAGTTCAATGCTTTTGCTATACCAAAAGAGTATCAAGGAAGGGTTCTGGGGTATGGTTTCATTTGGATTCATCTGAATCCGACCTATATTCTATGGTAAATGAGAATATAACTAACAGGTAGTTCTATAGACTATATTTCAAAGTATCCAGAATTTGCAGTGGGGGGCCTGCATTCAGAACCAGCCTATTTCACTTTAGGCAGCTCCATGTTTTACACATAATTTCCTACCATGACTCTAAATTTCCAACTGCAGCTTCTAAATATTTCTCTTTATTCTGTTCTCTTTGTTCTAAAAGAACAAACCTCATTTACATGCTACTTGCCAGCCACTTAAATGTTTATTCTTGTGTCTTTTCTTCTTCATGATAAATACTTCTAGTTCCTTCAATTCAGTGCCTGCCATATGGAATACTTACTAATCTCAAGATAATGGTCATCTGGATATGCCTCAGATGTGTATGTTCCTCCTAAAGAATGAAGTCTAGAATCAAACCCAATGCCACTATTACCACCACTACTACTATGACTACTATGACTGCTATGACTACTACCACTACCATGACTATCACCACCACCACTAAAAACAACAATAAAATATTAGCTGACATTTATGGGTTTACAAAATAGTTTTTGCATTATCATTGTGTCATAAATGTCAAGATGTGGTCTGACTAGGATAGTGCATGGAATATATTCATTTGAAGACTTTAGTAATTCTGGATGTTGTGTCATTCCTATTTCAATCTAAGTCATATTATTATTGTTTGGCTGTTTGTTGTGTTATTTGTGTGTTTTTTTGCAGCTTTCAATCCACTAAAACACTCTAATCTTTTAAATAATCACAGAATTATACTTTTTTCCAAGTTAGAAAGGATCTCAGATGCCATTAGGGGTAAAATGCCATTGTTTATAAAGAATTGAGATGAAATCATCTCAGTTATCTCTTCCATTCCCTTTTGCTTCTAATCATCCTAAAACTTTCCTTGACATAAGGCTAATTGTTAATTTCTTCTTTCTTTTCTTTCATTCTCTCTTTCTTTCTTCCTTCCTTTCTTTCTTTCTTTTCTTTCTTTCTTTCTTTCTTTCTTTCTTTCTTTCTTTCTTTCCTTCTCCTTCCTTCTTTATATCCTGATAATACCTTATTACCAGAAAGCTAGTAGCAAGGTAATAATAATATACCTTACACATATGTGTATGTTTGCACACACATATCTGTTCATGTAAATTTATGCATATATGCATGTATATATATATACACATATATAGAATATTTAAATGAAAGCTACTAATCATTGATAAGAGACCATAAGTTTGTTTTAGAAGAAATGATATGTGTATTTTTAAAGATATAAAGTAAATAGTTCTGAGAAACCAATCAATGTAATTATCATCTTGATTTAATTAATATTAAACTAAAAGAAAATGAAATTCTTATTGAGAATAATGAACAATCTTGATCCCCAGAACCAGATGAAAAAGCATATCTTATTCTTCTTGGTAGCAGGTAATGGTGTTTTATAGGTGCAGAATTTGAACTCAGGTCCTCCTGAAACTAGGACTGGTGCTTTATCCTCTGTGCCTCCCAGCTTCACCCTTGACATGATTTTCTTGAAAAATCTTATAGAAATTATTATGCCTTTTGCAGAGTATGAAAGTATGATGAGAGGTAAATAGTTTCTATGTAACCTGCAACTACTCAATAGATAAAACATAACATTCTCAAAAGTGGAAACAAAGAGTTACTTAAAGCAGACTATACAGCTCATTTGTCTCATAGACCAAAGGTACATGATAAAATCCTTGAATGAATCATAAACATAGATTTATAGCATTATAGGGTGGACATATTCTCTAATATACCCGAAGATAATATCTTTGTGTGAATCAGCTTTCAAAATGAAAGAACATTGTACTTCAAAAAGAGTCATAATATTTTAGAAGACAAGCAAGTTTTGAGAATATGGGACCATTTAGAGAAGGTTGGATCAAGAAATTAATATTTCACAGATATTCACTTCCACAATTTTTTGGTTAACTGAAATTTCACAAATCCCTTAAACTGAAACTGAAAATGTAGGGAAATATCAAGGAAAGAATAGTGTCAGCTTAGGGGGAAGATTAAAGGACATTTAGAATGGTGCATTGAAGGCTGTCTGTAATCTTTCCAAATTCTACTGTGGCAGAAGGGTCTGAAACCCTATATCTTTCTATTATCTTTCCAACATAAGGATTTTTTTGTCATGTCTATGATGTAGATAATGTTCAACTTAGTGCTATAAATCAATTTACTTGTGTAGATCCCTTTGCCATTAAATGATAGCAACAAAAATTACATTTTATTGTGGTTGTTTTCTGTGAGATTGGGTCTTCTCAGTCTATACTCTCTTGGAGTCATAAAACTACATGAATTTTGGACTTTCCAAGTCATATTTTTTTTAACCTACAGTTTTCTGTTTTCTTTTTAAAAGCTCCTCATAACAGATCATGTTCAGATGAAATTTTATTCTCTGTATATAAATATGATTTAGACAGTCTGTAGAATTTAAAAACAGGGAAGGGGTTCTTATTTCCGGGGCAGAGCCAAGATGGCAGAGGAAAGGCAATGGAGCAGCAAAAACCACAGAAGAATTTGCAGAGATCATCTTCCAACCAAGGACAGCTTGGAAGGTCAGAAGGAAGGAGCTGGTATGCTGAGACAGGAATGGATGGAGCTCAACCCCACCATCAGCCTGACACAGATATAGTCCCAAGAAGGCCTTGCCAGAGAAAGAGAGCCCTTAGAGCCTCTGAATCAGCTGAAGTGCCAGTGTTGTCTTGAACTAAGCTCACAAACTGGTGAGAGGGCTGAGCCCTTGGCAGAGGGGGAGATTACATAGGTCTATGCTGGTGCTGAGGCAGAATTTGGGTTTTTCACCCCTGCTTGGAACCAGGAGGGAGGCTTGAGTAGCAGTGGCCCAGGTAGGGGAGGTGCACAGGCTCTTCAGAACTGACAACCACAACACACAAAACTGGTTGGTTAGCAAGTTTGTCTGGGGTCATCTATGGACCAGGGAACAGGCCAGGCAAATGAAGAACCTGCTTCTCCTTAAATCATACCACCTGGGACCTTCTGAAGCTTGTGATAGTGAAGGCTGGGAACAATGCCCCACTTTAAGGAGCTAAAAGTCAAGTAAAAGAAAGGCAAGATGAGCAGACAGAGAAAGGTAAGGACCATAGAGAGTTTCTTTAGTGACAAGGAAGAACAAGGTGCACCCTCAAAGGAAGATGTCAAGGTCAGGGCTCCTATATCTAAAGCTTCCAAGAAAAATATGAATTGGTCTCAGGCCATAGAGGCCCTCAAAAAGAACTTTAAAGATAAAGTTAGAGAGGTAGAGGAAAAATGGAAAGAGAAATGAGGGTGATGCAGGAAAGAAATGAGAAAAAAGTCAACAGTTTGAAAAGCCAAATTGGCCAAATGTAAAAGTACCAAAGTTCTCTGACAAAAATAATTGCCTAAGAATTAGGATTGAGCAAATGGAAGCTAGTGGCTTTATGAGAAATCAAGACACAATAAAGTAAATCCAAATGAATAAAAAAATAGAGGGCAATGTGAAATATCTTCTGGGAAAAACTGCTGACCTGGAAAATAGGACCAGGAGAGATAATTTGAAAATTACTGTTCTACCTGAAAACCATGATCAAGGAAAGAGGTTAGACATCATCTTCAAAGAAATTATCAGGGAAAATTGCACTGATATTCTGGAAGCACAAGGTAAAATAAATATTAAAAGAATTCACCTATTACCTCCTGAAAGAGATCCCAGAAGGAAAACTCCTAGGATTATAGTAGCCAAATTTCAGAGCTCTCAGATCAAGGAGAAAATATTGCAAGCTGCCAAAAAGAAATAATTCAAGTACTGTGAAGTCACAGTGAGGATAGCACAAGATCTAGCCGCTTCTATATTAAAGCACTGGAGAGCATTGAATATGATATTCCAGAGGGCAAAGGAACTGGGATTACAACCAAGAATCATGCATCCAGCAAAACTGATTTTAACCTTTCAGAGGAAAAAATGGGACTTCAATGTAAAAGAGGACTTTCTGGTATTCATGATGAAAAGACCAGAACTGAATTACTAATTTGACTTTCAAATACAAGACCCCAGAGAACCACAAAAAATTGGAGTTGAGGGACATACCTGGGGTCGTGCAGTGGGTCTTGTGTCTGAGGCCAGGTTTTGGTTGGGATCCCTCTGGGTCCAGAGTGGATGCTTTGTCCACTGTGTCACCCAGCTGCCCCATGATGATATCTTTATGGTTAAATTGAGGGGTAAGTGGCATGCACTGGAGGAGGGGGAAGGGCAGAGGGAGCATGGGGTTAATTCCACATGAAAGAAACAGAAAAGGGTTTATGGAGTGGGGGAAGAGATGGGGGGAGGAGCAGGGCAATAAATTATCTTTATTCTCATCAGAATAGGATCAAAACCTTAATCTCATCAGAATTGCCTCAAGGAGGGATTAACACACACCCAACTGGGTGTAGTAATCTATTTAATCTGGGCAGTAAATGATCCTAACACTCTTCAGAATTGGCTCAAAGACCTAAATCTCATCATAATTACCTCAAGGAAGGAATAACATATACTCTCAATTGGGTGGACTAAGCTATCTAACCCTGAAGGAAAATAGAAGGGGAAGGGTATAAGGAGAGAGGGGAAAAGAAGGGAGGACAGATTGGGGGAGGGGACCGACAGAAGCAAATCACTTTTGAAGAGGGATAGGGTGAAAGAAAATAGATAATAGAGTAAATATCATGGGAAAGGGAATAGGATGGAGGGAAACAGTTAAAAATAGTAATCATGAAAAGGAGAAGAGGAGGAAAATTGTACAAAAAAAATTTATAGTAACTCTTTGTGGTGGCTAAGAATTGGGAATCAAGGGAATGTCCATCAATTGAAGAATGGTGGAAGAAGCCATGGTACATTATTTTGGTGGAATGGTATTGTGCTATATAGGAAATGACAAACAGGATGATATCAGAAAAACCTGGTATAATTCATATGAACTGATGTATAGTGAAGTGAGCAGAACTGGGAGGACATTATTCATAGTGATAGCAATATTGTTTTCGATGAACAATTTTGAATGACTTAACTACTCTCAGCAATACAATGATCCAAGATAATCCCAAGGGACTAATGACAAAGTATACTATCCACCCCCATAGAAAGAACTGATAAAAATAGCACTTGTAGATTCTACATTTATAACCTATATCATATTGGTTGATGTCTTGTAGAGGGGGGAGAAAAGGGATGCAGGGAGAACGATTTGGAACTCTAAATCTTATGAAAATAAAACAGGAAAGGGAATAAGTTTATTGGAGTACATAGGATTTGTCCTTCATTTTAAAAGTTCTTATTCAGATTTTGCTTTTATGTTAAAATTATATTAGACTTATAATTAGAACTTACTCTTGCCATACCTATTAGATCCAAGAATGTAAAAGGTTGGAGATTTAAGTGTTAAAAAGGTAGTCTTGGGGGCAGCTAGGTGGCGCAGTGGATAAAGCACCAGCCCTGGATTCAGGAGTACCTGAGTTCAAATCTGGCCTCAGACACTTGATACTTACTAGCTGTGTGACCCTGGGCAAGTCACATAACCCCCATAGCCCCGCAAAAAAAAAAAAAAAAGGTAGTCTTCCTAGATTGTAAAAGACCACATTGGGGAACTAGGTGGCACAGTGGATAGATCACTGGCCCAGAATTTAAGAGGATCTGAATTCAAATCTCAACTCAAGACACTTACTAGCTGTGTGACCCTGGGCAAATCATTTAACGCTAATTGCCTTAAGCATCAAGGGCCATCTCCAGTAATCATGATATATATCTTCCCATTGCACCCAGATGGCTCTGGAGGAGAGAGTGAGGTTGGTCAACTTGCACAGCCCTACCTCACCTAAATCCAATTCAGTGCAAATCATGACATCACCCTGATGTCATGGTCCTCTGTGAGAATGAAGAACAAACAAAAACAACAACAAAAACAAAGACATAAAATCAGAAGTCTGAACCTAACTCAAAAAGCAATAGGATAATATAAAAGGTTTATTAAGAGGAAGTTCATTAAGAGCATATTATGTTGATATATGTATCAGGAAATTTTCTATAGCCATATTAAAAATTCAGAGAAAAATGGATGGGAGAATGCCTAGAAGGCTACTATGCCAGATTAAATTGGAAATAAAGGTTTCTATGAGAATGGTGGCCTAAGGAAATTAAGAAAAGTGCATATGATTATAAGATATCATATAATTAGAACCAATAAAATGTAAATTGATTCAGGATGAGAGGTGAGAAGGAGGTTAAAATACCTTAAAAATGGGATACCAGGTGAGTGGTGCCACCTAAGACAAAATAATGAATTTAGACAAATGTATTTGGGGGTAAACTTTGGTTTTGAACATATTGTACCTTAGGTACCACCAAGAATTTCTATAACATATATAATATATCAGGGTGAAAGATACACTGGATATCCCAGAATATCTGAGTTAGAAGTTATGAATGAAAGAATGCACAAAAGGAGACAATAATTATTAAATAATTTTTATTTTCAAAATGTTGGAAATGATGGGATTACAATAAAAAATGTACCATACTGGAGGCGGCTATGTGGTGCAGTGGATAAAGCACTGGCCCTGGATTCAGTAGTTCCTGAGTTCAAATCCGGCCTCAGACACTTGATACTTACTGGCTGTGTGACCCTGGGCAAGTCACTTAACCCCCATTACCCCGCAAAGAAAAAAAAAGAAAAATGTACCATACTCCATGATGTCAAGAAGTTCATATTCTGGTAGAGTAGAAAACATATATAAGACTGTTTAGTTGCAAGGAGAAGGAAAAGCTTAGTCATCCTCTGGGCACAATGGCAGTATAAATATTAAAGTCCAATGATCCTGATGACAAGTAATCTAGTTTGGCTGAATTATAGATGGGGTTTATGTACAAATAAATTTTCTTAAGTGTTATCTTATTTGATTACACAATTTCCATTTCTGTTATTAAACTCTGTGATAGTGTGAAAGACTTGAGTCACAAGAAATTACTTTTCTGGGTCTCCAATAGCTATGACTTAAGATGATGCACAATATAGTCAAATTCAGATGCTTTCCTGCTGACAGGGCTCAGTTGTTGGCTAGGATAGAGAACTAACTGGTTCTGTATTCAGGGTTGTATGTGGTGGCCATCTCCTCTGGTGTCTGAGAAAGGGTGTTTTCTACTGTGATGACAGTCTTTTCCAAATTGCTCCTGCCACCTCCTAATGTTAGCATTCATCTTATGTATTCTGTACTTCCTATAATATGCCTGATAAGTGTTCACACTCCCTTTGAGTGATGTGCCATTCACCATCCACTTTTGGAAAGCTATAATTACTGGGGAATTACATAGTGGTGTACCAGAATGAGAAATGGACTTACACTTAGAGAACCTGGGTTCAAATTCCAGCTGAAATACCTACTTTCTCTCTCCTTGAGCAAAGCATCAGATCTCTCACTACTTTTCTCCGTATTTATAATGAGGGAATTGGACTTTATGAACTCTCACACCCATACTAAATCTAAATCCAATCATACTCGACAGATGAAACAGCCCTCTATCATAGAAAGAGTACTTGACTTGAAGTCAGAAGAGACCTGATTTCACACCCCACCTGTAACTCTAGGTCTGACCATAAGCAAGTTGTTTTACCTCTCTGATCCTCAGTTTCTTCATCTATATAATGGAGATAATACAAACCGACCCACCTACCTCATGGATTTCTCATGAGGCTAAAATGAGAAAATTAGTTTAAAACCCATTATAAATCTTAAAAATAAAACCTTATCTGCTTCTCTACAACTTACATAATTGCACCTGGTTGTGCCTTCTGGCACTAAGCAGAATAAGAATTCCACATGATAGTCTATTAGATAGATATAATAACCCCTCCATCTTCTCTTCTCCAAGATAGCCTTCTCTCCACCAGCACCCCTATATTCCTTTAGTTAGGTCTCAGATTACATTTGTTCATTTCCTCTTATTACTTTGGTTGTTGTTCTATGAACACAACCGAGCTTATCAGTTCACTTAATAAAGTGGGATACCCAATAGGGTGAAACAGAATAATAAATCTAATGTATTCTAGTCAGAACAGAAAACAAAAGAACTATCACCTCACCCATTTTACTAACTATATATTTATGTATCTTAAAATCATGCCAGCTTTTTAGCTGATATACCATACTCTTAAGTAATAGTGAGCTTGTAGTTCACTAAAACTCCCAGTTTTCCCCCATAACTGTTATCTAGTTATGTCTTTAATTGTTTTTTTTTTCATTTGTTGAACCTGGTTATATTTACATACACATATACATACACATGTACACATGTACACACATATGTGTATATACATGGCTATATGTGTATATCTATATGCATATGTATATCCTTATGTATATTTACTCACTATGAAATTAGGGGGTAAACTATTTAGCACAAACTCATTATACTAGCCTATTTTTTTATGCTTAATAGTGTCATCCAGTAGCTTAACTGTGTCCCCCCTCTATTTAACACCTATTCTTTTAAAAAGGACTTTAGTTGTGTCTATACTTTAATCTTTGGTTATTATTTTTAATAAAATAAGATGAAAATTATGTCCTTGGATACTCTACAAGGAATGCCCTACAGAATAACATCGATCCACTTATTAACCACTAATATTTGGGTATCATTCAATCAGTTCTGAATCCACCTAATTATCCAAGTTAGTCTATTTTGCTCACAGAACAATCATGAGGAAATCCATTACATCTTTTGAAAAAATTCCTATAAAATCTGGTTGTAGCATTTTAGGATCTATCATTTTGTTAATGAGGTACCTATGCAAATTTCAACCCTAATAATTCACTAGAATACCTAAAAGGATATTAAAGGTCAAATGATTTGCCAGTAGAGTTCAGTGAGTCCTTATGGTTCTCTGTTAAATCTGGTATATACTTCTCCTTTTAACATTTAAAGTTCTTCATAGATGGCCACTTCCCAATTTTCTAGCTTGTTTCACTTTACGCATAATCGAAGCATTGTATTATGTAATCAACTTACAGTTTCTCAGATAGATTTCTATCTCTTGTTTATGTTCCTTTGTACTGGTGGTCCCCCATACAGATTGTATTATATGAATGTAGTTTAAAATAGCATTTCCATGTGACTCTTCTGCCTGCAAATACATCTTTATGTTAAATTCTTGTATTAATAATGTAGTCAGTGTAGGTGCATAAAGAAATGGAGCGTAATTCCTCCAATTAAAGGAGAAAAAACCATATAATTTAATGTGTATAATTTTAAGTGAAGATACTATATATATGGAGTGTTCTGCACAAATGCAGATTAAAATCCTTCTATGCGGTACTCTGTGAATATTATCTAGGATTTCCTATGTAGATGATTTACAGAAACACTCTTTTTGTTGTTCTGTTTTCATTTCTAAAAAATTAAGTTCTTTGGGGGACCAATTTATAATTATAAAATTCTTCTCACAATCCTTTACCTTTTAGAAGGTAACACTTTTCTTATAATACCTATTTATCAAAGAAAACTGAGAAAAATGAAAGGTCTAGTGACTTATTAAAAGTCATATACCCAATCAGCATCAGTTCCAGGTATCAGTCCTAGACAATATGACTACCAATCTATTACTTTTTTTGTTTTTGTTTGTTTTTTTGTTTTGTTTTTGTTTGTTTGTTTTTAGTGAGGCAATTGGGTTTGAGTGACTTGCCCAGGGTCACACAGCTAGTGTTAAGTGTCTGAGGCCAGATTTGAATTCAGGTCCTCCTGAATCCAGGGCCACCTAGCTGCCCCTAGTGCTCTATCTTTTCTACTGTATCGAGTAAAATTAAATGTGGCTGTCCCATAATTCTCCCAAGTTTTAGGGAACATAGCTAGGCTTTTTCATATCTTGCTACTTAGAAATTAGAGGTTACTTCTCCAATTTGGGGGCATTAAGCATGTATTAAAGCATATTCAATATTAGTAAAGAGAACACATGGCTCAGAAAATTAGAAAATGTGAGGGCCAAAATTTAATATATGGAACATTAATTGGGTGACTTGCCAAATTATTAGGGTCCTGGGAATAATGAGGGACCTTTGGGTTCAAAGCTCCCTCCCCTCTGAACTGTCCTTTTAGAAATTTCTCCCAGGCCAAAAAGAAAGGAGCTTTACAGCTTCTTTTCCACAAAAGGAGCAGATTTTATTACTTGGGAACTAATTAAACAACAAAGCTGAAATTAATAAAAATCAAAGTTAAGGAAATTGGAAAAAGAAATACAGATAAATTCTCTTAACTCTAAACTGAGCCTATGCAATCCTCCGATCATTTCCAATTAAGCTAATTCATAGGAATCATTTCCAATTAAGCTAATTCAAAAGAATTTAGGGTTTTCTGTGTTCACTCACCAAAACCTGGAAAGTCTACAGTTGCTCACACCTCTGGAAAGGCAGAAGCCAGAGAGAGAAAGAACTAGTGTTCAGGAAGTGCTTCTGCCTTCTCGCAGGGAGCGTTCAATCTTCCTCCCTGCAAAGGGGAGGTCCTTCAAAGACTGCCTATGGAGAGTTCTCCTTCTGATCTCATTAGCATATGTAACTTCAGGCTGGGCCATGTGTGGCCCCTCCCAAATGAGTCAGCTAAAAATTCCAATAATTTTTTGCCACAAATAATTTTTACCACAAAAAGACAAGTTACCAAGCCAAGAGAAGAAGTCTCTGTGTAAGTTTGCTGCAGGCAAGAGAAGAGCCTGCCCTTACACATTAGTAAAAGACAATTGACTAGCATCATTTAAATTCATTGGTTTACTCTATTTGAGGGGAGTCCAGCTGATGTCAGAGTATGGAGCCCTCAGAGAGGAAAAGGTCTTCAGGTAGATGTGGTTTTAGTGAGGTAACTTTCCATAGGTAGTCAGCAAGGTTATTCATTCTACATTTCCTTTGAAATTCTCCTGACTCTAGGCTGACCCTGCAAAACCAGCCAGAGCTCCTGTGTGTGTGTGTGTGTGTGTGTGTGTTGGGGGGGGTGTCTCTGAATCCCCAAAACACCCTATTTTTTTGTTTGTTTTGGTGGGGCAATGGGGGTTGACTTGCCCAGGGTCACACAGCTAGTAAGTATCAAGTGTCTGAGGCCAGATTTGAACTCAGGTCTTCCAGAATCCAGGAACAGTTCTTTATCTACCTCACCACCCAGCTGCCCCAACACCTTATTATTAATGATTTTCTCACAATACCAAAGTGTCTAAGGAGAGAAAGGCCATTTTTTCTTTTAGCATGCTCTGGTCTTTATTTAAACAACATAAATTCTTTCTCTGGAGACAAATAGCATTTCTCATCATGAGTTCTTTGAAATTGTCTTGGATCATTATATTGCTGAGGATGGCTAAGTCATTCACAAATCTACATCATACAATATTGCTGTTTCTGTGTACCATGTTCTCCTGGTTCTGCTCATTTCACTTTGCATCAATTCATGTAAGTCGAGGATTTTCTGAAATCATCCTACTTGTAATTTTTTTTAATTAATAAAGTATTTTATTTTTTTCACATTACATGTAAAGATAGTTCTCAACTTTTGTTTATACAAGCTTTCCAATTTCAGATTTTTCTCCCTCCCTCCCCCCTCCCCTAGACAGCAGGTAATCTGATATAGGTAATATATATGTACAAATATATATGTATATATATATATATATATTAACATTAAAAATATTTCTGCATTAGTCATGTTATAAGAGAAAAATTAGCGCAATGATGATAAACCTCAAAATAGAAAAATATCAGCACCAAAAACAAAAGAAATAGTCTGGTTCATTCAGCATCTATACCCCACAGTTCTTTTTTATTTTTTTTCCCCTGGATTTGGAGATCCTCTTCTATTATGAGTTCCCTGGAACTCTTCTGTATCATTGCATTGGTGAGAAGAATATAGCCCATCACAATAGATCAACACTCAATGTTGATGATACTGTGTACAATATGCTTCTGGTTCTGCTCATTTCACTCATCATCAGCCCACACAAGACCCTCCAGGTTTCTCTAAACTCCTCCTGCTCATCGTTTCTTACAGCACAATAGTATTCCATTGTATTCATATACCACAACTTGTCCAGCTTCTCCAAGAGTTATTATTTTCCTTTTTTGTCATTTTAGCCAATCTGATAGGTGTCAGGTGGTACCTCAGAGTTGTTTTAATTTGCATCTCTCTAATCATTAGAGATTTAGAGCATTTTTTCAAATGGGAATAGATAGCTTTGGTTTCTTCATCAGAAAATTGCATGTTCATATTCTTTGACCATTTCTCAATTGGAGAATGACTTGGATTCTTATAAATTTGATTTAGTTCCCTATATATTTTAGAAAGGAGGCCTTTATCAGAAGTACTGGCCACAAAAATTGTTTCCCAGCTTTCTGCCTCCCTTCTAATTTTGGATGCATTGATTCTGTTTATTCAAAATTTTTTTAATTTAATGTAATCAAAGTCATCCATTTTGCATTTTATAACATATTCTATCTCTTGTTTGGTCAAAAATGGTTTTCCTTTCCAAAGATCTGATAGGCATACTATTTCTTTCTTTCCTAATTTACCTATGGTATCAGCTCTTATGTCTAAATCATGTATCCATTTTGACCTTATTTTAGTATAAGGTGTAAGATGTTGGTTTATGCCTAATTTCTGCCATACTATCTTCGAGTTTTCCCAGCAGTTTTTGTCAAATACTGAGTTTCTATCCCAGAAGCTGGAGTCTTTGGGTTTATCAAACACTACATTACTAGTGTCATTTACTACTGTGTTTCCTGTGCCTAGCCTATTCCATTGATCCTCCACTCTATTTTTTAGCCAGTACCAGATAGTTTTGATGACTGCCACTTTTTAGTAAAGCTCCAGGTTTGGTACCACTAACCCACCTTCCTGTGAATTTTTTTTTCATTATTTCCCTGGATATTCTTGACTTTTTGTTTTTCCAGATGAATTTTGTTATTATTTTTTCTAGCTCTATAAAATAATTTTAGGTAGTCTGATTGGTATGGCACTGAATAAGTAAATTAATTGTCATTTTTACTATATTAGCTCTGCTTATCCATGAGCAATTGATATCTTTCCAATTATTTAGATCTGATTTGATTTGTGTGAAGAGTGTTTGGTAGTTCTGTTCAATAGAGTTCCTGGGTTTGTCTTGGCAAGTAGACTCCCAAGTATTTTATATTTTCTACCATTACTTTAAATTGAATTTCTGTTTCCATCTCTTGCTGCTGGACTTTGTTGGTCATGTACAGAAATGCTGTTGATTTATGTGGATCAATTTTATATCCTGCTACTTTGCTAAAGTTGTTAATTGTTTCATGTAATTTTTGAGTAGATTCTCTAAGATTCTTGAAGTATACCATCATCTCATCTGCAAAGAGTGATAGTTTTGTTTCCTCCTTGCCTATTCTAATTCCTTTAATTCCTTTCTCTTCTCTGATTGCTAAAGCTAACATTTCTAGGACAATATTAAATAATAGGGGTGATAGTGAACATCCCTGTTTCACCCCTGAACTTATTGGGAAGACCTCTGATTTCTCTCCATTGCATATAATACTTGCTGATGGTTTTAGGTAGATACTATTTATTATTTTAAGGAAAGCTCCACCTATTCCTAAACTCTCTGGTGTTTTTATTAGGAATGGGTGCTGTATTTTGTCAAAAGCTTTCTCTTCATCTATTGAGATAATCACATGATTTTGTTTGGTTTCCTTATTGATGTGGTTGATTATGTTAATAGTTTGCCTAATGTTGAACCAGCCCTGCATTCCTGGTATAAATCCCACCTGGTCATAGTGTATTATGCTGGTGATCACTTGCTGAAATCTCCTTGCTAATATCTTATTTAAGATTTTAACATCAATATTCAATAGGGAAAGTGGTCTATAATTTTCTTTCTCTGTTTTTGCTTTGACTGGTTTTGGTATCACCACCATATATGTGTCATAAAACGAATCTGAGCGAAATCCTTCTTCACCTATTTTTCCAAATAATTTCTATAATATTGGAATTAATTGTTCTTTAAATGTTTGGTAAAATTCACCTGTAATCCCATCTGGCCCTGGCAATTTTTTCTTAGGGAGTTCATTAATGACTTGTTCAATTTCTTCTAATATGGGTTTATTTAAGGATTTTATTTCCTCTTCAGTTAACCTGGGCAGTTTGTATTTTTGTAAATATTCATCCATTTCATTTAGATTGTCAAATTTATTGTCATACAGTTGGCCAAAATAATTCCTAATTATTGATTTAATTTCTACTTCATTGGTGGTAACATCCCCCTCTTCATTTTTTATACTGGTAATTCGGTTTTCTTTCTTTTTTTAATCAAATTCACTAATATTTTATTTACTTTATTGGTTTTTTTCATAAAACCAGCTCTTAATTTTATGGATTTTTTCCATTTGCCCAAATGAATTTTTTAAGACATTGTTTTCTTCAATGAAATTATGCACTCCCCCGCTCCCCCTTTGGCCAGTCAATCTTTGTGCTTCCTTTTCCAAGTTACTGATTCTTTTTTCATAGTTTTCTTGTTTTGCTTTCATTTCTCTCCCCATTTTTTATTCTACTTTTCTCAATTGATTTTTAAAATCCTTTTTGAGCTCTTGTAGGAAGGCTTTTTGTTCTTGAGACCAATTCACTTTCCCTCATGAGGCTTCACATGTAGGCAATTTGACGGTATTGTCCTCATCTGAGTTTGTGTTGGCTTCTTCCTTATTGATACAGAAGCTCTCAATGGAGAGGGTTCTTTTTTGCTTCTTACTCATTATTGCAGCTTATTTTTTTTTTTTAAGTTGAGGTCTGTTCTGGGGGCACCAGGATCCCTGTTTTGGGCTTCTTGTGCAGGGGTATAGGTGCTGTGTGACTGGCTTTTTACTCTGAGGCCTTTATAGTGTGTGCAGTTCACCCCCCTGCACTTCCTGTCTGAGCGTGCTTGATCAGGTGCCTGATCCTGACTGTCTTTTTTGTGGCCCTACAGCTGGCAACTTGCCCTCTCAGCTGGTGCAGGTAGGGTTTTCCACTGTCTTTCTTGGCGACCAGATTTTTGAGCCAGGTTCCAGGGGCCTCAGTTGTTTGGCTGTGGCCCGCAGCTTCTTGCTGACTTGCCCCGAACCCCTCGAACCCCTTGGTGCTGGGCTGCTGCCCTGAACTGTGCCTCCCTTTTGCCCGAGTCAGACTGACCTTTTCCTGAAGTCTTCTAAATTATTTCTGGTTGGAAGACTGTGTCTCTCTGTCTCTTTGCAGGTTCTGTAGTTTCAGAATCCATCTAGAGGCTTGATTTAATGTTCTATTTGAGGGAACAGAAGGAGAGCTCAGGCAGCTTGCTGCTTTCTCTCTGCCATCTTGACTCTGCCCCATGAAAGGCCATTTATAAAAGTTGTTATAAAGGTAGAAATGATAGGACTTGGTAAATAATTGGATATGAGGAATAAGAGAGAGTAAGGTGCTGAAGGTGATACTTAGCTTGTGAGTGTGGGTGAGTGGAAGGATTGGACTACCCTCAAGAATAATAGTGAAATATTAAAAAAAATTAAAATAAAAAAAGAACAGTGAAATTAGAAAGAGGAGTTTAGGGATGGAGAGCTAATGAGTTCAGTGTTGGATAATTTGAGTTTAAAATGTCTAAAACATCCATTTTAAGAGCCACAATATGCAGTTGGAGATGTGAGAGTGAAGTTGCAAAGTTAAGTCTGGGTGTTTAGAACTGGGAATCATCTTTGGAAAGACAATAATTGAATCCATGGGTGCTAATTGGATCATTAAGTAAAATAGTATAAAAGAAAAATAAAAGATAGAGAAGGACAGAATATTCAGGGATATTTTCTATTCTATGGCTTGATCTGGGTAAAGATCCAGCAAAAGAGACTGAGAAGGAGTTGAGACATGGAGAAGAATCAGAAGAGAGAAGACAACGTTAAGTAGAAGATTGTGACTGATTGTGTAAAAAGTTGTAGAGATATCTAGAAAAATGAGGATTGAGAAAAAGTCCTTAGACATTGCAATGAAAAAAAAATTGTGGCAAGTTTGGAAAGAACAGTTTCATTTGAGTGATGAGATTAGACTAGAGAAAGATAAGAATGAGAGAGAGGAAAGACAGCAAAAGCATCAATGGTTTTTGCCTTTATCAAGGAATTTAACCATGGAAGGAGAAAAATAAGATGATAGCTGCCACGAATGAATGGAGCAAGTGAAGAGTTTTTGGAGGATTGGTAAGCAATAGAGAAGCAGTTAGACTGGGAGAGATTGAATATAAGCAACAGAGTAGACATGCACAGGCAACAAATTTCTGGAGAAAATTGAATGGTACGGACACATTTATACATATAGACTATTTACATTGCCAAGGAGAAGGGCTACCTCTTCATAGGAACCAAGGGAGTAGATATCCATGGAAAGCTTCTAAATGATATGAGATGAGGAGCAGAGAATGTAGAGCTCTTGGAAAAGGTTCTTATTTTCCCCAGTAAAATATGAGGCAAACTTCTCTAGTTGTGGGGGAGTGGGGGAAGCTTTGAGAGAATTGACAAATTGAAGATTAATAAAAAAATTGAGAAAATGTCAGTTTTGAAGGAAATATTAATTTATTAAAGAGGTATAAAAAGATTGTCTTGCCACAGTAAAAATACAGTTGAGATTGTGTAACATAAATTTGTAGTGGATCTAATCAGCATGATTCATGAATTAGTCTTGATTTATTAAGCAGCACAAGTTTCCAGGGTAGTTACATATTCCTTACATCACTGTCCCATTCCCTGGTTCCCAATCATCCTTCATTTTATCAAAACTGGGCAATTTACAGTTCCCTGCACATACCATGGGATTTCTTCCATTACTCGGACAACCTAGATGTCAAATCATCACTGTCACTTATTCCCTTATACAATATGTTGCCAAAGTCTCTGATTTTTACCTTCATAATATCTCTCACCCCAGTATTTCTTCTGACACTGCCACCACCCTGCCATGTGTCCTTATATTAGCACAGTGGTAGCACATAATAAGTATATTTATGCACTGACATGGTCAAAGGTTATTTTGAGGTTATTAGCATAAAATAGAAATTATTTCAAAGAATAGAATTTGATATGATAATGAATATTTTATTAATATGAAGTGATGTTAATTCTTTCACTTATCACTTTGATTCAATAAAATGTGCTGACCTTTTTCAATGTCTGCATGAAAGAGGAAGCACTATTTTTTACATTAATTAAATAAGTACTACCTCTCCATAAATTATTGAAGCCTGTTTTGTACATATATTATGTTTTTTATAATCTGGCTGAAGATCTATTTGAAGAGGTTTATTTGATCTCTCCTGTTTTGTATCAATGTTATGATTCATTTAAATTTAGTGTTTGTTTCTTTTTATGGTAATAACTACCCTTTTGGGAAAACTGGTTCCTTGACATTTCTAGAGCATCTATCTATCTATCTATCTATCTATCTATCTATCTATCTATCTATCTATCTATCTATCTATCTATCTATCTGTATGTATGTGTATATATATATACACATATATACATACATATATGTACATATACATATATATACATATATATACATATATATATATATTTGGGGGGGCAATGAGGGTTAAGTGACTTGCCCAGGGTCATACAACTAGTAAGTGTCAAGTTTCTGAGGCCATATTTGAATTCAGGTCCTACTGAATTCAGGGCTGGTGCTCTATCCACCATGCCACCTAGCTGCCCCCTAGAACATCCATATTTTATACACAAACACACACACAAACAGTGTTATGATTGTCAGAGTATAGTAACTTAATTTCTTTGCTCTTCAATGTTGCAACAAAGAATTTGTAATGATATGAACAAACAGTAAGAGAAGTGCCAGAAAATTTGGGTGGGAGGGTAAGTGGAGGAAGAACAATCAAAGAACGTTGCTAATACATTGCCCCAACTTTGAGGGAAGAAAAAGAAAATTATTCATTGGTTTCCTTCCACAGATCCATCAGATAAATGAAGGAGTTATCTGTGATTACAAGGAAAAGTAGGAAACTTTGGTTAGCTCCTTCAAAATAACTTCACTATCAGCTATAGAAGGTACTGTTGGTTTCCTCTCTAAACATCTTTCATCTAGTACTATATCAGTTATTTACTTTCTCAGATTCAGGTTTATATTGAAACTATCAGGGTAAAGGCATTCTGATGATTTCTTTAAATATTTTGTTTCTATACCATTGCTACTAGGATTATGAGAGAATTTATAGATTACAAAGGAAGCTAGTGGTACAGTAACTAGATATAGTACTGGGTTTCAAGTCAAGATGACCTGAGTTCAAATTCACTTGACTTCTTATATTTTGCCATGGAATTGAATAAAGGGCTTCTTTTCTACCTGATAAGTGTATTTATTATGGAATTTGTATTTGGTGAGAGGAAGATTGTGGAGGCATTGACTAACCAAGTAACTGGACCTGAAATTTGTAAACCAAAACAAGATGTAATGAGTTTACCAGTGAGGGTGGCCCTCCCATTAGAGTAGAGTCACACCATTCAGGAAGGGAGCAGTAATTTTTATAGAATTGGAGAGGACTGAGGATGGGTCAAAACTTGACTTATCAAGGTCCCAGTTACCGGGGATCGAGGCTGACCTGGCACAATAATCCTTTTACCCAGTTTTGGGATTAGGGGTTTAACATAAAAGGATGGGGGGGTTAGACTTTTAGAACCTATTGCACAATGTGGTATTGTGGCATGTCATGTTTTGGGTTACTTTATGTTGCAAGCACTAATGAAAGAGTTAAGACATATCTCTAAACAAAATGGAGAGTGATTCTCAAAATGGAGTAGCTCTGGATCCACAGAATAAAGCTTGGGAAATAAGGTTTAGGGCCCAGCTTCCCCTCTAATTAATGAAACAGATATCAGAAATGAGCTTTAAACTGAAAAACTACATTCCATTGACTAATACATTTTAAGAGCGCAGAGAGATATAATTCTAGCCCAGTTGCCCTCCCTCTTTGAGAACAGTGTGACCAATCTTCTGCTCCCAACCTCCTACTTCTCTTTGTGACAGGAATTATTTCCCTTATAAAAACAAATAGGAGAGAAACAGCTAGAAATGTTGATTGTGACTCTCTTCAAGCCACATAATACCCTTATACAACATGTGGGAAATAGTCCTCATTGCATACACAGGGAACAAAATTATTAGGGGAGGCTCTAATTTATAGGAGTCAATAATCAAGCAAAGGAAGAGTAATAAAATAAATGGCCTCAAATATCTTTATTCAAATGTGCAAAGATTGTGTAAAAGATATAAAAACCAAATATTTTAACAGAAGGACATGATTTGACTGCATTGGTATCAGTGAGATATAGTGGGATGACTCATTTCTGAACTCATGGTGAGAAAAAGGAAGAGAATTGATAGTAGAAAAGGTAGAGCTATTAAAAAAACCAATATGAATTCATAGAGAAATTACCTTCTATGAGTAAAAGATACAGAATACTGAGACAGAGTTGTATTTAAGAGAAAGAAAGTGAGAAAGAAAGAAAGAAAGAAAGAAAGAAAGAAAGAAAGAAAGAAAGAAAGAAAGAAAGAAAGAAAGAAATTTAAGAGTAGGATAATCCTGTAGGAATATTGGGGAACTAAAATTCAAGAAGAGTTAAAGCTGACAATGAATGGTAACTACAACAACAAGTTAAAAAAACCCCTTTTAAACCTATGATAAGAGCAATAGGAATATCAAAGAAGGAAATGGGTCAATTATCATGAAAGAAAAAAAAAGAAAGCAGGTTGACAAGGTTTTTTTTTATTATTTTAACTCTACAAAGGAAAATCATTTCAAAATGCAATGTAGAGAATAAAAGTGGTTAAAAAGCAGTTTAAATATAAAACAATTAACGACCTGCTAAGGGACACTTGTGGCTGACCCACTTCAGTTCAATTGGTCAGACCCTGTTCTAAAAGACCTGGCTTCATTCATTGTGTTGTTGTTTGTTTGTTTGTTTTCATCCTATAGATATGGTCATGAAAAACAGAATTGTAAGTGAATGCCATCTGTGCTTTTGCACAGATATATGGGAAACTTCATGTTCTTTCACCATTTGTGCTGTAAAATATATCTTGGATTCCATTACTCCAAGAGTTCTTATGCTACATAATGGGATGATCCCAACTCATTCAGTTTCCTACCTAGTATCCTATTGGTATGGATACTGTAATGTACAGCCTTGTTTTCCCTGTCAATATCCAGAGAAAGTCATCTGAATTCATCTCTCTGTGAAACAGCTGCTCACCCTCCATGTGAAACTATGTAAGTGGTTGGACTTTCCTCTGTGTTGCTCCATTTCTTTCCTCTTAATGGACTGTCTTCTGTACTACTGACTCACTTTTATGAGACAAAACACTTACTGCACAAATGTATTCAGATTTTTAAAAAATAATTTCTAATAAAAACCTGAAAGCAAAATTATGGCCAAGGGGAGTGACACCATTTTTAATAGAAAGAATAAAGGTGGATTTTTAAAACTATGAGCCAGTGAGTTTGACTGATTTCTGGGAAAATTTTAGAATTTATTATTAAAGAGATGTTTTGTGAGCATTTTGGAAGTGAAGCTGTGATCATTTATAGACCGAACGGGTTCATCAAGAACAAGTTCTGTTAAATTAACCTGATTTTCTTTTTTGACAGTTACTAAGCTGGCAGATATCCTCATGCAGATGTCTTAGACATCATGTACTTTATTTTTGGCACACTGGTGCTACTACTTTCAATGCTAACATTTTACCAGTGTTGCTATATATCACTGATATTGCCTCCTCCAAAATAAAGATAAACATCACTTGAAAGGTAATGGAAAAGTGCATGGAAGGTGTGAAGAGCATATAATATACCAACAAAAAACCCTCAAGAAGAATAGCTGTGGGGCAGATATGTGGTTCATTGGATAAAGCACTGGCCCTGGATTCAGGAGGACCTTATTTCAAATCAGGCATCAGAAATTTGACACTTACTAGCTCTGTGACCCTGGGCAAGTCACTTAACCATCATTGCCAGAAGAAGAAGAAGAAGAAGAAGAAGAAGAAGAAGAAGAAGAAGAAGAAGAAGAAGAAGAAGAAGAAGAGAAGAAGAGTAAGCATATTACACAAGAATTATGTAACAGGAAGAGAAGATGAGCTGATCATATGAAAAGAGCAAAAGATGCAGGCAGTCAGAATGCTCTGGTGATGTTCTCCTGGAGAATGCAAGGAAGCTTTCATCAGCATGTTGGGTTGATACCTCATGGTGAACTTTTGAGAGAACATGGACAAGAGTTACAAAGGATGAGCAGACATGAATGCATCATGTTGTGTATCACTAGAAAGACCTTATGGATATTTGAGATGACAGATTTATTTGTGTATTGTGGTCTCCTTGAGGACATAGTGTTTTCTGCCTCCTGCAACTAAACCTGTGTAGAAATTCTACTAATCCTTCAAAGTCTAGTTTAAAGACTAACCTCCATGAAACCCCTCCTGATTTTCTGAATAAAATGTTTCCTTTCCTCCAATCTTATATTACCCTTTAAACCACTCTCTACCATTATATTTTGTTTAGCATTATATTTGCTACATACTATTTCATAATATATAATAGATTTCATTTTTTAAACATTTTTAGATTTTAAGTACTTAAAATAATAGGTTCACAGGTTTAGATCTGCAAAGGGTGTTAGAGGCCATTAGGCCCAATCCATTCATTTTACTTCTGGAGAAATGGAGATGCAGAGAAGTTGAATGATTTTCCTAGAGTCATATGACTAATAAGTTTTGAAAGGAGTTTCTGAACCCAGATCTCCCAATTCTAAGTCCAATGCACTTTCTACTATATTGCAATAAGAGAAAAAATCCTGTACAATATTTCATACATAGTATTCACTAAGTAAAGAAATGTTAAATGAATGACTAAAATGCATGATATTCTAGAAGACTTGTCCTTTGTTTATTGTCTTAATTTGTGTCTACAAATCCCTCAAAATATTGGACTAGATTTTTTTTTCTGCATATTCTATATAGATAAGTATTTCCCAAGGAAACAAACATAGACACATATAGACACAGTTATACACACATACCTTTTGAAATCTATTAATAAGGCCCACAGTATTTTTCTTCTAGGCCTGAGGATAGGTAAATTCCATAAGAATTAAGAAATGTTGAGGAAAAAGTTTTGATTAAAATAGAGAATTTTAAGCTCCTTTTTACATTGAAACTTTTAATAAATATTTTCAATACATATAAAATCTCTCTATATAATATTCTAGAAATAAAATTGCATTATTTTATTTTTTCTCACAGAAACCCTATTTGTTTGGAATAGTTTATTTGTATTGTATCAAGCAGAGTTTGAGAAATATTGCCCTGAAAATTAGTTCCTATTAGGATGTTTAGAAATAATTTAAATTAAGGCATCAGTAGACCAAATAAAGAGTAATTTTTATAATATGTGTTAAAATATAGTCTCATGGGTATCATTAGTTTTATGCTTAATATTATATTAATTTTTTTAAAAAAAGACCTTCTCAAGTATCTGTCTAAATTTAGTAGCTACTGGCATTACAATCCAAGGCATGTCATACTAGGATTTTTTGAATGAGATAAGTAAGGAAAAAAGAAGATTAAGAGTTAATGTGGAGGCAGCTAGGTGACACAGTGGATAAAGCACTGGCCTTGGATTCAGGAGTACCTGAGTTCAAATCCAGCCTCAGACACTTGACACTTACTAGCTGTGTGACTCCGGGCAAGTCACTTAACCCTCATTGCCCTGAAAAAATAAATAAATAAGAAAGAGTTAATATTATTCAAGTCTACTGTAATGAGGGGCATAAGTCTAACTTTTGTATAAGACTTTGTTCATTTGTGGAAAGAATGATTACTCAAAGCTCTGTGTCTGTGTGATCGATACAGTTGGTGAGAACTTTGGGAGAATAGAGATCTTCATCTTCTAACTTTCAATTTTAAGAGAGGGACATAGTTCTGAATGTTCTTCAGGGAAAAGTCTCTGAAGAGAGAGAAAGAATCTAGAAAGAAAACATCTAGATGTGCTGGCACCACAAGCATATATAAACAGATTCATACTAGGGATTCTAGGGAATCCCTCCTGCCCCTATGTGTGATATTGGAGACTTCCTGGTTGAGGTATCTTCCCCTCAGTAGGAGAGCTCATTCATACTGTACATTTTCTGGTATATTATGAACCATATTATGTCCCTTGTTTCTATTCAATATTGGTTTGAATAAATGTGTACTATTAACTAAGAATAATGGTCTTTGTCTATTTGGCATTTGGTGGGATGTAAAGCCTTTGGATATGGTTAAGGTCATACTTGCCCTATAAAACAAGCAAGAGCATGACTTGAAACTAAGGATATTTCTCTTAAACTATCAATACTTAAGGGTACAGAAATATATAATTCTAGCTGGTACCTCCTCTCAGAGGAAAGCAGCATGGCTAGGTCAATCTCATGTTCCCCTTTTGGAAAGGATCAAAGTCATTCATAGAGAAGGGTGGGCAGAAGTAATTCTAAAGATATCAGATAATGGCTCCCTATGAGCAACTACCAGACAAGGCCTTGTGAATACACATGACATATATAGGGAATATAAACAACCTGCCTTTCAAATATTTGTGATCTTGTCCTATGAGAGAACTACAGAATCTTATTTATTTAGGACTCCAGATGCCTCCTTATCTAATGTAAACTGAATATTAATCCCTTTCAAAATATCTCTAAAAACAATTATTCAGCCTCCAGGTAGAGACCTCAAGAGATGCGAGACACACCAACTTCTGAGGAAGCACACAAAGATGTGTTTCTTTATAACAAGCCAAAATCAGTTTGAAACATTCACTTGTGAGATTTAAAATTGGATATATGAGCATTAAACTCCCCCTTTTAACTTTTCCCTCATATATATATATATATCTCCCAGACCACTAAGAAAAAGAAGCCTCTGAGTTTTAATCAGTGAGGGATTAGTTTTTATTGTTTGGGAATTAATTAGACAACAAAAGTTGATACCAATTAGGGAAATAGGAAAGTAGAAATACAAATGAATAATCTTAGATCTAATCTTCATCTATATTCCTTTATAAAACTCACCAAATCCCAAACTGCCCACCAGGCCTAGAACCAGCACACCGAAAAGCCGAACACAAAAATGAGTGCACTGCCACGGCTAAGTTGAAAAGCCAGAGAATGAGAAAGACCTACATTCATCTATCTATTAAAGGGAGAGTGTATTTCTAGCTCCCTTCTCTGCTGGAGTCCTCAGGAAAGAGAGCGCGAGTCAGAGAGCCAGGCTCCCCTTTCTTCCTCCCACAAGCAAATGTCACTTCCTGACGCCAAAGACACATGGTCTTGCCCTCAGAGACTTTCACCTCATGGCAGAGCTTTTCTACAATAAGTCTCCAACAGGTAGCATCATTCCAATTGTTACACATTGTTCCTAGTACTAGGGATTAAACATTCTGTTTAACCCTAAACAGAACCAGTATAGAATATAAATGGAACAGGAATTCCCTATAGATGATGAGGTCTGTCAGATGTCACTGGTTTCAGATGATATTGATTTCAATTAAAAGCAATTCAAAAAGGTTCATTAAGTCCCTATGTGTAAGGCACTGGAGGTACACCAACAAAATAACCAGTCCCTGCATTCAATGTACTTATATTTTACTAGGAGAGAAAGCAACTATGTTAGAACTTCCACTTATATTCTTTATAACATTTCCCATAGGAGACTTTTCTTTTGATCATTCTCTCTCTCTTATTTATACTTTCTCTGGAACTGAAGAGGTGATTGTCCTACTATATACTGCCCTAGTCAGATTACATATGGAATATTATATTCTGTTTACATTTTATGAAGAGTATGCTGGATGTGGAAGGGCCTTGATTGTAATGTAAAAAAGATTTATTCTGTCATTTAGGCACAAGCTTATCAGTATATTTTTTTATTCATCCAACTATTCTAATTATAAGAATTTCTGCATAATATGGCAGATGGGAGGCAGTGACTCCTTGGAGTTCTTCCCCAAATCCATCCAAATCCATTCAAATAATGCCATAAGACAATACCTGGAGCAGCAGAACCCACAAAAGGATGGGGTGAGATTATTTTCCATTAAAAGACTCTTTTCTCTTTCCATTTTTTCCTCAACCTCTCTTACTTTATCTTTTAAGTCCTGTTTAGTGAATTCTTATTCCAGAAGCTGGGGTCTTTGGGTTTATCATTCCCTAGATCATTATTACTATGGTCATTTGCTACAGTTGTATTTTATAGCTAATATATTTTAATAATCCCCTACTCAATTTAATGATATAGTTTGAAATTCAGGCCACCTTCCTTTACATATTTTCGTTTTCATCAATTCCCTTAATATTCTTGAACTTTTGTTCTTTCAGATGGATTTAGTTATTATTTTTCTAGGTTTATAAATATTTCTTGGTAGTTTGCTATGACATTGAAAAAATAAATGAATTTAGACAGGATTGTAATTTTTATTATACTTCCTCAGCCTATCCATGCATAATTAATATGTTTTCAATTGTGTAGATCTGACTTTGTTTGAAAAGTATTTTGTAATTGTCCATAAATTTCCTGGGTTTGTCTTGGCATGTAGACTCCTAAGTATTTTATACTGTTTACAGTTATTTTAAGTTGAATTTCTCTTTATATTTCTTATTGCTGGGCTTTGTAGGTAATATTTAGCAATGTACATGATTTACGTGTGGTCACATAACACTGCAAATGTTAGTTATTTCAATTAGTTTTTCCATTGATTTTTTTAGGATTCTTCAAGTATAATATTTCTTCTGCAAAAAGTGACACTTTTGTCTATTCTAATTCCTTCAATTGCTTTTTCTTCTCTTATTGCTATTGCTGACATTCCTCATACAATATTGAATAAAAGTAGTGTTCATGGGTGTGGTTATGTTAATTCAACCCTGATTTTATTGGGAAGGTTTCTAGCTTTATCCCCATTAGGGATAGTACTTATTGCTTTTTTTAGATAGATAGTACTTATCATTTTAAGGAAAACTCTATCTATTCCTATGTTTTTTAGAGTTTTAAATAAGAATTTGTGGGGGGTTTTTGTTTTGTTTTGTTTTTGTTTGTATTATCAAGAGCTTTTCTCTGCATCAATTGAGATAATGATAAAATTTCTTTTCATTTTGTTATTTGTATGGTAAATTATCATAATAGTTTCCTAATATAAATACATTCCTGCATTCCTTTTATAAACCCAACCTGGTGATAGTATATGATGCTAGTGATATATTGCTTTAATCTCCTTGTGAGTATTTTATTTAAATTTTGCATCAATATTCAGGGGTATATTGGCCTATAGTTTTCTTTCTTTTTTTTCACTATTCTTGGTTTACGCATTAGCACCATATTTGTGTCACAAGAGGAATTTAATAGGACTCCTTCAACTATTTTTTCCAATTTATATAGTATTGGCATTAATTGTTCTTTAAATGTTTAGTAGATTTCACTTGTAAATGCATCTAGCCCTGGGGATTTTCAGAGGGAGGGTTCATTGATGGTTTGTTCAATTTCTTTTTCAAAAATGATTAAGTATTCGATTATTTCTTCAGTTAATCTAAGCAATTTATATTTTTGTAATTATTCATCTCTTTCACCTAGATTGTCTGATTTATTGGCATATAATTGGACAAAATAATTGGGCTCAAAATAATTGCTTTATTTTTGTTTTCATTAGTGATCATTTCACCCTTTTCCTTTTTGTTTTCTTTATGTTTTGGACCAAATTAACCAATTGTTTATCTATTTTATGCTTTCTTTAAAAAAACAACAGCTCCTATTTTTATTTACTAGTTAAATGGTTTTCTTACCTCCAATTTTATTCATCTCTCCTTTGAATTTTTTAAGATTTCCAATTTAGTGTTTAGTTGGGGATTTAAAATTTATTCTTTCCCTAATATTTTGTTGCTGTCATTATTGTTGTCTGCCCAATTCATTGATTTATTTGCCCTTTCTCTATTTTATTGATGTGGGCATTTACAGATATAAAATTTTCCCTATGTACTGCTTTGCCTGCTTCCCATAATTTTTCCTATGCTGCCTCATTGTTTTCATTCACTTTAATGAAATTATTGATTCTTTGATTTGTTCTTTGACTCATTCATTCATTAGGATTAGGTTATTGAAATACCAATTAGTTTTAATCTATTTTTCCATGACCCTTTATTGAATTAAACTTATCACATTATGTTCTGAAAAGGAAACATTTAATATTTTGTGGGGTTTTTTTGCATTTCATAGGTGAAGTTTTTATATCCTAATAGGTGGCTAATGTAAGTTCCTTATACCACTGAGAAGAAAGGAGATATATTCCTTTCTATTCCTATTCAATTTTCTCCAGTATTCTATCATATCTAACTTTTATAAATTATGTTGGCCTCATTAATTTCTTGTTTATTTTTTGGGAGAAAGATTTTCTATTTCTGAGAGGGGAAAATAGAGATGCCTTAGTATAGTTTTATATTCATTTTCCTTTTGTGACTACTTTTTTAAAAGACATCTCATATTTTTATAATAAAAGTTCTTTATTATTTACTATCTACGTGTAGAGGTAATTTTCTTTTGTTAAACAATAAAGTATTTTATTTTTTCCTGTTACATGTAAAGATAGTTCTCAACTTTTGTTTATACAAGCTTTCCAATTTCAGATTTTTCTCCCTCCCTCCCCTCACTCCTTCCTCCCCTAGACAGCAGGTAATCTAATATAAGTTTTATATATGTATATATATACATAATAAAATTAAACATATTTATGCATTGGTCATGTTATAAGAGAAAAATCAGAGCAATGATGAAAAATCGCAAAGTAGAAAAACAACAGCACCAAAAACAAAAGAAATAGTATGGTCCATTCAGCATCTGTACTCCACAGTTCTTTTTGATTGTTTGTTTGTTTTCCTGGATTTGGAGATCCTCTTCTATCATGAGTTCCGTGGACCTCCTCTGTATCACTGCACTGGTGAGAAGAATATATTCCATCACAGTAGATCAACACACAATGTTGATGATACTGTGTACAGTATTCGACTGGTTCAAGTTATCTCACTCATCATCACCCCACGCAAGGCTCTCCAGGTTTCTCTGAAATCCTGCTCATTGTTTCTTACAGCACAATAGTATTCCATTACATTCATATACCACAACTTGTCCAGCCATTCCCCAATTGATGGGCATCCCCTCAACTTCCAATTCCTTGCCACCACGTAAAGAGCAGCTATAAATATTTTTGTACATGTGGGTCCTTTTCCCTTTTTTTTATGATTTCTTTGGGAAAAAGACCCAAAAAATGGTATTGCTGGGTTAAAGGGTATGCACAGCTTTATAGCCCTTTGGGCATAATTCCAAATTCCTCTCCAGAATGGTTGGATCAGCTCACAGCTCCACCAACAATGCATTAGTGTTCCAATTTTCCCACAGCCTCGCCAACATTTATTATCTTCCTTTTTTGTCATTTTAGCCAATCTGATAGGTGTCAGGTGGTACCTCAGAGTTGTCTTAATTTGCATCTCTCTAATCATTAGAGATTTAGAGCATTTTTTCATATGGGAATAGATAGCTTTGGTTTCTTCATCAGAAAACTGCCTGTTCATATCCTTTGACCATTTCTCAATTGGGAAATGACTTGGATTCTTATAAATTTGATTTAGTTTCCTATATATTTTAGAAATGAGGCCTTTATCAGAAGTACTGGCCATAAAAACTGTTTCCCAGCTTTCTGCCTCCTTTCTAATTTTGGATGCATTGCTTCTGTTTGTACAATTTTTTTTTTAATTTAATGTAATCAAAATCATCCATTTTGCATTTTATAATATTCTCTATCTCGTGTTTAGTCATAAACGGTTTTCCTTTCGAAAGATCTGAAAGATAGACTTTTCATTTCTCTCCTAATTTACCTATGGTATCACCTCTTATGTCTAAATCATGTATCCATTTTGACCTTATTTTAGTATAAGGTGTAAGATGTTGGTCTATGCCTAATTTCTGCCATACTATCTTCCAGTTTTCCCAGCAGTTTTTGTCAAATACTGAGTTCCTATCATAGAACCTGGAGTCTTTGGGTTTATCAAACACTACGTTACTAGTGTCATTAACTACTGCATTTCCTGTTCCTAGGCTATTCCATTGATCCTCCACACTACTTCTTAGCCAGTACCAGATAGTTTTGATGACTGCCACTTTTTAGTAAAGCTCCAGGTTTGGTACCACTAACCCACCTTCCTGTGAATTTTTTTTCATTATTTTCCTGTGTGAGATTTAAAATTGGATATTAGATCATAAATCTCCCCTCTTTAACCTTTCCCTTAATTTATCTCCCAGACTAGTAAATGGAAGAAGCTTCTGGTTTTCTAGTTTCTACCACTAGTTTCTAGTGCTTACTAATACTGATTTAGAGGCTCCTGTGTCTAGCAGACAATCATAAGTCTCCCCCACTTTTAGGGTAACATGTGGTTCTTTACTCTGGGGAGGTGAATGGACTGGTACAAGGGCATTCAAAAAATCTGGATCTGGGAATATATGGCTTTCATTATCTATGTTCCATTTCTCCCCAAGACCCAGTCAATCCTGTGCCCTCCTCTGAGACGGACCTTGGTTACCATTATTCTGGTACTGCCTTTCTGTATTCCTCCGAAAAGACCTATTTCTATTTTGATTTTGCCTGTAATTAGAAGTAGAATTTCTTCTCCAAGTCCTACATTCTCTCAATTCATGCCCCTCCTTATGACAGTAACAACACACCTTAGTGTCCTTGTTCCGGTGTTCACATGGCTGACTAGGAATCACCAGTGCCAGAATGCTCTGTTTGGGGTGATCTGGACCTGTCTCACATGAGTCAAAGACATAATTTGCAAGTTCCTTAAGTCTATCAGCTGTTAAGCTCCTCCAATCTGGACATTGGGTAAGAAAATATTTGCGTACTTCTGGCAGTGAATTACAAATAAACATGTTGAGAATAATATAAGAATCTTTTGAATCAATTGGATCTAATCTGGTATATTGCCTGGCGGTCTCACAAAGCCTATCGTAAAATCTGCTTGGTCTTTCATTAGCCTCCTGAAATGTGCTCATAAATTTCGTCCAATTTTCAGGTTTTCTAGAGCATAATTCCATTCCCTTCAGAAGTGTTTCCCTAGCATCTTTTAATCTTTGGAAATCCCTGTCATTATTATAATTCCACTCTGGATCCTTTAGAGGCCATTCCTCATCGGCCTTACCCTTCTCAACAAGGGCATTTCCTGCTGAGATAATATCTGTAATCTCAGTTGGGGACAGTAAAGTTTCCATAAGTCAAGTAACATCAGCCCAAGTGGGTTGATATATATTAAATATAGTCCTTAACTGTGAAACTACACCATTTGGATGTGTCTCAAAACTAGGGAAGATTGTTTTCCATGAGCTCAAGTCAGTTGCTGTAAAGGGGTGATATTTTCTAACCTGAAGTGACACTCTCTTTTTATTAAGTTCTATATCTTCCTGCAAGTGAAGTAGTTTCAGCTGATTTGATTCTAAAGACTGGCCAATATCTGTTTCTGTAACTGGGTTACCTCCAGTAGGGGGAGCTATCTTAGCGTCTCCCTCACCACGTGGTGAGGCTGGGTTACCTTTGGCAGAAGGAGCCATCTTAGTGTCTCCCTCACCACGTGGTCTACCTTTAATTTCTTTCCACATTACAACCATGATAATACCCATAATGAGAGTTATAGTCATGTGAACTATCGTGAGTATGGTATTACAATTTATTTCAACTGCAGGCATAAAATTCCTACTAATATTAAACACATTTTCAGTGGAGACAGTTACACTCATACCATTATACCAAAAAGATTTTGCTGTGTGAGTGAGGAGGAGACCGATAACACAATGAAGGAATACCGAGTAAACTAGATGTCTAAGTTTGGACAGTATGGTACCCCAACACGCTCCAATGCAAAAAAATGAAAAAACCAAAGGGAAAATGACATATTCAATCATATTTTATACTGGACTGGCTTTTTTTTTTTAAACAAGGCTTTTAGAGGCTTAAAGTCTTTAAGGGAGATTAGGCAAAGGGAAAGTCCCTGGGAGGGGGGGGGTTATTTGGAAAATCCACCGAATTAGCTGGCTTGTGGCCAAACTAGGGAGGGTGGGAGGGTCCTTAAGGTCCCATCTGGGTCGCCAAACTGTGAGATTTAAAATTGAATATTAGATCATAAATCTCCCCTCTTTAACCTTTCCCTTAATTTATCTCCCAGACTAGTAAATGGAAGAAGCTTCTGGTTTTCTAGTTAGAGCTTTTATTGTATGGTAGTCACAAGGTGATGTTGATTAGAAGGATAGGAAAGTAGAAACACAATACAAATCATGTTAAGTTGAAGCTTAGTCTATATTCCTTATAAAACTCACCAAAAGCCAAAGGCCACCTTTGGGGAGAGAGAGACCGTGTCAAGCGGGTGCTGCTGCTAACTGCGAGCTGGGCCCAGTCGAACTCTCATCAGCATCACCCTGTGCAGCGCAGTCAGGAGACCAGCAGAGCAGGAAAAGCCCCCACTTCCGTTCTCTTCTTGCCTTTTAAGCTCGCACCCCAGAAGTCGAGTGCATAGCAGGCAGTCTGACGTGCACAGCAGGCAGACTGGTGTGCTTAGCTCATGCCTTTGGTCTCCTCCCCAAAAGGGTGGTCCTTCAAAAATTGGCATCTTTCAGTTATCCTAACCAACTGTTAAAAAAACTTTCATATTTTTTTACCACACCTGGATATTCTTGATTTTTTGTTTTTCCAGATGAATTTTGTTATTTTTTCTAGCTCTATAAAATAATTTTAGGTAGTACTATATTAGCTCTGCTTATCCATGAGCAATTGATATCTTTCCAATTATTTTGATCTGATTTGATTTGTGTGAAGAGTGTTTGGTAGTTGTGTTCATAGAGTTCCTGGGTTTGTCTTGGCAAGTAGATTCCCAAGTATTTTATATTCTCTACCATTACTTTAAATGGAATTTCTGTTTCCATCTCTTGCTGCTGGACTTTGTTGGTCATGTACAGAAATGCTGTTGATTTATGTGGATCAATTTTATATCCTGCTACTTTGCTAAAGTTGTTAATTGTTTCATGTAATTTTTGAGTTGATTCTCTAGGATTCTTGAAGTATACCATCATCTCATCTGCAAAGAGTGATAGTTTTGTTTCCTCCTTGCCTATTCTAATTCCTTTAATTCCTTTCTCTTCTCTGATTGCTAAAGCTAACATTTCTAGGACAATATTAAATAATAGGGGTGATAGTGAACATCCCTGTTTCACCCCTGATCTTATTGGGAAGGCCCCTAATTTCTCTCCATTGCATATCATACTTGCTGATGGTTTTAGGTAGATACTGTTTATTATTTTAAGGAAAGCTCCACCTATTCCTAAACTCTCTAGTGTTTTTATTAGGAATGGGTGCTGTATTTTGTCAAAAGCTTTCTCTTCATCTATTGAGATAATCACATGATTTTGTTTGGTTTCCTTATTGATGTGGTTGATTATGTTAATAGTTTGCCTAATGTTGAACCAGCCCTGCATTCCTGGTATAAATCCCACCTGGTCATAGTGTATTATCCTGGTGATCACTTGCTGAAATCGCCTTGCTAATATCTTATTTAAGATTTTAACATCAATATTCATTAGGGAAATTGGTCTATAATTTTCTTTCTCTGTTTTTGCTTTCCCTGGTTTTGGTATCACCACCATATTTGTGTCATTAAACAAATTTGGTAGAACTCCTTCTTCACCTATTTTTCCAAATAATTTGTATAATATTGGAATTAATTGTTCTTTAAATGTTTGGTAAAATTCACCTGTAAACCCATCTGGCCCTGGGGATTTTTTCTTAGGGAGTTCATTAATGACTTGTTCAATTTCTTCTTCTAATATGGGTTTATTTAAGGATTTTATTTCCTCTTCAGTTAACCTGGGCAGTTTGTATTTTTGTAAATATTCATCCATTTCATTTAGATTGTCAAATTTATTGGCATACAGTTGGGCAAAATAATTCCTAATTATTGATTTAATTTCCACTTCATTGGTGGTAACATCACCCTTTTCATTTTTAATACTGGTAATTTGGTTTTCTTCTTTTTTTTTAATCAAATTCACCAATATTTTATCCATTTTATTGTTTTTTTCATAAAACCAGCTCTTAGTTTTATTGATTAATTCTATAGTTTTTTTGCTTTCAATCTTATTCATTTCTCCTTTAATTTTCAGGCTCTCTAGTTTAGTATCTAATTGGGGATTTCAAATTTGTTCTTTTTATAGCTTTTTAAGTTGCATGCCCAATTCATTAATCTCCTCTTTCTCTTTTTTATTCATGTCAGCTTTTAGAGCTAGAACTTTGGTATGTTGTCTCATTATTGTCATTCTCTTGGATATAGTTATTGATTGTTTCTATGATTGGCTGTTTGGCCCCTCTGTTTACCTTTTTAAACTTCTTTTGAGTCTTGTATGTTAAGATAGAATTTTCTATTCAGTTCTACTCTTTTCCTCAGGAAACCTTGAAAATCCCCAATGTCATTGAATGTCTGTCTTTTCCACTGAAAGAGAATGCTCAGTTTTGCTGGGTAACAGATTCTTGGCTGAAATCCAAGCTCCTTTGCTCCCAGAATAATATATTCCAAGCTTTGTGGTCCTTTAATGTTGAAGCTGCCAGGTCCTGAGCGATCCTGACTGTGGCTCCATGATATTTAAATTGCTTCTTTCTGGCTGCTTGGAATATTTTCTCCTTCACCTGATAATTCTGGAATTTAGCTACAATATTCTTTTGAGTTATCCTTTTGGGGTCTCTTTCAGGAGGTGATCAGTGGATTCCTTGAATGATTATTTTATCCTCTGATTCTATGATATCAGGGCAGTTCTCCTTAATAATTTCCTGGAATATGGTGTCTAGATTCTTTTTCTGGTCATGGCTTGCAGGCAGTCCAATGATTCTCAAATTGTCTCTCCTCGATCTGTTTTCCAGGTCAGTTGTCTTTCCAATGAGGTATTTCACATTTTCTTCTATTTTTTCATTCTTTTGATTCTGCTTGACTGATTCCTGGTGTCTCATGGATTCCTTATTTTTGAACTGTCCAATTTTAATTTTTAAGGCATTATTTTCTTCAATGAATTCATGTACCTTTTTTTTTCCCATTTGGCCAGATGAATTTTTTAAGGCATTGTTTTCTTCAGTGAAATTATGCACCTTTTTTTCCATTTGGCCAGATGAATTTTTAAGGAATTGTTTTCTGCAGTCAATCTTTGTGCTTCCTTTTCCAAGCTGCTGATTCTTTTCTCATAGTTTTCTTGTTTTGCTTTCATTTCTCTCCCCATTTTTTTCTTCTACCTCTCTCAATTGATTTTTAAAGTCCTTTTTGAGCTCTTGCAGGAAGGCTTTTTGTTCTTGAGACCAATTCACTTTCCCTCATGAGGCTTCACCTGTAGGCAATTTGACGGTATTGTCCTCATCTGAGTTTGTGTTGGCTTCTTCCCTATTGATACAGAAGCTCTCAATGGAGAGGGTTCTTTTTTGTTTCTTAGTCGTTATTGCAGCTTATTTATTTATTTTCTAAGTTGAGGTCTGCTCTGGGGGCACCAGGGTCCCTGTTTTGGGTTTCTTGTGCAGGGGTATAAGTACTGCGTTACTGGATTGTTACTCTGAGGACTTTATAGTGTGTGCAGTTCACCCCCCTGCACTTCCTGTCTGAACGCACAAGATCAGTTGTACTAGTTGTGCCTGTCCTGTTCGTGGCCCTACATCTAGCAACTTGCCCTCTCAGCTGGTGCAGGTAGGTTTTCCCACTGTCCTACTAGGCCACCAAATTTTTGAGCCAGGTTCCAGCTGCCTCAGTTGTTCAGCTGTGGCCCACAGCTTCTTGATTAGTTGCCCTGACCCCCTCAGTGCTGTGCTGCTGCCCTGCGTTGCACCTCCATTTTGCCCGAGTCAGACCGACCTTTTCCTGAAGTCTTCTAAATTATCTCTGGTTGGAAGACAGTGTCTCTCTGTCTCTTTGCAGGTTCTGTAGATTCAGAATCCATCTAGCGGCTTGATTTATTGTTCTTTTTTGAGGGAACAAAAGGAGAGCTCAGGCAGCTTGCTGATTCCTCTCTGCCATCTTCTAGAGATAGTTTTCACCCTTTGTTTTTTAAGATTTGTAGTTCCAAATTTTCCCTCTTATATAGTTTATTTATGTACAATCACATTAACATACTTCTGCCTTAGTCATGTTGTAAAAGAAGAATCAGAACAAAAGGGAAAAACCTCAAAAATGAAAAAAGACAACCAAAAATTAGAAGCATCATTGTTCATTCTGCAACCGGATTCCACAGTTCTTTTTTCTTAATGTGGAGAGCATTTTCCATCATGAGTCCTTTGGAATTTTCTTGTACCACTGTATTGCCGTGAATAGTTAAGTCTATCACAGTTGATCCTGACACAATGTTGTTGATAGTATATACAATGTTCTCCTGGTTCTACTCATCTCACTCAGCAACAGTTCATTTTAGTCCTTCCAGGTTTCTCTGAAATCTGCCTGTTCATAATTTCTTACAACACAATGTTATTATATTACTTTCATATATTACAACTTGTTTAGCCATTCCTCAATTGCTGGGCATCCCCTCAATTTCCAATTCTTTGCTACCACAAAAAAAATACAAAAAAAACCCAAAAATATCCAACTATAATTTTTTTCTTTTTGTACATGGGGGTCCTTTTCCCTTTTTTGTTATCATTTTGGGATAAAGAGCTAATAGTGGTAATGCTAGGTCAAAGGGTATACACAGTTTTATAGCTCTTTGGGCATGGTTCAAAATTGCTCTCCAGAAACTCATTTAACTTCTTTACAAATTTGGATGCTTTATTGTTTGGTGCATATGTTTAGTGTTAATATTAGTCATTGTCTGTCATGCATTTTATTAAGATGAAATTTATTTTCTCATATCTTTTAATTTGATCTATTTTTGCTTCATCTCAGATCATGATTTTACCCCTATTTTATTTTACTTGGTTTTATTTCTTCTAAGTGTTCTTTTGGAGGGCTTATGTTATACAGTGCTGACAAAGGTCCTCCTCAAGGTTCATGGGAGACTACTTGCATTGGCTCAGGGGAAACTGTTTTTTTAAACTTTCAGTGTGATCATTTATATCTTTGAAATCAATAAATACTATGGTTTTTTTTTGTTGTTTTTCTGTTTGTTTTGTTTTGTTGTTTTTTTGCTGATTGCCTATCCTTAATACAATCCCTGATTCCTTTGCTGAATCTTCCTCCACCTTCCACTGGTGAATGCCTTTTCAGATTCTGTCTTGGATCCTCTTCTTTACCCCCTCTTTACTAGTTCAGTTAGTGATTTTATGAGCTCATATCGGTTTAAATTTTCATCTCTCTTGGGACAAAATAATTATTAATGATGAATTTATAGGGGAGACTCAGAGATCAATTTTATTGCTCTCTCTCCCTCAGCCAAAAAATGGAGATTGATTCTTTTGTTTTGTTCTACCCTCAAGTCATGTCAATCACTTGAACTGAATGATACTATAACCAATAGGCTTACATCAATGTGTAATGACCCACCTTTATCTAAGGAGGAAGCCCTTGGCCACACAAGGGTTGATCTCTCTCTTTTTGCCTTCTCTTGTCCCCTCTCTAGCCTCACTCTCACATGATACACTCTGTAAATATAAAGCCTGAGACTATGAGAAGTTATGGAGGTACACGTTCAATTCTTTCCTGGTATATATAATATTAATATAAATTCCTACAGCCAAAAGAAGTCAATAGGCATTAATGTATAAATACCAATAATTTTAAAAATACAGTTTAGCATAATAATTTAAAAAACACACTCTACTGATGCTTCTCAAATCTACCTTTCTTGCCTCAATCTCTCTTTTGACCTCCAGTCTCACATTTCAACTGCCATGCAGATTGTCTGTAGTCCAGGGTTTGTTAAACTTTTTCTTCTCATGACCCCTGTTAGCTTGAGAAATTTTTACAAAGCTCTGGGTATATAGGTATGAAAAACAGGTGTACAAAGCAAACATTTACTGCCAAAATTTTCCCAACCCCTACATTGAGTGGGATGACCCTTTATGGCATTGCGACCCACAATTTAGGAAGCTTTGTTATCAACATCTTAAACTCAACATGTCTAAAACAGAACTGATTATATTTTCTCCAAATCCTTACCATCCGTCCTCCCTTTCCTATTACTGTAGAGATAAACACTGCCCTCCTACTACCTCAGGTTCACAAGCTAGGAATCAACCTGAATTCTTTTCTACCTCAAATCCACTTGCCTTCTATTCTCTCTTATTGTCCTCCATACCTGGTATACTCTTGCTCCTCTGCTCTGACTATGGATGATCACTGATTCCTTTAAGTCCCAGCAAAAATCCAATCTTCTCAAGAAAGCCTTCTCCAACCTCTCTTAATTCTGGTGCCTACCCTCTTTTAAGTTTTTCCTATTTATTTTTCATCCTGTATATAGATTGTTTTGTATATATTCGTTTACATGCTGTCTCCCACATCAGACTGTAAACTTTTTGAGGGTTTCTTTCCCTTCTGTTTTTATCTCCAATGCTTAGTATAGTGCCTGGAACATATTATCCCTTTAAGAAATATTCCTTGATTGATTGATGAAACCTAAAAGTTTGTTGTTCATACATTCTTTCCCCTGAGAGTTGATTCTTAAACTTTTACCAGCACATCACTGTCCCTTCTCAAATTTGATTATGGTTTTTACCTCATTAAACCTTTTTGTACTATTTATTTTTAGGAGCTTGCATTTCTCCTTAACAACCTAGTTTTTAGAGAGCTTTATTAAAATCCATTCACCTTCTCTGCTAAGAGGGAGATACAACTAACCTTGAAACATAGTTTCAAATATGCCCAAAGTGCCATAAAACTGTGTATGCCCTTTGATCCAACAATTCCAGGTTTATATCCCAAAGACATCCTAAAAGAGGAGAAAAGATCTATTTGTACAAAAACATTTATAGAAGTTCTTTTTGTGGTGGCTAAGAATTGGAAATCAAAGGAATGCCCATCAATTGGGGAATGGCTAAACTAGCTGTGGTATATGATGGTGATGGAATATTATTTTGCTATAAGAAATGAAAAGCAGGATGATTTCAGAAAGGCCTGGAAGGACTCGCATGAACTGATTCTGAGTGAAGTAAGTTGAACCAAGAGAACATTTTGCACAGAGATAGCAATACTGTTTGATGAAGAATTGTGAATGACAAGTATTCTTAGCAATACAGTGATTCAAGAAATTACCAAAGGTCTAATGATGCAGGACACTATCCATCTACAAAGAAAGAACTAATATTGATTGGACACGGGCTGAAAAATGCTATTTTAATTTTCCTTCATTTTTTTCTTTTATTCAAGTTTTATTATACAAAATGACTAACATGGTTATGTTTTACATAATTGCACATGTATTACCTATATCTGATTGCTTACCACCTCAGGGAGAGGGGAGGAGAGGGAGAGGTGGAGGAGTAGAATTTGGAACTCAAAATTTAAAATAAAAATGTTTATTATTAATTTAAAAAGAAACAGTCATATTTCCTTAAATATTATAGAAATAAAAAACATTTAATATTGGATATAAGTTCTGACAATTTTCCTTATTTTCCATAATGGCTGAGATTAATGGTATGGATTCCTAACTTACTTATGTCAGTTTATTTACATTTCAAGGACTTTAACACCAGGTTAAAACTTTGCATGTCCAATTTTTGCCGTGGAATAACTTTATTCTAATTTCTTTCCTTTGTCTCAACAACTCCACAGCCAAAGACAGTTACATATCCTTTTCATCTTCTACCAATCTCCTCTTTGCTTCAATAATTATATTCATCAATTGATCTTCTCTATCAACCCACTGAACCTAGTAATTATTCCACTTAACCTTATCCCACTTATATTGTTTTGTTTTGTCACCTACTTCTCCTTATTATTTTTATCTTACCCCTCTAGATTTTATTTCCCAATCTTCCATGCTCATTTTTAATGCTATAAAATATTCTTTATTTGTCCTCTATCCTGTTTTCTGTTAGCCTGGGAGTAGACTATATATCAATATATTGATCAAGGATTTATTCTTTAAATTTATCTCAGGTTCTCAAATTTTTTCTCCTAATTTCTCTTCCCAAACCCAATATATTTATCTAGCAAAAGCCATTGCAAGTCCCCTATACCTTTTTAACTTATTCAAAATCCTTCTTTCTTCTTTTGTTTTTTCCCTCAAAATCATTTCAACTAAAGACATCTATATTTTTGGATACTCTTTACTTAATTACTTTTAAAGAATTATTTTCCTCTCCCTGTTGTTGTTTAGTAGTGTCTGACTCTTCATGATCCCATATGAGGTTTTTCTTGGTGAATACACTGTAGTGATTTGGCATTTATTTCTCCAGGAGATTAAAGCAAACAAAGTTTAAGTCATGTGCCCAGTTTGATCCAGATAGTGAATATTTGAGGCCACATTTAAACTAAAGTCTTCCTGATTCTAAGCCAGCAATCTACCCATTAAGCCATCTAGTTGCCTCCAAGGCAGAGGTGAAGTGGCTTTCCTAGGGTGACAGATCTAGTGTCTGAAGGTTGGATCTGAACTCAGATCTTCCTAAATGCAGGCCCAGTGCTTTATCCACTGAGGCATCTACCTGCTTCCAAAAAAGCAAGAGATTTTGTTATTTTTAAATTTAGCTGATGTAAAGCATTGGGAAAGAGAATGATTTTCTAAAATAAACCACTGTCTCTGGTTTCCATTATCTACACAACATCCTTCACTCTTCCATTCCCAATAGAATGCAATCTCAGTAATTTGCTATGAAAAATAGTTTTCAAAACAACTCTAAGAAAAGGCAGTGTTTCTATCATAAAACGACTAGATTTTCAAAATATTGACAGGGATAAGACCTTGATCATGGCAGGCAGAGAAGAAATTACTTCTTTCATTTTAACGGAATGGTTACCGCTTCATGGAAAATAGACAATATGTGCATTCTATTGATTTAGGAAGAAGATGTTGTCATGGGAATAGTCAGAGTTCCTCAACAGTAATTCTTCTTATTACTAAAATTACAGTGGATATGGCAATAGACTAGTTCTTGTCTCAGGGACATCTTTTTCTCACCTTTCATGTGTTAATTAAGATGAAGGGTTTTGTTTTGTTTTTGGCCATCAAAAAGCATTGTGTGTTCAAACTTTGCTTAAAAGCATCCTTCATGGGGCAGCTAGGTGGCACAGTGGATAGAGCACTAGCCCTGGAGTCAGCAGGACCTGAGTTCAAATCCAGCCTCAGACACTTAACACTTACTAGCTGTGTGACCCTGGACAAGTCACTTAACCCCAATTGCCTCACTAAAAAAAAAAAAAAAAAGAATAAGTAGGGATTATGGGGCAGCTAGGTGGTGCAGTGGATAAAGCACCAGCCCTGGATTCAGGAGTACTTGAGTTCAAATCTGGCCTCAGACACTTAACACTTACTAGCTATGTGACCCTGGGCAAGTCACTTAACCCCAATTGCCTTACCAAAAAGAAAAAAAAAGAAAAAAAAAACATCCTTCACCATTTTGGAGAAGAATCTCTTCAGATCCTTGTTTTTCTGATTTCTAAATAGAAACAATGCAGAACTTAGAAATAGTTGGTATAATAAATAGACTAATCATTAGTAATCAAGGGGAGGGGACAACACAATTAATTATAATGAATTTTGATTTAGAAACTTAAAAATACAGGGTTTTGTACAAATTTGTCTCAAGAAATTGCTTTTTCATAGAAATTAACACATGTAAAGTGCAGTTCAGGTCTCTTGTTAGGAAGCCCCGTGCATAAACTCAAAAATAAGGCCCCATTTTGTGATATATTTAATTGCTTTTTTGAAGTCTAGCATTATGTTCTACACTTAAATGCAGTGTCATGTGGAATGATCCCACATCAAAAAGGCCCCAAAGTACAAAAGGTGAACCCTTGCCTCACTTTTATCCTGAAGAAAAAATGGAGTTCCTATTGAGTTCCCAGAAGCAAGAAGGAAATGACAAGGCTTTGTTCATCTGATTTTTTTCTAATTCCAAAAGACTAAAGGTTTTGGTTTTATAGATTCAGGGTTCCTATTTTGCTGTATTTCCTGAATGGCCACTGTGTAGGGCTGTGTTGCAGTGTGGCTGTCTCAAAGCTTATTTACATTGGGAAGGCTCCTGTTTATATTTGATTAGTCTCACTGCTTTGATGACCCAAATCACAATTAGTTTGAAATATTATTTGGGGGAAATCATTGATAATCAATCCTGCTCTCCCCCCATCCACCATCAGAATAATTTTTAGTAAATAAATAAGGCCACATAAAATACTTAACAGAAAATAAAGATTTTTAAAATTGGTACCACCAATTTTGACTGAGTATAGTGCCTATAAAATAGTAAATACTTCAAAAATGTTTCATTAATTGATGCATTTTTCCTCTTATTTGCCATATTAATAAAAGCAGTTGGTTTTTCACATCTGATATTAGGGACTATACTATAGGGATATCAGACTATTCCCAGGGGAAATGATGTGTCATTTATTTGGAGAATAATATTTAAATAATAGAAATATGAAAAGCCCTGGGCATTATGTCAGTGATATGGGGAAAATAACATTGACACCAGTTTTCCTGAACTTGTTCTTTCAGTTTCAGATAGTGATGAGGCCATATAGCTCAACCAGTAAAATTGGTGACATATAAGGAAACAGAGTTTTAGAGAGACAAAATAATTCACCGAATGTAATATAACTCAGTGATATAGAAGACATTAGAATTCAAATCTTCCTATACATAAGTCTGTTGGTGCTTCATGCCAGTTTTATTTCTAATACCACATGAAGTCATAAAGACTTAGACCATATGATCCTAAAAGGAAAAGTTGGGTGTTTGGTAAGGTTGGTAGAAAAGCAGAATTATATAACTTTTTTTTTTTTTTTTTACCAATCATTGGTTGGAAAGTATGTTTAATTTAATCTAAAAACAAAGAGATCTTCTGATGTTTTCCAAGGAGACAGTAGAAATATGTTCCTTAATCTAACACTTTTACAAAAATAGATGAAAGCAGCTCTAAACATTAGCCCTCTAGAAGGTATCATATAGTGGTTTGAGGACTAGTCAGGAAGTCAGTAAGATATGGATTTAAATGATAATTCTGACACTTGCTATTGGTATAACCATAAGGAAGACACTAAATTTATCTGAATTTCTGTTTCCTTATCTGTAAAATTGAGATGAATGAATGACAAGATAAAGGAATGAATAGGTACTTACTATGTGTTAGGCACTATGATAAAAGCTATTAGTTCAAAATACAGAGAAACATTCCCTGACCCTAAGAAATTTATTTTATAAAGGCTTGTTTGAAAGCTTGAATGAGATGATGTAGGAAAATAAAACAAAACAAAACAAACAAACAAAAACAACTTACAGAATTTAAATGGTTATATCCTTAAATCCCAGTTGTTATGATCATGCTATGTAGTTTCTGACCAGAAGATTGAGGAGCCAATTTTTCATTTTCTCTCTCTACAGAAGCTAAAGGAGCGGTTCTAACATCTGTTTCATTTAAAAAACAAAACAAAGGAAAACACTTGTTAATTACAGAGATAGAAGACAATTCTGGATAGGGATATCCTATTCAGTGTCAGAATGAGTCCTTACTAAATCAAGGGTAAATATAACAGAACAAAATTCTGTATATGGGGAATTTTCATTTATCCATGTGAATCCTTTCCAATTTCAAATCATTTGTACTTCCCTTAGATAAGGCATTCTTAATAGTGTGTGTGTGAGTGATGGCCACCTCTGGCAGACTGGTGAAACAAATGGCCCTTTCACAGAATTTTTTTTGATTCATCCATTCATTCATCTATCAATTTATTTATTAATTCATTCTTTCATTTATTTGTATTTTTTTAATTTATACATGAGTAGTCATGAAAAATATGTCCACATTAGCCAGGTTGTGAAAGAAAACAGACAAAAACAAAACTTCAGATTAAGGAACTATCAAAAAAATATGCTTCAATCTGTTTTCAGATACCATCAGTTCTTTCTCTGTAGTTGAATTTGCAATTTTCATAAGTACTTCAAAGTTATATTGGATCATTGCATTGCTGAAAATAACCAAGTCCTTCACAGCAGATCGTCTTACACTATTGCCATTATTTTGTATACAGTACATTTCACTCTGCTTCAGTTCATGTAGGTCTTTCCAGGATTTTCTGATAGAATCCTGTTCATCATATTTTTTTTGTTTGTTTCCTATAAAGTAACTAACAAAAAAGAATTATGTTTAAATCTGTATTCAAGTACCATCAGTTCTCTCTGTGTAGATAGATTGCATTTTTCATAAGACCTTTGGAGTTGTCTTGGATAACTGCGTTGCTGAAAATAACCGAGTTATTGACAGCAGATCAACTCACAACAATACTCTTCTTTTGTATATAGTAGATTTCATTTTGCATTACTCATGCAGGTCCCTCCAGGTCTTTCTTATAGTATCCTGATCATCATTTTTTATAGTAAGCTACAATTATATAGTACTGTGGTAAAACATGAAAGTTTTTAACAGTCGGTTAGGATAACTGAAAGACGCCAGTTTTTCAAGGACCACCCTTTTGGGGAGGAGATGAACAGTCCGCCTGCTGCACATGTCAGACTGCCTGCCGGGTACAGTCCGCCTGCTGTGCATGTCAGACTGCCTGCCGGGGTTTTTTTTTACTTCCAGGGTGGAGAGAAGGAGAGTAGGCTTTTTGCCTGCTTGGTGGGACTCCTGGCGGCGCGGCACAGACGGTCTCCCTCACTCCAAAGGTGGCCTTTTTCGGTTTGGTGAGTTTTTATAAGGAATATAGACTAAGCCTAGATTTAAGACGATTTGTACTGTATTTCTATTTTCCTATCCTTCTAATCAACAACACCTTATATACAATAAAGGCTCTATCTAGAAAACCAGAAGCTTCTTCCATTTACTAGTCTGGGAGATAAATTAAGGGAAGGGTTAAGTAGGGGAGATTTATGATCTAATATCCAATTTTAAATCTCACAGTTTGGCGACCCCGAAGGGACCTTAAGGACCCTCCCACCCTCCCTAGTTTGGCCATAAGCCGGCTAATTCGGTGGATTTTCCAAATCCCCCCCCCCCCCGACTTTCCCTTTGTCTAATCTCCCTTAAAGACTTTAAGCCTCTAAAAGTCTTGCTTTAAACAGAAAAGCCAGCCGAGTTTAAAGGGCAAGATGCTCGAATATTCTACTATCCCTTTGATTTTTCTCATCGGAATGTATTGGGACAGCATAACATCCCGACTTAGAGGAATAGTTTACTCAATGGTCCTTCATAACATTATTGGTTTTTTCCTCATTCAGGCAGCAAAAAGTTTTTTGTATAATAGTATACATGAGAATCTTTGGGAAAATACGTTTAATATAAGTAGAAATTTTATGCCTGCAATTGAAATACCTTTTAATACCACATCCATAGTTCATACGACTAAGGATTTTATTTTTTTTTGTTTTTTTTTTGTTTTTGTTATTATCATTGTTTTTGTTATTATCATTGTTATGATATGGGGGAAACTCTCACATATGGAGAGAGACCTCAAAATGGCTGTTTCTACTAGAGATGATCCAAGTTCAGAATCAGATCAGCAGAAACTACTCCCTCTGCAGGAAGCTATAGAACATAGTAAAAAGGGAGTGCCAATTCAAGTCACAAAATATAGCCCCTTTAGACCAAGTGACTTGAGCGCATGGAAATCAATGATCCCTAGTTTTGAGAAAAATCCAAACACTGTAATTTCACAGTTAAGGACTATATTTAATGCATATCAACCCAGTTGGGCTGATGTTACTTGCCTTTTGGAAACTTTACTGTCCCCAACTGAGATTACAGATATTATCTCAGCAGGAAATGCCCTTGTTGCGAAAGGTAAGGCCGATGTGGAATGGCCTCTAAAGGATCCAGAGTGGAATTATAATGATGATAGGGATTTCCAAAGATTAAAAGATGCTAGAGAAACACTTCTGAAGGGAATGGAATTTTGCTCTAGAAAACCGGAAAACTGGCAGAAATTTTTAAGCCTACCTCAGGAGGTAGACCAAACAGATTTTATGATAGACTTTGTGAGGCTGCTAGACAGTACACCAGATTGGATCCAGTAGATTTAAGAGATTCCTGTATCGTTCTCAACACATTTGTTTATAATTCACTGCCAGAAATACGCAGATACTTTCTGAAACAATGTCCAGACTGGAGAAATCTCACAGTAGATAGAATTAAGGAACTTGCAAATTATGTCTTTGACTCAAGTGAGGAAGATCCAGATCACCCTAAACAGAGCATTCTGGCACCAGCGATTCCTAGTCAGCCATGTGGACACCGGAGCAAGGACACTAAGGTGTGTTGTTACTGTCGTAAGGAGGGGCATGAATTGAGAGAATGTAGGACTTGGAGAAGAAATTCTAATTCTAATTACAGGCGAAATCAAAATAGAAATAGATCTTTTTGGAGGAATACAGAAAGGCAGTACCAGAATAATGGTAACCAAGATCCCCCTCAGAAGAGGACACAGGAATGATGGTGTCTTGGGGAGGAATGGAACATAGATAATGAAAGCCATATATTCCCAGATCCGGATTTTTTGAATGCACTTGTGCCAGTCCATTCACCTCCCCAGAGTAATGAACCACATGTCACCTTAAAAGTGGGGGAGACTTATTATGATTGTCTGCTAGACACAGGAGCCTCTAAATCAGTATTAGTAAGCAAACCAGATGCTGGGTGTAGACCTGTAGGATTTTTGAATGTAGTGGGAGTCTCAGGAAAGAGCCAGAGAGTGGCAAAATTGAATCCTCGCATGGTATCTATGGGGCCCTTAACAGTAGAACATTCATTTTTACTCATGCCTGATGCCCCTGTAAATTTATTAGGTCGTGATCTCTTTTGCAAGCTTAGAGCAACCATATCTTGTGCTCCAGATGGGGCTGTCTCCTTACAATTGCCAGAGGATACTGTTCATTTATTACCAATTTTACTTACAGAAGCTCAAGGAACAGCAGGGGAGGTATCCAAAATCCCCTCTGACATTCCTGAGTCTTTATGGGCCTCATCCCCTAATGAGGTGGGGCTCCTTAAGTCTGCCATGCCTGTTACCTTTAAAGTTAAGGGGGGACCACCCCCCTCCATTCCACAGTATCCATTGTCTAGGGAAGCAATAGAAGGGATCACCCCTATAATTGAGGCTTTGAAAAGCCAGGGTATTATTATTCCATGTCATCACTCTCCATGCAATACTCCCATTTTGCCAGTTAAAAAACCCGAGCCTGGGCCAGATGGTAAACCTGTTTATCGTTTTGTGCAAGATCTTAGAGCGATTAATAATTATGTTATTCCTAGACATTCTATAGTTCCAAACCCGGCTACGATAATTTCATCGATTCCCTATGAATCTACATGTTTCACAGTGGTAGACCTTTGCTCTGCCTTTTTCTCCATACCAGTACATGAGGACTTCCAATATTTATTTGCTTTTACCTGGAAAAATAGACAGTGGACCTGGACTAGACTCCCACAGGGATTTGTAGACAGTCCCACATTATTTTCCCAAATTTTACAGCAGGATCTGGCCTCTATTACCTTTAAGGGCTCCATACTAGTACAATATGTTGATGACTTACTTTTGGCCTCTCCTAATGCTGAAATTTGTCAGGAAGATAGCCGTCACTTACTGCTGGAGCTGCACAAGAGAGGACACAAGGTTTCCAAGACAAAGGTACAATGGTGTTTGCCCCAGGTAGAATATTTAGGATTTCTTTTGGCTGCTGGAACTCGCTCTGTCTCTTCTAAGCGAGTCCAGGCCATTCAACAACTCTCTGCCCCCACTACTAAGAGGCAGTTGAGAGCCATTCTGGGAGCAGCTGGGTACTGTAGACAATGGATACCCTCTTTTGGTGAAATTACTAAACCTCTCATAGCTCTTACAAGAAGTTCTGTTCCAGACATTTTACAGTTGGATCCCCAGCATCTCTCAGCCATAAAAGAATTAAAACGGGCCTTGTTATCAGCACCTACCCTAGGACTGCCAGATTATAGTAAGCCTTTCACTCTCTTTGTGCATGAACAAAGGGGGGTGGCTTCTGGAGTCCTGACTCAGTCACTGGGGCCTAACCAACGTCCTATAGCCTACTATTCAATTCAGCTGGACCCTGTAGCGGCTGGAGCGCCACCTTGCCTTAGAGCAGTGGCGGCCACAGCGCTTTTGGTAGAAAAAGCCTCTGATTTGGTCCTAGGTAACCCTCTAACTGTGCAATGCCCTCACGAAGTGGAGGCTCTCTTACTACGTCACAGGACACAAGCCTTTTCAGATCAAAGGCTGGCTAAGTATGAAATAACCCTGTTAGGTAATGAGAATATCACTTTAAAACGCTGCACAGTTCTTAATCCAGCAACACTACTCCCTAACTTACCATTCTCGGGGGAACCGTTGCATGACTGTGCTTCTTTAGTTGATATGGCTGAAAAACCCCGTGACGATCTTTTTGATACACCTTTAGAAAATCCTGATCTTGTCCTCTATACAGATGGTTCCTCATTTATGAGAGAGGGAACCCGTTTTACTGGAGCTGCTGTAGTTTCTGATTATGACACCCTCTGGGCAGCTTCTCTGCCTTCCCATTTTAGTGCACAGGCTGCTGAACTTGTGGCTCTTACACAGGCCTGTAATATAGCTAAAGATAAGAGTGCCACCATTTTTACTGACTCGAAATATGGCTTTGGCATATGCCACTTTATTGGTATGATTTGGCATCAACGAGGCTTTCTAACATCCTCGGGCAAGGCTATTGCCAATGGGGACCTTATCAAGGACCTCTTAGATGCCCTAAAACTGCCTTCTTCCCTAGCTGTTGTACATTGCCCTAAATGCACGAGCCGATTCTGCAGCCAAGCTTGCTGCATTAGAAGCTCCTGAACATGTATTTAACCTTTCACCTTCTGAGGATATTCCTTCCAACCTAACCTATGACGATTCTGAAGTAGAAAAGTGGAAAAAGAAATTTAAGGCGAAACAGATCAATGGCATCTGGGTGTCTCCGGAAGGTAAGCCATTTCTTCCCCGGAAATTCTACCACCAGGTATGCCTCTCTGTTCACAGAAAAGGCCATTTTGGTACACAAGGCATTGTAGACTCTATTAAGAGAACCTGGATAGCACCAGGTGTGACTAATACAGCATCTCGAATCTGCTCGGGCTGTTCCACATGTCAGTCTTATAATCAGTATGCTTTTAAGGCCAAAGCTTATGGAGGGCTTCCTCTAGCATATACACCTTTTGAGCACTTACAAATTGATTATATTACTATGCCAAAAGCAGGACATTATAAATTTTGCCTTGTTATAGTTGATCAGCTCACTCGGTGGGTGGAGGCCTTTCCCAGCCCCCAAGCCACAGCTGCCTTTGTTGCCAAAATTCTTCTTAAAGAGATAGTACCTCATTTTGGCCCACCAGCCTGCATCGATTCTGACAAAGGCACACATTTCACTGATTCGATTTTATCCCAAATCTACTCTTTCTTGGGAGTGACTCCAAAATTCCACACGCCCTACCATCCACAAAGTTCAGGCCAAGTCGAACGTATGAATAAAGAGCTTAAGAGTATGATTGGCAAATTATGTACTGAAACCCATTTGAAATGGCCTGATGTTCTACCATTGGCATTATTCTATCTACGAAGTAGACCAAGAGGAGAACTTCATATATCTCCTTATGAAATGCTTTTTGGTCTCCCTCCTATCCAAGCTAAAACTTTTTCCCCAGTTTATACATCACTGGTGGGAGGTGATACTTCTGTTGCTTCCTATATACAGGAATTACAGACCAGGCTACGTGAACTCCATGAGGCAGGAGCTGTGGTCCAGGCAGGACCATTAGACTTTTCATTGCATAACTTCAACCCAGGAGATAAAATATATGTAAAGAATTTTCAGAGAACCAGTGGAACTCAACCTGCCTGGGAAGGACCTTTTCAGGTATTATTGACAACTCCTACTGCCATTAAAATTGGTGAAAAAGACTCATGGATTCATTGCTCTCATATAAAGCCTGCACCATTCATAGGTGAAGAGATTTCAGATAGACCTGAGGTAGACGCTAAAGAGGTAAAAACCCTAACGATAGCAACTGTTAAAGAGCAAAGAAAGTTCAGAGGAAACAGGCAGTTCCCATTTAATAATCCCACTGATCAGTTAAATGCTTTGGGACTCAGTCTTCGTAAGTATCAGGAGATGGAAATTGCCTTTTTAGGGCTTTAGCAGACCAGCTAGAAGGTCACTGTAGAAATCATCTCAGACACAGACAAGAAGCTGCTTCTTATATGATTAACCATAGACAAGAGTTTGAGTCTTTTATAGTAAATGACTCCCCTTTTGAAGAATATGTTGATGAATTAAAGAAATTTGGAAAGTGGGGAGGAAATGTTACAATTGTAGCATTTGCTAAGCAGCATCAGCTGAATGTTGTGGTTCATCAATTAAATCAGCCTTTATTGAGAATCAGTGGCACAGACAAAACTGATGCTACAGAACTCCACATTTTCTACGATAAAGAACATTATGACAGCATTAGAAAGATCAATGACAATTCAGAAACCCCTGCCACTTTGGCATGCAGAGAATTGGGGAGCCAGTTAAAACAATGTGGCATACCCCAAACTCTAGCAGCTTAAATACCTTAAAATTTAACAAGCATTTCCTTCCACAGGCAAAAGCACTGAAGCACATGGCCTAGTTTTCTGGCCCACCTCAATTTCTCCCACCCTTTTCCCTACCCTATACCTATTTTTTTTTAATCCTTTTTGTTTTTTTGTTTTGTTTTGACTTTTGAAAGGCACTGAAAAGACCTGGAATTCACCACACCTTTAAGTTCTTTAAGAGCACAAAAGGGTGCTTAGCGAATCTTTTGCCTTTTATTTTTGGTTTTTGGTTTTGCTTTGTTTTTTTTTACTTTTGTTTCTTTTGCTTTTCTTTAAAAACCCGATTTTGTAAACTAAGTGACTTTTCAAAGGCATTTTAAGTATATGCTATTGAATATCGAATCTTGCTGATTGAAGTCTTATTTCTTTTTGATAAATTAATCACCACTTTAAGTATCTGCTACTGTTATACTAGAGAATTCATGTATAAGATGATGTGGTCTACTGTCTAAAAGAAGATTATGTAACAATGTCTAATATAATCAGCTATTTACATTTGTTTATTATTTATATGTCATTATACTCTGGGTATGGTTTGGAATTATTGTATATATCACTAATATATTCTCAGTTATGCAGCATAGCACACATTTTTACCATCATATTGTCTTTGGTGAAATTAATGAGATTTCAGAAATATGGAAACTTATCATTTCAGAGACTAACTTGCTGTGAACTCTGATGCAGGCCCTGGAGAGAATATATGTGCAACAAAAGGAGAGACAGGTATACATAAGTCCATGGTTTGCTTATGATGGTGACTATGTAGAGCACAATTACTAGGCACAGTCCAGTGTTCATCCTCTCTCCCTCCTAAGTTAACCTAATTTAACTGAACTTACTTGTCTTTTTATCTCACTCAGTTGAATTCACCTGTGGCCTAGCACAATCACTGGCTGTCTCGGAACCATGAGATATGGTATGATAACCTTTCCATAACATTTTCAGGTGTCATGAACACATACTAAATTTGCTTTGATCCAGACACATGGTGGTAAAAAGTGTTACTGATTGCAAAATGCTATGCTAAGGTTTAGTAAAAAAAAAAAAAATACAGCAATTCAAACAGTTAAAGAAGAAGTCCAGAATCCAGACCAGAGTCCAGAATCCAGTTTTCCAGACCAGAATCCAGTTTCCTCCTGATGACATCTTACCACTTCAAGAAGACAAGAGAACTCAGAGACTTTATATGAACTGTTTTGCTTTATTAGCTTTTACTATCTCCTTTCTGTTATATACTATCTGTAACATGTACTCTCTGCAGAGGCTCTCCCTTTGTAAGACAAATGTCAAAGCGTCGGTTCATGAGGAAAGAAAAAAAAATCGCCCCTCTGGACAAAACTTTCCTCTCTTCCTTTTCTGTATTGTTGTTCACATATTATTAGTCAGCAAAAGTTATTATATTCTTTTTACTGTTCCATCAAGGAAACATTCCATTTCTTGAGGAAGCAAAGGGGGGAAATGTGGTAAAATATGAAAGTTTTTAACAGTCGGTTAGGATAACTGAAAGACGCCAGTTTTTCAAGGACCACCCTTTTGGGGAGGAGATGAACAGTCCGCCTGCTGCACATGTCAGACTGCCTGCCAGGTACAGTCCGCCTGCTGCGCATGTCAGACTGCCTGCCAGGTTTTTTTTTTGACTTCTGGGGTGGAGAGAAGGAGAGTAGGCTTTTTGCCTGCTTGGCGGGACTCCTGGCGGCACGGCACAGACGGTCTCCCTCACTCCAAAGGTGGCCTTTTTCGGTTTGGTGAGTTTTTATAAGGAATATAGACTAAGCCTAGATTTAAGACGATTTGTACTGTATTTCTATTTTCCTATCCTTCTAATCAACAACACCTTATATACAATAAAGGCTCTATCTAGAAAACCAGAAGCTTCTTCCATTTACTAGTCTGGGAGATAAATTAAGGGAAGGGTTAAGTAGGGGAGATTTATGATCTAATATCCAATTTTAAATCTCACAGTACTTTAAAGAGAGATTTCCTTACAACAAAGGCATGAAGTTGATTATTGCAACAACAGTATAGATGACTTTTATTTAGTACCTTAAACTTGACAAAGAATTTTCTTTGTCTTTCTTTCCTTAATATTGTTTTTTTGGTGGGACAATGAGGGTTAAGTGACTTGCCCAAAGTCACACAGCTAGGGTCAAGTGTCTGCAGCCGGATTTGAACTCAGGTCCTACTGAATCCATGACCAGTGCTTTACCAACTGTGCCACCTAGCTGCCCCCAAAGAATTTTCTTTACAATAGTCCAGCAAAGTAAGTACCATACATTTTGCCATTACCATAAATCAATTGCTAATTATTCCTCATAACTGTTTCCTTCCATCCTATTCCCTTCCCATGATATTTACTCTATTTTCTATCTTCTTTTACTCTATTCCTCCTCAAAAGTGTTTTGCTTCTGATTGCCCCTCCCCTCCAGCCCTTCCTCTTTTCGCCCTTCCCTCCTTATCCCCTTCCCCTCCTACTTTCCTGCAGGGTTAGATAAATTACTCTACCCAATTGAGTGTGTATGTTATTTTGCCTCCTTGAGCCAGCTCTAATATGATTAAGGTCTTTGAGCTAATTCTGATGTGTACAAGAATCCTTCATTTCTCCACTCCTCCCTCATCTTTCCTTCCACTCCATAAACCCTTTCCTACTTCTTTCATGTGAGATTTCACCCCATTCTACCACTACCCTTCCCCACCCACAGTGTATTCCTATCCCTCATCAATTTTACCTCAAAGATTTCATGATGCGGCAACTAGGTGACACAGTGGACAAAGCACCCAACCTGGACCAGTAGAACCTGAGCCCAGACCCAGGCTCAGACACAAGACACTCATCAACCCCAAACATGCCTACCCCCTAAAAAAGAGAAACAAATAATAAATGCTTTACAGGTTCCATCCCTTCATAATCAATTCCCACCTGTGTCCTCTGTCTAAATTTATTTCTATCATCTGCCCTAATACTCAGAAGGCTCTCATCATTTAGACATATCATCTTCCCATGGAGGAATGTAAACAGTTTAACCTTCTTTAAACATCTCTCATTATTTCTTTTTCCTATTTATCTTTTTATGCTACTCTAGGGTCTTGCATTTGAAAGTCAAATTTTCTATTCAGTTCAAGTCTTTTCATCACAAATACCTGAAAGTCCTCTTTTTCATTGATGTCCCATTTTTCCCCAGAATGACTATACTCAGTTTTGCTAGGTAGGTGAATTTTGGTTTTAAACCCCATTCTTTGTCCTTCAGAATATCATATTCTATGCCCTCTGGTCCTTTAATTTAGAAGCTGCTAGTTCCTGTGATATCCTTTCCATGGCTCCATAGTATTTGAATTGCTTCTTTCTGGCTGCTTCTAATATTATCTCCTTGATCTGGGAGCTCTGGAATTTGACTATAATATTCCTGGAAGTTTTCCTTTTGGGATATCTTTCAGGAGGTGATTGGTGGATTCTTTCAATTTCTATTTTACTTTCTGTTTCTAGACTATCATGGCAATTTTCCATGACAATCTCTTGCAATATTATATCTAAGCACTTATTTTGATCATGGTTTTCAAGTAGACCAATAATTTTCAAATTATCACTCCTTGATCTATTTTCCAGGTCATCAGTTTTTCCAAGAACATATTTCACATTTCCCTCTATTTTAAAATTAATTTTATTTGCTTTATTGTTTCTTGGTTTCTCATAAAGTCACTAGCTTCTACTTCTCCAATCCTAATTCTTAGGGAATGATTTTCATCAGAAAGCTTTTGTATCTCCTTTTCCATTTGGCTTTTCAAGCTGTTGACATGTTTCTCATGATTTTCCTGCTTCACCATCATTTCTCTTTCCATTTTGTAGTCAACCTCTCTAACTTTATCTTCAAAGTCCTTTTTGAGCACCTCTACAGCCTGACACCAATTCATATTTTTCTTGGAAGCTTTCAATCTATGGGCCCTGATGTTGCTATTCTCTTTTGAGGGTGCCCCTCAATCTTCCTTTTCACTAAAGAAGCTTTCTATGGTTCACAACTTTCTCTGACTTCTCATCTTGCCTTTTTTTTTTTTTTTACTTTTAACTCTCTCTTATTGTGGGGTCCTGCTTCCAGGTTATACTTTCCCAAGCTTCAGGGGGTCCCAGGTGTTATGATTTAATGAGGGGCAGTTTCTCCACCACATGGCCTTTTTTCTGGTCTGTATATTACCCCATGCCAACTTTCTAATTAACCAGACAGCAACACTTTATATGCGGGTGGTTGTTAGCTCTGATTAGCATGTACCCTTCCTCCATCTGTGTCACCCCCAGTCAAGGTGTCTTCCTGGTTCCCAAATAGTGTAGGACATCCAAATCCCCCCTTAGCTCCTGCATATACCCCTGTAGACTCCCCCCTGGCCAGCAGTTCAGCCCTCTCATGAGACCATGAGCTTAGTTCCAGAAGGTACCAACACAACAATTGATCCAGAGGCTGGGGGCTAAGTTTCTCTGGTTTAGCCTGCCTGGTGCTGGATCTGTGTTGGCATGATCACAGGGCTGGATTCCACTCCCAGCCTGGCTCCCCACCGCCAAACTTCCAACCAGACTTTGGCTAGAAAATAATCTCAGCCATCTTATTGTGGGTTCTGCTGCTCCAGGAGTTGTTTTCTGGCTGTTTGGAGTTTTTGTTGGAGTAACTGTGTCCAAAATTCTGAGTGTTTTCTGCCTTTCCTCCACCAACTTGGCTCTGCCCCACCCCCCCAACTGATTGAAACTCTATATACATGTTCATCCTGGTTACCTTCCTTTGAACATTCTCAGACTTTCAATGTCCTTTAAAAAATGGGGATCCCAGTACTGAATACTGTATTTCTAGATGTAATTTTACCAGCTAAATATGCAGCAGGACTATCATCACCTAATATGCATCTCTTTAAATAACCTAATATGATACACAATCTTGGCTACCATATTACATGGGGCAGCTAGGTGGCACATTGGATAAATAACTGGCCCTGAAGTTGTGAGTATCTAAGTTCAAAACTGCCCTGAGACATTTACTAGTTGTGTGACCATGGGCAAGTAATTTAACCCCAATTGCCTTAAACATACAGAGCCATTTCCAGTCATCCTGATATGATATCCTGCCACTGGACCCAGATGGTTCTGGATGAGAAAGTCAGGTCAGTGACTTTGCACAGCCCTTCCTCACTTAAATCTGATTCCTTGAAAGTCCTGACATCTGTCATGGTCCTCTTCTAGACTACAACAACTTCAAAACTACAACAACCCTGTCACATTGTTCACTGTCTGGGCTCCACTCTTGACTCTCTACTTTCTTCTTAATGCCATAGAAGCCTCAGCCTTAAGGAATTTCTCTGTGCCTCTAGCCTTCTTCCACTAGAAGTACATCCTAACTCTGTGAGACCTTCTTGTGATTGGTTGGTTACTCCCCAAACCTCCATTTTAAATAAATTACCTAGGCCAGCTTTATCTTCATTCCTCTCTTCTCTAGGGTATATTCTTGAATCTCTAAAATTGCTCCCCAATGCTTTTATGTGAGTACCTTCACAAGTTCTACCTTTTAGTTTTCCTTTTATTTATATTTGCCATTAGAATGTAAGATTTTTGAGGGCAGAATTAACTTTCTGTTTTTCTTTCTTATATTTTTATCCCCACACTCATTGGCACATAGTATTTACCTCGCATGTTCTAGTAAATCTTTAAACAATCAGCTTTCCAAACAACAACAACAGCAACAATAATCCATGACAGACTTTTAAGTTTTATTTGCATTTTTACTATTTTCTCCATCAGTGTATTGTCTATTTAATAAGCAAAACAATAAATGAAGCCCTATTTTGTAGTGTTTGTTAATTTGCAAAGTGTAAATGCTAATACTCAAAATTTAATCATCAGGTCTCTTGAGCCAGTTTGAACTCCCTCCAGCAAATCACTGGAACAAAGTATTTAATAAATGTGACTTAATTAATGAGTTTGCAGGCAAGGAATCTTTAGATGATGGGTTTAAAATTGAAAAAGGATTCAATGAGGGGCAGCTAGGTGGTGCAGTGGATAGAGCACCGGCCCTGGAGTCAGGAGGACCTGAGTTCAAATCTGGCTTCAGTCACTTACACTTACTAGCTGTGTAACCCTAGGCAAGTCACTTAACCAAAATTGCCTCACCAAAAAAAAAAAAAAAAAACAACGAAAAAGGATTCAATGATCATCTATCCCTATAATTTAACTGAAGAAGACACTGAGATCAACAGATAGAATAATAAGAACAGCAAAAAGAATGAGTGATAATTGTAGTAATAATTATAATAATTATTAATATTCATATATCTCACTTTGGGGCAGTTAGATGACACAGTAAATAGAATGCCAGGTGTGGAGACAGACTACTTTTCCTTTGGTCTCAAGTACTTCTTAGCTCTGTGAAACTGGACAAATTACTCAACCCTGTTTGCCTCAGTTTCCTCATCTATAAAATGAGTTAGTGGGAAAATAGAAATCCATTACAGTATCTTTGCCAAGAAAACCCCATATTTTTCACAAAGAGTGAAAAAACAACTGAAGAAAACAACTAAACAACATATCCCATTTTGATTTTAATTTGAACTTTGCAACAAACCTATGTAGTGCATAAGTTTATCATTCACATTTACAGATTTAAAAAAAAATTAAGTCACAGAAAGTACATATGAAATTCCCAGGGTTACATAAATCTAAGAAGTGCCAAGGATTCAAACTCAGGTCTTCTTGAATCTGTTTAGTACTCAACTGTTCTACTTAACTGTGACCTTTATGTGTCCCAAAGCATATAGATGGTATATAGCAAAGCTGAGTTAAATCCTTCATCTTCTTTTGTTATTTCTGGCATACTTTCTAATACACCATGCTACTTCTAAAACACTGTGCATTTTTTAATATTAATCCTTATATTGTCATTCTTCACTCATCTTGTACTAGTAAAACTAATTTTTGAACTCCAGTATAAATCTTTATAGCTTTCTATATGTGCATGTATATGCAAACACATATACATCTTGATTTACTCTTGTAATTTTAAAGCCTATTACATACTGTCCTAAATTCTAATCCAAGTCGATTAAAAAATCCTATCATTTCCAATTAATTATTCCTCCTGGTTTGGGGTCATTTATAAATTTGATGATCACTTCATTTAAATATTTACCCAAGTCATCAATTTAAAAAAAGTTAACAAGCAGAAGGACACACACAGACACCTGTGTTACTCATTTAGGAACCTTTTTATCAATGTGATATCTACCAATGATTGATTGCACTCTAGGTCTTCTCATTCAACCAATTAGAACTCCATATGATTATCTTATTGTCTATCTAAAATTATATTTAACTTTTCCCATAAAAATACGGTAACAATTATTAAATGATTACCTAAAATCAAGGCAAACTATATGTTCATATATCTTTAAGTAGATAAATGGTTTGCAGGTAGAGTGTGATTTTCATTTATTTTTAAGTAAAGACCTTGAAGGAACTTCACAATAAAAGGTATTATCTTTGATTTTGTGATTCTTTAATTGGAAATTAGTGGAGAGAAACCATAATAAAATGGAAAAACAAAAAGCTTGAGAACATGTCCCTATTGAACTTTATTTAACATGAATTAAACAAATTGATTAAAGTCACCAAATAGTTATTGTCTACTAAGACCAGTAGACCCAGTGGCTACAAAGACCAAAATGAATCAGTACCTGCCCTTGAGGATCTTAAATTTTATTATGGAACACAGCCGGAAACATACAAGGCTATTTGAAGATAGGAGAGAGCAATTAATAGAAGGTCCATCTTCTAGCTTCTAACACCTGATAATAGCCTGTTAAGAAGCTAAAGATTTAGTTAGAGGTAAAAAGGGAATATATTACTAGTTTGGGGAGAGTATATGTAGATTTATAGGAGAGGGAAATAGAATGCTGTGTTTGAGGTTCAAATAAGCCAGTTTAATTAGGATGTAAAGATAATAAATAGAGTTAGTTATATAAAATGAGATTAGAACTGTAGGCATGTGTCAGATAGTACAGGACTTTCCATCAAAAATTGAGTTTTTATTTTTTCCTAGAGAAAATGTAGTCACTGGAAGTTTTAGAATGGGGGTGTACACTAGTCAAAACTAAATTTTTGGATTATTAATTTGGCAGCTATGTTGAGAATGGATTGGAGAAGAGTGGATTATAGGAAAAGGAGATTAGGAGGCTATAGCAATAACCCTGGTCAAATGTAAAGACAGAATGAATATGGTGGTGGTGAACATAAGTGGAGGCTGATTGAAAAGGCACAGGCTTTGGGGTCATTGGGCTTGGGTCCAAATTTTTTCTTTAAGCCTTTGTAACCTTGACCCAGTCATTTAGCCTCTTTGGACATGAATTATCATAAAATGAGGAGGTTGGACTAGATGAACTCTGAGTTCTCTCTCAGCTCCATGATTATATGATCCTAAAAGATTATTTTGTGGAGAACTCACAGAAGGCAAGCACTTACATAGTGGTCAGAAAAAAGCAATTTACAGATACTCCTGAGCTCTCTCTTAAGAATTTTGGAATTGATTACATGACATGGGAGACACTGGCACAGGACCACCCAGCAGGGTGTGCCATCATCTGAGAAGATGTGAACTGTATAAGCAAAGCAAAATTGAAGTAGCTCAAAGGAACAGGAGATGTACAAATTTAAAGAATCTAACTTAAATATTCACATGGATTGTTTGTGCTTGACTTGTGAAAGAGCATTCTGAACTCATATTTGTCTTTTCAGTCACAGTCAGACATACTATAACTTGACTCTAACATAGTGTTGTCATTTTATTTCTCTTCAAGAATGAAGAGCAACCAATTATTTGAAACTACTGCTAATGTCTCAGAAATAGAATCTACATGACTTGGTGATTGAGTGGATGGAGTCGGGGGCAGGCCAGATAATGAGTGATGAGCCAATGATGATTATTTTATCATGAACCTGGGTGACTAGAAGGAAGGTGGTATCTGCAAAGGAATAAAAATCTTGGAGGGGGGATAAGATTAATACAATTTTGAAGGAGATATGACATGAAATAAGAAATATAATCATTTACTTGAAGCATAGTTTACTCTAGTGTGTTGATTTAAGTAAGGTTTATTTGCATTTGCCTTCCAGATTAGAATTGCTAAAGAATTATAACAACTCACCTTCAGTTTTGATACTGTATGTAAAGCTCCTAATAACCTTAAAATGATACATAAATTTGATATATTATTAGTAAAAATGTATTAAAATATTGATCACTTTAAATTTTTGTTTGTTTTTTTTTGTTTTTTGTTTTTTGTTTTTTGTTTTTTGTTTTTTGTTTTTTGTTTTTTGTTTTTTGTTTTTGCTGTGGATCATACCCTTTATACATTGCCTTCATAAATGAAATGTTATTTTTTTTTCCATTTGAGTACTTTTGCCACAATGGAATGTTTTAGATGCAAATATGCTTTATGTGTTTTGTTTTATATTTTGTTGGCTTTACCCATCAAAAGAATGTTGACTACAAATTAGCTTTTGCCTTTCATATGAAGGCAACCAGAATTTGGATCAGATGGGACAAAACTTGTCTTCTAAACTTTCATCTTATGGGAATAGTAGCAGTAAATGCCTAATAAAGGTAGAGCTGAATTAACTGAACATGTCAAAAATGTCATTCCAAAATATTTTGACTCAGGTACCAGAGGATCATGGCCACACCATTGTTAAAAAATTGCTACTAAAAGGAAAAAAAAATCAAAACAATTTTCCTTAAGAGGAAGCATATGCTTAATCAAAAGATGATATTTGGTTGAAATAAATTTCTTTTTTTTCTTCATTAGGGAAAGGAATAATACTTGTTATGTTGTTGAGTCATATATTTTTCTAACCAAGACTGAACGAGTAATTTCTAATTCAGTAAAAACAAAACAGTAACTGTTGCCATAGGTTTCTGTGGCCAAAAGAACAATAATAAAGAAGGGGAAAAAAGGCAGATTCTATTTTTCATGTTCTTTTATTAAAAACAAAGAAGGAATAGAGGACAATTTATATGTTAAATCTATGTCTTATATGACTATATTTTAACTTATATTTTCCCTTCTTTGACTTATTATAAAGTTCATATTTGGAACTGGTGGGTAACTATAATAAATCATTCATGCTATTATTTGTTCTTCTTTCATTTCTCCTCCTCCCCCAGCTCATCCTAATTTCCTAATATTCCATCTCCTCTTACTAGTTAGCATTTACATAACACCTTAAAGTTTGCAAAGCACTTGACATATTGCCACTTTGATTTTTACAACAACCTTGTGAGATAGTTGCAATTGTCTTCTACATTTTGTAAAGGACTAACTGAGGTTTAGAAAAGTTAAGTGAGTTGCCCACAAAATACAGTTACAAGTCTGGTGTCTGAGGAAGTTTTGGAACTCAAGTCTTCTTGAATCCCAAACTAGCACTCCATTTCCTTAATTAGCTCTGTGGGATCTCAGGAAGCAACTGTGAGATGCCAGGCAGAACTCTTTTCTATATTTTGAACTTACATCCTAATTGTTATGATGACATATGGTGTTAGAGAATGAAAAATTATTGTTACCTATATTTATTTTAAGGAAGTTAATTTCTGAATTGATTTAAATATTACTGTTTTCCTCACCAGAGATTATCTTTTTTCTTATAAATAATGAAATTTCTACCTGCTTAATCTCCTTAAATTGCAAGCTCCTTGAGGGCAGGCACTCTATTTTGCCTCAAGCTTAGCACAATGCCTGGTACATAATAGGAACTTAATTTTTATTGATTGACAAATTTAAATTCAGAATGGTCTATTCACTGGATTCAATAGATTCTTCACTATATAGAGTGAAGCATAACTTTTGAAAAATCAAGACAGTTCTCAATAGGAACCATTTTCTTAAGTTCCATGTTCCATATATCTCCTTTTTTTTTGTTTGTTTGTTTTTGAGGGGCAATGAGTGACTTGCCCAGGGTCACACAACTAATAAGTGTCAAGTGCCTGAGGGTGGATTTTGGATTTGAAGTCAGGTGCTCCTGAAAACAGGGCCAGTGCTTTATCCACTGCACCACCTAGCTGGCCCTCCATATATCTTCTCCATTATTTATACTTAAGAAGATGTACAATTCTCTCTCTCTCTCTCTCTCTCTCTCCCTCCCTCCCTCCCTCCTTCCATCCTCCTTTTTTCTTCTTTCTCACACATACATATATAATGTTCACACACACATATATCTATATATCTATATCTTTATGTTTTTGTCTGCTTATGCCTATATATTAAGCATTTGTGATCTTGTAACTCTTGATATTTCCTATACCAATATAGATTACACACTCTTTGTTTTAATTAATTAATTAATTAATTATTATTATTATTATTTTGCGGGGCAATGGGGGTTAAGTAACTTGCACACAGCTAGTAAGTGTCAAGTGTCTTGAGGCCGGATTTGAACTCAGGTACTCCTGAATCCAGGGCCGGTACTTTATCCACTGCACCACTTAGCTGCCCCACACTCTTTGTAACATGAATGACTTTTGCTTTTTTAATCACATAAAAAGTTAATGAGTTTCTCCAAAATTATCAGGCTATTTATGAAATAAAATAACATACAACGCTTTACAGGGCCCATGCTTAAAGTATCCCCACATTAGGCCTGCCAGAATTTGAATCTGTTGGTATACTTTCAGGTTAGCTCTGGTGTTATTGTGGGGCATAATAGACAATGTGGCTCTTCAGAAAGTTATACTCTGAAAATATAATATCTTCCCCTTGCTTATTTTCCCTTAAAATTTGATTGACTCCTATCCTACCTCCTAGTTCCCAAGTACTGAGAAGGTCGCTGTGAATCATGCATCCTGGGCTCCTCTCAGGGAACTCAAATATGTCATTCAAACACTTCCAGAAGAGAAGCATTAAATTCAGGTAACCTGAAGCCACAGGTCACTATTTACAACATTGAACTTTATTTTTTTTTCACTTTTCTCCCAGCCACTTTTGCTCTACAATGCAAGTGAAGCTATGAACTATTAGGGAAGGACATATAAAACACCTACCTCCTTTTATTTGTATTTATTATTTTTTTTTTTTGGTAAGGGAATATTTTCTGGCTTTAGCTTAAAAGATGAAATTATATCTACTTAACATTAAAAACTGAAATCTTGCCACTGCTGCTATCTAAATTCAATATTTCTTATGTTAATGAACACAAGAAAGCAAAGTTTTCTTTTTCTTGCAAGAGAGATAAAAATATAGGGGCTCTAGTTATACTGGAAAGGATGTCTGACAAAAGACCTAGATATGAAGGAAAAAAAAAAACTTCAAGAAATAAAAATAGATCTTTTAGTTAACTGTCCACTGAAATGTATAAAAGCCAGTTAAGGCAGAATTCAGCCAGCAAGCCATTCCCCTTCAGGTACTCAACTACAAATGGCCCTAATATCCATCATTACAATACAATTGTGGCTTCACAGCTCATATATCACACATCTTCTGGGTTGGAAAGAATATTTTTCAGGCAGCAGATTATTAGGTGTTCCATTTTCTTCTCTAGAGTACAATTGTGTCAGTATCAGCAGAATCTCTTTTTATGAATTTGAGGTCTGATCATTTAAAAATCAAAAGGAGATTCTGACATTCATTCCTATTGATTGTTAGAAATGTGAATGCTTTTAAACATGGCTGAATTGGGAGGGTAGTGAAATAGTATTTCACAAACAAGTTCCCTTGGGGATTTTTTCAGAGAATCATTATTTAGCTATCAACTCATAAGTTTCAACATTTAAACATAACTAACATGGAATAAGGATTTTGCTTAGATTCGTAAGATTCCTACCTGTGTTCTGGTGGATTTGTCTGTCCTTGATAAACTGTCAGAGTAGGAAAGGGCACAGTAATACCTATAACTTGATCAATGTTAAGGATAGGGCAGGTACAGAGAATACAAAAGCAAAATCAAGAGGCAATTGGTATTGACTATTTTTTGGGTAATCAATATCCATTATTGTAGAAAGGGCCAAGAACTTTCCCAACCTGATTTCTAAGTTTTGTTGTTGTTTTTGTTTTATCTTGATTTGTTTTCTTGGGAAATCAATAAGTTCAGAAGCATTTGTTATCCATGTATTATACACTAACTTACACTGTACTAACTGCTGAAGGCACAAAGAAAGTAAAAACAAAAACAAAAACAAAAATGCCCTGAAAGAACTCACAGTCTACAGCAAGGTCTGAATAAGTGGCCAAAGGCAATGCTTTTTTTTTCACTGTGTCCACAGAGACCCTAATGATGAACTTCTAAAAACTGTTCTGGGAAAATTAGGTTTCTTTTGAGGTACATTTTTTCATTGTTTTCTCTTGCTAGTGTTTTTTTCAACTGTAATTTAAATTAACATCCATTGAAATCTTGCATTAAATATGACATATAGGTGATCCAAGTATGCCAACAGAACACACATCTTCTGACAGGTCTTATTAAGCCAAACCATTTACCAGTGTGTTCCTGTAATGCACAGTAAGACTCTTAGCTTTTTTGATAACACAGCTAATTGGTACAGTGTATAAATCAATGGCCCTGGAATCAGAAGGGACCTGAGTTCAAATCTCACCTGAGAAACTTATTAGCTGTGTGACCCTAGGCAAGTCACTTAACCCCAATTCCCTTAAACATCTGAGGCCATGTCCAGCCATCTTGATGTAAATCTTGCCACTGGACCCACGTGGCTCTGGGGTAGAGAGTGAAGTTGGTAACCTTGCACAACCCTCCCTCACTTAAATCCAATTCACTGTTAGTCATAACATCACCTCCTGATGTCATAGTCCTCTTTGAGGATGAAAGACAAACAACAATAGATTCTTAGAATGTTAGTTTGAAAGGATCCATGGAGTCCCCCTGGCCCAACTTCTTTATTTTACAGATTTAAAGACCAACTTAAATCAGTTCAGACAGGTTGAGCAGCAGAAACTTTTAATCTAGGTGATTTGCTTTTGCTTTGTCTTAGGAAGTCACAGAAACTATTTGCTAAGACAAAAATGATTAATATCTCCATCAGTAGGGGCAGCTAGGTGGCATAGTGGATAGATTACCAGCCCTGCAGTCAGGAGGACCTCAGTTCAAATCTGACCTCAGACGCTTAACACTTACTAGCTGTGTGACCCTGGGCAAGTCAATTAACCCCAATTGTGTCACCAAAAGAAAAAAAAATCTCCATCAGCGGAGAAAGTGTTTATATTGATTAAACTATAGATCTTTGAACAAAGATTTGAATGAGTCTGAAGGAGAGAATTTGTACAATATAAAATGTGATTGAACTTTAACTTTTGGGGGAAGAGAGTATGGAGAAATTCCTGTGTTCTCAGGAAGCCATGAATTTGAATCTTTCAACTGATATAAACTAGATGTGTGACCCTTAACTCCCCAGAGCCTCAGGCAACCCTTTAAAGCAAGAAATTACTGATCAGCTCTGGTTGACAAAATTTGCATGGAGGGTGTCCATATCATTGAATGAAATTATAGGTTTCTCTCAAAACAACAAATAATGATAACAAAAACAAAAAGACCACCAACGGAAAAACAATGAGATTACTGAGGGTTGTTTTTTGTTTGTTTGATTTTTAGTTTGGGCATCTTGCACTTATTATATAAGATATGATAAATCAATCACTTCTCTGAAAACACATTTCTTAATCTGCAGAATGGGGAATATAATTACTGGTTTAGTGACATTACAAATTCATTATGCTATTAAAATGAAACAATAAAAGTGAAAATATTTTTAAAAGAAGACCTTTGCAATTGTTGCTAATTGTTGTTTGTAATAGACCTACAATTTCATTTGTATAGCAAAATCTTACTGAGGAAATTCTCTCTATCACTGCAAAGAGGTAATTGTCCCATAGTATATAGTTGATGAAATTTGGCTGTGGTAATAAGTGGTGATATGACTTGTCTAGTGTTATACCGACAGTATGTGACAGTGATAGGACTACTAAATCCACTTGACTTAATGACCTATTCTCTCTTTACTCCATCACAATTGAACCGAAATATAAAATAACTACATTTATCATCAAGCAATAAGTTTTCTTCAAGATTATTATTCATAGTGAGGCATTCTGAAAGGTGAAAGCTTTAGTTCCCCAGGTCCAAAGACAATCAATTAAGACATGTTGGTAAAACAGTCAAAGCAAAAAGAACTATCACAGGTGACAATCTGCAAGAGAAACTCTTTCCTGGAGCCATAGGTCAGGCTAGTTGTTGTGTAAAAGAGGGAGAGGTCAGTTTACAGAGAAGTCAGGATGCATTTTCAGTGCTGATATTGACAGGGCTTGGAGTGAAAGCCAGAGAAAAAGTGTTACTGACAAGGTAAAAAATCCATAAGGTGCAATTGCTAGGGGGAGAAGGACAAGACCTCCCTTAGTATATATTGATGGAAGGCACAGGCTTGCATTGTATGGCAGCCCAATACTGCTTTTCTTTTTCCTCTGATGGTACTAGAAGCTCATAAAGTACCCAGAAAATAGATATCTCATGTGAAAAGTTAGTAATTCTTTCTTAAAATATATTTGTGGCTGCTCTCAATGCTGCACCAATTGGGTTATCTGATGAAAGCCCAAATGACAAATTATTTTTGCAATTTTGTTGTTGTTGTTGAGGGGAGATTATTTAACACTAGTATAACAAAATGACAAGTCTGTCAGCAACATTTATCCCATATTTGCTATGTACAGGAGTATGGCAGCTGGGCTCAGGTGGCCAGTTTTTGCTGTCACTTCCACTGCTGCCAGTCAAATCCATATTTTTGAGCTATAGTTTATGTAATATAGCCTTTGGTCCTTCTTTCATCCTCACCTAGAAAGTGTGGTAAAGCAAGGCATTCAAGATTTCTTGTCTTATATATAGGGTTTGGGCTAGAGTGGCCTTTGGGGTTAAATGCATTGTTAGATAGAAGATAGATAAATAGAGAGATAGGTAGATAGAGAGAAAGACAGATAGGCAGATGTTAAATTGATGGGGACAGAAACAGAAATAAAAGTGCTGAAAAGACAAGTGGTGGGGGGAGGCATAACTAAGTGAGGACATAGAAGCCTGGGCCTTAGCAAAATAAGACAAAGACTAGCCTATGAGAGCTAGAGAACCCAAAAGCAGAGTCTGAGTTTGGCAGAGGTCTTTAAAAAAAGAGTAGATTCATGGAGAGGAGATAAAGGAGAATTTCAGGTTTAATCATCTTATTAGCAGAAGTGTAGGTACCATATCATCTTTGTTTTTCTTCAGTAATCAATAGCATTTGCCAACTATGCTGGTACAGTTGAAAGACCACTGAATTTGGAGTGAAACAACTTAGATTTACATGCTTGCTTTATATGAACTTGGACAATTGACGATCTCACTGGGTCTCATTTTTTTCTTCTATATTTTACCTTTTACTTTTTATCAAGCCAGGTAGTAATCACTGCCACAGGGATCTAGAATGGAGTGGGATGCTTTTCTTGAATTCATTACTTATCTATACTAAATGTTATCCAGTTAATCTTTTTCCCCTATTACAACTCCTTAACATTTAACTAATAATAGTTTGTATATAACAAATATTCCTATATCATACAAGGATAGTAATGTGATAACTATAAAGCAAATAAGTTTGTTAGGCTACATATACAATGGGGAGCAATTAATTGAAAAAATACTCTCCTAGGTCTGGTTAATTTACATTCTCTTGTATGAAATGTGGGAGGACATTATGGCAATGTGTGAAGCAATATAGTATAGGAGATAGGTTGCTAGAATGTAGAGGCAAGACATTGTATTTTACGAAATGTCAGGTTTGTGATTCTAGATAAGTCTTACAATTTCAGTCATCACATTAAAATAGAATAATAATTCTTGTACTGGCTTCTAATCAGGATTGTGGAGAATATGTGTATAGCAAAGTTCAATAGAAATGAATGGTAGGGGGTGGCTAGGTGGCACAGTGGATAAAGCACAGGCCCTGGATTCAGGAGTACCTGAGTTAAAATCCGGCCTCAGATACTTGACACTTACTACCTGTGTGACCCTGGGCAAGTCACTTAACCCCCATTGCCTCGCAAAAAAAAAAAAAAAAAAGAAATGAATGGTAGTTTTTAAAAAATAATTATGGATGAAGTGATCTATTAAACATTTTCCCCAAAACAAAATAACAAAGAGGAATGACTTGAATATAAGTATGCATTTTGATTTCTAAAATAAAATGTTAAAATAACTAATTCATCCTCTATTGATTTCATAAGTCAAAAAGGAAAAAAAAATGACAATTGAATTGGCATCTTTGAAGTTAGCAGTCACACCTTTTCATATGTGTGGGTTGTCCTAACTAATGAGCAGGAGAACTCTGGTCTTGTTAGTGTCTCTAGTCTTTCCTATTAAGGACATGGACTAAGATTTCTCTGAGGTGAAAAAAGGAGCTTTAGTGAGCACTTTCATAGGAAGTGATTACATGCTGCTAGAGGGCAAGAATGGAATTGGTGTATTCTCCAAATGATGCAAACACACAAAGACCAGCCAAGGAGCTCAGGAGAATGGACACAGACAAAATATTTTCATGATAATCCATGACCTCACTTTAGGAAAGAAATTCCACCTTGGAGAACCGCAACTGGAAATAGCAAAGAGGTAGAGATAAGTTGAAGTCATGGAGGTTGTCATTAAATTGTGTACAGAGGATGATGATCATGATGAAGGAAGGACAAGAGCCCTTAAAATATGAAGAATTGTTGAAGGCCATGAAAATATTTATCTTGGAGAGAAAATTATTGAGGGAAGGAGTAAGGGGAGATACCTACCTTCAAATATTTAAAAGGTGGTGGGAAGTGAAAAGAAAGAAAATTTGTTATACTTCGTTCTGGAGGAAAGAGGAATTGCTACAATTCACTGGAAAAAATATGCCTCTTCAGTGAAAGAGAAAACTTTTTAACAAAGTCTAAAAGTCTAAAAGAGGAACGAGACAATATAGTGAGTCCTCCATCTGGCAGTTGTATTGCAAAGTGCAGAAGATGGCATAGTAGGTGGAGTGCCAAGCCTGGAGTCAGGAAGAACTGAATTCAATTCACTTACATAGCTGTGTGATCTCAGAAAAGTCAGTTAAACATTGTTTATCTCCATATCTCCATCTATAAAATGAGGATAATAATCATACCTAGCTAATAGGCTTGTTAAGAGGATCAAATTAGTTAATATTTGTAAAGAGCTTACTTAACAGAGTCCATAATAAATAACAATAATAATAATAATAATTGGTATAGTTATTGTTGTTTTGTTGTTACATAGTGGGGATAGCATATTTCTGAGGTCCCTTTTAAATCTATAATGGTGTGATTCTGTAATAAATATCAATTTCAGAAAACAGAAATAGAAAGGGGACTGAGAATCTGTTAGCATTCACAGATATACAATAAACAAACACTCAATTCTCATATTTTGAGATTTGTGACCAAAATATCACAAAATTACATAAGGAGACTACTTCAAGGTATTAAAACTTGATAAACATGTCTCTTCAAGCAGAAGTTGTGACATGAGGTAGTGCCCAGCCGAATGCAGGCCGCACAGGAGACAGGAAATCTGACTGGCATCAGGCAGATCATCTTGGGCCTTTCAGGAAAAGGATGGGTAGAAAAAAAGCACCATCTCTACAGAACTTGCCCTGGCCTTCTATCATTCAGGCAAGCCAGTTGGGATTCTGGACATGGATCTCTGTGGTCCCAGCATTCCCTGAATGCTAAAAGTACAAGACAAGGCAGTGCAGCAGTGTTACAATGGCTGGGTGCCTGTACTTGTGGACCAAGAGCAAATCATCTTCTCATGTCTGGGGTCTTCCTACTGGAGGAGCCAGATGAGGCTTTAGGCTGTGGTGTGGAGAGGCCCCAAGAAAAATGCAGTAATAAAACTGTTTGTCTCTGATGTGGCCTGGAGTGATCTGGACTATCTTATTCTAGATAAATGTCCAGCAACCTCTGATGAGCACATTTCTGCTGTGGAAGCTCTTTTCTCTTGTAAGCCTCTGGGAGCTATTTTGGTTATGACACCTCAGACAATATCTATGGGTGATGTCATGGGAGAGCTCAGCTTTTGCAAGAAGACAGGGTTATAAGTAATTGAAATTGTGGAGAACATGAGTGGTTTTGTCTGTCCCCATTGTTCAGAGTGCACTAATCTTTTCTCTATGGGAGGTTGGGAAGAACTGGCCAGACATGCAAAAGTTCCCTTCTTAGGCTATGTGCCTCTTGATCCTCAGCTCACCAAGAATTTAGAAGAAGGCCAAGACTTCATCCAGTAATTCCCTAAAAGCCCTGCTTTCCCTGCATTCATTTCTTTCACTCAGCAGATCTTGAATGGGATGGTGGCTCAGACGTCCTAATGAAGACATCTCAATCTGTTGCCTACTGTGATTCCTTCTTTGCTGCTGTTGGATACACACCTTTGCTTAAAAAAAACTTGTAACCAGAAAAATGCCAGAGAAAAGACCTCTAAAGAAACATCTTGGATCATTCAGAATCCTTCTGTGCAAAGGAAATGTTCTCATTTCTGCAGTTTCACTGCTATTAAAATAGGCTTCCTAAAGACCAAGTAGCTGTTGTCTCTGGGGCATTGGCTTTGTTTATTTTCCCACAATCCAGAATGACAAGCCCTGGCATGCTTCCACTCAGAGTGGGTTGATGTGGATCCACAGTGGTTAATGGTACCGAGTTTTTAGCTGCTTCTCACAAGACAGGACCATGGAGGACATGCCAACTTTAGCCAAGATGTACCTAACTTGTAGAGACATTCCAAAGTAATGACATTGGCGTTTCCCTTTCTGCCTTTGGTACTGACTATTGAGTACACCATGGACATGAGTCCTTGGTTCTGTATTACTAAGTGCTATAGTTGGAACATTTGCCTTTTCAGATGTGGAAGTACTATCTGGCCATTAAATAATCCATGTGACAACTTGAAAAAATGTAGTCTAAAGGAACGGAATTCTAGTCCCATCATTTCAAAACTTTAATGTCAACTGATTAAGATTTCCTCATTGTTTAACATGCTTCTCAGGAATGCTTTGTACTTTGAAAGGAGCCCACAATTAAAAAAATTTTCACTTGTTTTCCATCATTATGACCATTCATAAAAAAAAATGTCTCTTCAAAAATTGAACTCTCTACCTATTTCTCAGCAGTACATGGCACATATTCAAAAATTGACCATGTATTAGGGCACAAGAAACTCATAGTCAAATGTAGAAAGGCAGATATAGTAAATGCATCCTTCTCAGATCTTGATAGAATAAAAATTACATGTAATAAAGAGCTACATAAAGGTAGATGGAAAATTAATTGGAAAATAAATAATTTCATTCTAAAGAAGAATGGGTCAATCAACAAATCATAGAAACAATTAATAACTTCATTCAAGACAATGCGAATAATGAGACAGCATACCAAAATCTATGGGATGCAGCCAAAGCAGTTCTTAGGGGAAATTTTATATCTCTAAATCCTTACATCAATAAAAAAGAGATAGAAGAGATACATGAATTGGGCAAATAACTTAAAAAGATAGAAAAAGAACAAATTAAAAATCCCCAATTAAATACTAAATTATAAATCCTGAAAATTAAAGGAGAAATTAATAAATTTGAAAGCAAGAAAACCATAGAATTAATCAATAAAATTAAGAGCTGGTTTTATGAAAAAATAAATAAAATATATAAACCACTGGTTAAATTGATTAAAAAAAAGAAAGAAGAAAACCAAATTATCAGTATCAAAAATGAAATGGGTGACGTTACCACCAATGAAGTGGAAATTAAAGAAATAATTAGGAACAATTTTGCCCACCTATATGCCAGTAAATGTGACAATCTAAATGAAATGGATAGATATGTACAAAAACAAAAATTATCCAGATTAACTAAAGAGGAAATAAAATCCTTAAATAAGCCCATATTAGAAAAAGAAATTGAACAAATCATTAATGAAATTCCTAAAATAAAATGTCCAGCTTCAGATGGGTTTAAAAGTGAATTCTAGCAAACATTTAAACAACAATTAATTCCAATATTATTCAAATTATTTGGAAAAATGGGTGAAGAAGGAGTCCTACCAAATGCTGTTTATGACACAAATATGGTTTTGATACCAAAACCAGGCAGAGTAAAAACAGAGAAAAAAATTACAGATCAATTTCCCTAATGAATATTGATGCAAAAAACTTAAATTAGATATTAGCAAGGAGGTTACAGCAAGCGATCACCAGGATAATACACTAAGATCAGGTGGTATTTATACCAGGAATGCAGGGCTGGTTCAACATTAGGAAAACTATTAACATTATCAACCACATCAATAAGAAAACTAAACAAAATGATATGATTATTTTAATAGATGCAGAGAAAGCTTTTGACAAAATATAGCACCCATTTCCAATAAAAACACTAGAGAGTTTAAGAATAGGTGGTCCTTTCCTTAAAATAATATGCAGTATCTACCTAAAACCATCAGCAAGCATTATATGTAATGGAGATAAGTTAGAGGTCTTCCCAACAAGATCAAGGGTGAAACAGGGATGACCATTATCACCTATATTATTTAATATTGTACTAGAAATGTTAGCATTAGCAATCAGAGAAGAAAAAGAAATTAAAGGAATTAGAAAAGGCAAGGAGGAAACAAAACTAGCACTCTTTGTAGATGATAGAGAATCCTAGAGAATCAACTCAAAAATTACTTGAAACAATTAACTTTAGCAAAGTAGCAGGATATAAAATGAATCCACATAAACATCAACATTTCTATATATTAAATCAAAAAGTTTTGTACAAATGAAAGCAATTTATCCAAAATTAGAAGGGAGACAGAAAACTGGGAAAGACATAAACAAAAAGGATAGAATAGAATATGATTAAGACATAATAGAAGTAGAAAAAAAATAAGCTGCAATATGAGTAAGAAAGAAAGAAGAGCTCTCATCATTGAGGGTTCTGTATCGACAGGGAAGGGGCAAAGACAAACTCAGATGAGGACAATACTCTCAAATTTCCTACATGTGAAGCCTCAAGAGGGAAGATGAATTGGTCTCAAGAACAAAAAGCCTTCTTGGAAGAGCTCAAAAAGGATTAAAAAAAAACATTTGAGAGAAATGGGGGGAGAAATGAAAGCAACACAAGAAAATTATGATAAAAGAATCAGCAGCTTGGAAAAGGAAGCACAAAGATTGATTGAAACAAAGTCTGGTCTAGACACCATATTCCAGCAAATTATCAAGGAGAACTGTCCTGATATTAAAGAATTAGAGGATAAAATCATCATTGAAAGAATCCACTTATCATCTCCTGAAAGAGACCCCAAAAAGAAAACTCCAAGGAATATTGTAGCCAAATTCCAGAATTATTAGGTGAAAGAGAAAATACTCCAAGTAGCCAGAAAGAAACAATTTGAATATCATGGAGCCACAGTCAGGATTGCTCAGGACCTGACAGCTTCAACATTAAAGGATCCCAAGGCTGGAAATATGATATTCCAGAAGGCAAAGGAGCTTGGAAGGCAGCCAAGAATCTATTATTGAGCTAAACTGGGCATTCACTTTCAGGGGAAAAGATGAACATTCAATGAAATTGGGGACTTTCAAGGTTTCCTAATTAAAAGACCAGAACTAAATAGAAAATTTGATCTTAACATACAAGACTCAAGAGAAGTTTAAAAAGGTAAATGGTGGCGGGGGTGGGGTGGGGGGGTGGGGGAGTTACTCGATAAGGTTACACTGTTTCCAAACCTACACAGGAAGATAATACTTTTAACTCTTGAGAATTGTATATGTATTTGGGCAGACAGAAGGATTATACACAGAGGGTATAAATATAAACTGTCTTTGATGTCATGATATCAAAACAATTAAGGGGTTAAAAAGGGAGTCTATGGGGAAAAGAGGAAAGGGGAGGTGGAATGGGGTGAATTATATCATATGAAGAGGTGCAAAAAAATATTACAATAGAGGGAAAGAGGGGGAAGATTGTTTCAACTCTACTCTCATTATATTTGATTCAAAGAATAACATATTCGTTCATTTGGATAAAGAAACTTAGCTTATTCTTTAAAGAAGTAAAAGAGTAAGGGCAAAGGAGGGGGGAACTGATAGAAGGGAGGGTAAAAGCAAGGGAGAAAAGGGTAAAGAAAAGGGAGGGGGATGATAAAAAGGGAGGGCATATTGGGGAGGCAGGGGTAAGAAGCAAGACATTGGTGAGGAGGAATAGGGTGAAAGAAGGGGAGGAAAGCACAAAGGAGGTAAATAGAATGAAGGGGAATATACAGCTAGTAATAATAACTGTGAATGTGAATGGGATGAACTCTGTAATAAAACAGAAGCAAATTGCAGAGTGGATAAAAACCAGAATCCTACAATATGCTGTTTACAAGAAACACATTTGAAGCAGAGATACACACAGAGTAAAGGTAAAAGGTTGGAGCAGAATATATTATGCTTCAGCTAAATTCCAAAAAGTAAGGGTAATCATCCTTATCTCAGACAAAGCACAGGCAAAAATAGATCTCATTAAAAGAGATAAGGAAGGAAACTACATCTTGCTAAAAGGTACTAAAGATAATTAATGAATATCAATGTTAAATATGTATGCACCAAGTGGTACAAGAGGAATTTGACAGTAATACTATACTAGTGGAGGATCTGAATCTTCTCCTCTCAGAATCAGATAAATATAGCCACAAAATAAATAAGAAAGAAGTGAAAGAGGTGAATAGAATATTAAAAAAGTTAGATATGACAGATGTCTGGAGAAAATTGAGTGGGGATAGAAAGGAATATTATGCCCAAAGGGCTGTAAAGTTGTGCAAACCCTTTGACCCTGCAATACCACTTTTGGGTCTTTTTCCCAAAGATATCATAAAAAGAGAAAAGTACCGACATGAACAAAAATATTTATAATTGCTCTTTTTGTAGTGGCAAGGAATTGGAAATTGAGGGGATGTTGATCAATTGGGGAATGGTTGAACAAATTGTGGTATATGAATGTAATGGAATTCTATTGTGCTGTAAGAAATGATGAGCAGGAGGAGTTCAGAGAAACCTGGAAGGACTTACATGAACTGATGATGAGTGAGATGTGCAGAACCAGAAAAACATTGTACACAGTATCATCAACATTATGTGTTGATCTACTGTGATAGACTAGATTCTTCTCACCAATCCAATGGTACAAGTAAGTTCCAAAGGCCTCATGATGGAAAAGGCTCTCTAAATCCAGAAAAAAAAGGAACTGTGGAATATGGATGCTGATTGGACTATCCTATTTCTTTTGTTTTTGGTGCTGTTGATTTTCTGTTTTGATTTTTTTCTTGTTTGCTCTGATTCTTCTTTTATAACATGACTAATGCAGAAATTTGTTTAATGTTATTATGTATATATAGCCTATATCAGACTACCTGCTGTCTAGAGGAGGGTGGAGGTAGGGGAGGGGGAAAATTGGAAATTGGAAATCATATATAAACAAATTTTGAAAACTATCTCTAAATGTAACTGGAAAATAATAAAATAATTTTATTTTTAAAAAAAGAAAATAATATTAGCTGAAGGTGTGATTCCTAATACTCCTTAACCTTATAACTTTCTGAAATAACTGCCATTTAATCTTATACACACACAAACACACACGTATATATACATATATGTATATGTATTTATATATGTATGTATATAAGTATATATAAATATGGATGTGTATATGTAATTGAGCTCTTTGAGAGTAGGGACTGTCTTTTGTTTGTTAAGTTTTTGTTGCATATTTTTGCCTTTCTGTTAAGCCAAAGTGCTTAACATTGCTTGTCAGTAGTAGGTATTTAATAAATTTTTGTCAATTACTTGTCTGTATAAAATAGAAATGATTCACAGAAGAGAGAATATTTAAAAGCAAAGTTTTAAGGATGGGTGAGATTTCAAAAGGAATAGAAGGGGGAAGCAGGAGCACAGAGAGGTTAGGATATGTTTCAATATATAGAATAATTTAGCTGGAAAATAGAGCAAACAAGTGGTACATTGGATTGAGTGCTGGGCCTGAAGTCAGGAAGACTAATATCCATGAGTTCAAATCTCGCCTCACTTACTCGCTATGTGTCCCTGGGCAAGTGACAACTCCATTTGCCTCTGTACTTAATCTGTAAAATGAACTAGAGAAGGAAACAACAAACCATTCCAGTATCTTTGCTGAGAAACCACTACTAGGGTATTGAAGAGTTGGACACAAATGAAATGACTGGACAACAAAAAGCTGGAATATGTTATATATGAAGAGAAGTATATACCTGTAAAGGCAGTTCTAATTATGGAGGTCCTTAGATACAAAGTTAGACAGTTTGGACTTAATTTTGTTTGTTTTATTCATAGTAGATCCATTATTTTTTTAAGGAGCAGTGATGTAATCAAAGCTATGCATTAAGAAGATTAACCTGGCAAAGAGAAACTAGTTGCAGAGACCAAGTAGGAGGTTGCTATGAGTATAGGCAAGACTTAATGAACTTGCTAGCAATAAAGAAGGTGTCAGTGAATGGAAAGGTAAGTGCAGTTTTGTATTTCAGAGGTAGCATTGTTAGAATTTGGTGTTTGTATGTGTAGAGTTTTAGAGGGAGAGGAAGGAAATAATTAAATATTATTATAATTTCAAGCTTGATCACAAGAATAAGTAAAGCTAAGGAAGGCCATGGAAGAGACAGTGTGGAGGGAAAATGATGATTTTGTTTGTGTCCATTGTTCGATCTGATGGCAGAACTTGTACATTGAGATAGTCAGTGAACTATTGGAATTGTAGGTAAGGCACTCTACAAAAAGAGAGATTGGGGACCTAACTTCCCAGCATGGATAGTGGAAGTCATACTTATGAAAATCATTTCACCAGCAGCTATTAGAGAAAAGATGGAAGAGAATAAAAGACAAGAGATATTATAAATATTTCAATTTATAGAACAAGTATAAAATGAGCCAGTGAAGGTTGCAATGGAATCATTGTCCTGTGTAACCCCCATTCCTTAAGAAAATTATCATTCATATTTGGTTTTTAACTTTCCTATCTCTGTCTTCTTTTAATCACAGAATCTTGACCATCCTTTCTAATACTGGATATCCTGTCTCATATTCCCAGATACACTGAACCTGGAAGAAGAATTAGTATACTTCTTGCCTTTTATTTCCATACTATTTATCAATTCCAGTTACTCAGCAAATTTTCCCTCAGTGAGAATTACTCCAACCAGATTTTTCTTTCATTCCACATCCTGGTTCCTATATTCTACCGGACTGCAGGCCAATCTTCCTCATTTTTTGAAGATTTCAGCATCTGTAATCAGTCTTCCACTCTATATTCAATGTTCTAAATCCACAATACCCAACCTCCAAAAAGAATGAGGAATGAGATTAATTTTCTTCCCAAGTACTCTTTTTACTATACCACTTAGCTGTCTTGATTTGGGGCTTAGGAAGATCTAAGAGTTCTAAGATTAGGAGATGAGAAAAATTATTCCCAGATGTCCACATCCTATGCAAATGGAATTCCATGCACAGTGAAAAAGTAGATCAGTTAAGCAATGTAGATATAGGTATAGGCATAGGTATAGGTACAGGTATAGGCATAGGTGTCTGTGTCCAGAATTGTTTGCTTATTGTCTCGTCTATTAAAGTTTAAGCTCTAGGAAAGTAGAAACTATCTTTTATCTTTCTTCATATTCCCAAAGCTTAGCACAGTGACTGGGATATATTTGACACATAATAAATGCTTTCTGACTAGGAGAAAATGCACATTAAACAAAACACATTTTGATCAATAATTTAATTCCCAGAATATACTAACAAAATTGAATGATGGCCAATGATTCTTTTCAGACAATTGTAATAACAAATTCATGAATTTACTTTTTGGTCAAAATGAATCTAGTTTAAAATTGTGTTTCTTAAAATATATACTGAGTGTAAAACCACACCTTAATAAACTGAATAGTTTCGAAATGACTAGAGCTGGGATAAAAGAACCTAGCTCCATAATGACTTAGGTAATAAGAAACTCTTGATGAAGTCAGTATTTATACAAGGATCCTGACATTTACTCAGAATATAATAGTCATAATCCAGAATCAAGGTCAAAAACTTTTTAGACTCTACTACATGTATTCTCAACTAAATCAAATTTCATAAGGATTTGGTTAGAAAGGAGAGAAGACATCTAATTTCACAATAGGTCATCTTGGCAAGGAAGAGCCATAGAACAATTACTCCAAAATAGCCAATGTTATCACACGTATGTTAAATCAATTAACTATAATCAATCAGTTGCCATATCTTGTCATTTCTACCTTTCACATATGACCCTTTATCTTTACTCATATAGATACTACCTTAGTTCGTTTCCTTACCACTTTCTGTGAGATTTTTTTTCAACAGTGTTCTAATGGGTTCCCCTAAATTTTCTTGTCACTTCAGTCAATTCCATACACTGCTGCCAAAATTATTTTCATTAAGATTTTACCACATTATACCCCCAACTCAAATTACTCCCATGAATCCCCATTGCTTTAAAATATAGACTCTTCTGTTTAACTTTTAAAGCTCTTCATTACCTTGCCTCAATGAATCTTCTTAAGACTCACCAGACAATATACCCCTTTCTGTCCTGTATAATCTAGTCAAACTGATCCTCTTTCTGTTCCTCCTATGCAACACTCTATCTTTTTATTCCATGTTCCCCTCCCATACCCCCTCCCCACACACAGGACATCCCTTTTCCCACCCCAGAAACACAGGTCATTCCCTATGTCTTAAAGGTATTTCTTTATAACTCTCCTCTCTTAGAATCCTTCCACTTTTGATCAGATAGAACTCACACAGTATATTTTATGTACATGCTTTCCCTATCATTCTAAATACTAATTTCTTTCTTTTGGAGCTACCTTGTATTTAAGTACCTTCTTTTAATTATCTTTATATATATTTTGTATATCCATAGATAAATAAACATGTTGATATATACATATATGTTTTACATGGAAGGAAAGGTATACTTTTTTTTTGCAACATTTATTTTATTTTTTCCAGTTCCATGTAAGGGTAGTTTTCAACATTCATTTTCATAAGATTTAGAGTTCCAAATTTTTCTCCCTCCCTCCCTCCCTTTCCTCCTCCCTACACAAGGCAGCATCAAGGTTTTATATATATATATATATATATATATATATATATATATATATATATATATATATATATACACACACACAATACACAAGTGCTCTTTTTATCAGTTCTTTCTATGGGGGTGGAGGGTATGCTTTGTCATTAATCCCTTGGGGTTGTCTTGGTTGATTGCATTGCTGAGAGTAGTTAAGTCATTCACAATTGCTCATTGAACAATACTGCTGTCACTCTGTAAAATGTCCTCCCAGCTCTGCTCACTTCATTATACATCAGTTCATGAGTCTTTCCAGGGTTTTCTTGGCTCATCCTGTTTGTCATTTCCTATAGCACAAGACCATTGCACCACAATCACCACATCTTCTTCCATCATTCCTCAATTGATGGAAATTCCCTAGATTCTCAATTCTTAACCACCAGAAAGAGTTACTATAAATATATTTTGTATAATTTTTCTCCCTTTTCTCTTTTTCATGATTACTATTGTTAACTATTTCCTTTCCATCCTATTCCCTTCCCCATGATATTTATTCTAATATCCATCTTCTTTCATCCTATCCCTCTTCAAAAGGGATTTGCTTCTGTCTGTCTGCCCTCCCTTCTTTTGCCCTTCTCTCTTTATCTCATTCACCTCCTATTTTCCTGCAAAGTTAGAGAGATTACTCCAAACAATTGAGTGTGTATGTGTTATTCCCTCCTTGAGCTGATTCTAATGATATTGAGGTCTTTGAGCCAATTCTGATGAGGGTTAGGCTCATTTACTGCCCAGATTAAACAGAATACTCCACCCACTTGGGTAGGTATGTGTCTGCTACTCCATCCTTGAGGCAACTCTGATCAGTTTAAGGTCTTTGAGTCTTGTCTGATGAGTATAAAATTCATTTATTGCCCTGCTCCTTCCCCATCTATTACCCCACTCCATAAGCCATTTCCTGTTTCTTTCATGTAGGATTTCACCTCTGCCCTTCCCCCTCCCCCAGTGCATTCCCCTCACCCCTCAATTTAACCTTAAAGATGTCATTATGGGGCAGGTGGGTGACACAGTGGACAAAGCATCCACCCTGTACCCAGGGGAATCCCAGCCAAAACCCGGCCTCAGACACAATACAGTCAATTACTGCACAGCCTGAGGCATGTCCCACAACTCCAGTGTTTTATGGTACTCGAGTGTCTTGTATTTGAGAGTCAAATTTGCCATTCAGTTCCGGTCTTTTCATCACAAATACCTGAAAATCCTCTTTTTTTTTTTTTTTTTTTTTTTGCAGGGCAATGGGGGTCAAGTGACTTGCCCAGGGTCACACAGCTAGTAAGTGTCAAGTGTCTGAGGCCAGATTTGAACTCAGGAACTCCTGAATCTAGGGCCGGTGCTTTATCCACTGTGCCACCTAGCTGCCCCCTGAAAATCCTCTTTTTCATTAAAATCCCAATTTTTCCCTCTGAAACATAATGATCAGTTTTGCTGGGTAGGTGATTATTGGTTGTAATCCCAATTTCTTTGCCCTCTGGAATATTATATTCCATGCTCTCCAGTCCTCTAATGTAAAAGCTGCTAGACCTTGTGCTATCCTCACTGTGGCTCCACAGTACTTGAATTCTTTCTTTTTGGAAGCTTGTAATATTTTCTCCTTGAGCTGAGAGCTCCAGAATTTGGCTACAAAATTCCTAGGAGTTTTCCTTTTTTGGATCTCTTTTGGGAGGTGATCAGTAGATTCTTTCAATTTCTATTTTATCTTCTGTTTCCCAAGCATCAGGGCAATTTTCCCTAAGAATATCTTGGAAGATGATGTCTAAGCTTTTTCCTTGATCATGGTTTTCAGGTAGACCAATAATTTTCAAATTGTCTCTCCTGGACCTATTTTCCAGGTCAGCAGTTTTTCCAGGAAGATATTTCACATTGCCAACTATTTTTTATTCATTTGGATTTGCTTTATTGTGTCTTGGTTTCTCATAAATTCACTAGCTTCCATTTTTTCAATCCTAATTCTTAGACAATTATGTTTGTCAGAGAGCTTTTGTACCTCCTTTTCCATTTGGCCAATTTGGCTTTTCAAGCTGTTGACATTTTTCTCATGTCTTTCCTGCATCACCTTGTGATAAAATAATGGGATTTAGCAGATACTCAAAGACCCACCTGGAGATTAATCTAAACTGATTGAATCAAGCAAGAGTGATTGACTGCTGATTAGTCTACTTCAAAATGAACTAGATTGTAATCACACCTGGCTAGCCCTTAAGAAGGTATTGTTCTTAGAAGCTAGACTTCAAATTTAACTTGAGAACATCTTCAAGTTCAGTGAACCAATGGATTTGGAGGACACCAACCAATCAACTTGAAGCAGTGTGTAAGGACCGCCCATGCTCTGGACCTACAGAAAGCTTCCACAATCAGTTTGCTAGAGAGTTTGTGATTGAAGCAGGCTGGTGGCAGAGGACTTGAGGAAGAACCCAACAGGTTGGAACTCAAGGCTAGATAGGCCTTTTCTTAAATTTCTGAACACCTGTATGCTTTAATAAATGTTTAATGCCCAAAGACTGGTGCTAAAGCTTCTAATTTAAGACAACCACAATTTAGATTTTAAACATCACAACCTTAATTTCTCTTTCCACTTTTTCCTCTAGCTCTCTAACTTTATCTTCAAAGTCCCTTTTGAGGTCCTCTATGGCATGAGGCCAATTCATATTTTTGTTGCATGCTTTAGATATAGGAGCCCTGACATTGACATCTTCCTCTGAGGGTGCACCTTGATCTAACTTTCTATGGTCCTCCCCTTTCTCTGTCTACTCATCTTGCCTTTCTTTTACCTGACTTTTAGCTCCTTAGAGTGAGGCACTGTTTCCAGGCTGCACTATCCCAAGCTTCAGAAGGTCCCAGGTGGTATGATTTAATGAGAAGCAGGTTTTTTATTTGCCTGGCCTGTAAATGACCCCAGGCCAACTTGCTAATCAACCATCTTTGTGTGTTGTGGTTGTCAGCTCTGAAGAGCCTGTGCCCCTCCCCTCCCTGGGCCACTGCTACTGAAGCCTACTGCCTGTTTCCCAGCAGGGGAGAAAAAACAAAGTTCTGCCTCAGCACCAGCATAACCCCTGAAATCTCCCCCCTGCCAAGGGCTCAGCCCTCTCATGAGACTAAGAGCTTAGTTACAGACAACACTCATGCTTCAGCAGATCCAGAGGCTCAGGGGTCTCCTTCTCTGGTAAAGCCTTTGTTGGACTAGATCTGTGTCAGGGTGACTGTGGGATTGGGCTCCACTCCTGTCTTAGCACAAGAGCTCCCTCCTTCTGACCTTCCAAGCCATTCTTTGTTAGAAGATGATTTCAACACATTCTTCTGTGGGTTTTGCTGCTCTAGGCATTGTCCTATGGCATTATTTGGATGTTTTTTGGAACAATCGTGTCATGAGTTCAAGAGCTCACTGCCTTTCCTCTGCCATCTTCCACACTGAAGGTATACATTTATATTGGAAATATGTACATTCTCAACCTTCATTTTAGAATGTATGTTCCTTATAAGTAGGGCCCATTTTCTTCATTGTATTTTTATGTTCAGTGCCTAGTAAAGTGTCTAACAGTAGATCCTTAATAAATTATATATATTCATTGATTACTTGACAGATTGAAAAGGTCTATATAGGCAGCCAGATGACAAAATGATTAGAATACTACACGCTAAGTTAGGAAATTATGAATTTGAATCTCATCTCTGACCTTTACAAATTGTACGAGTGGATAACCCACTTACCCTAGTTTACCATCATTTTTATTATCTGTAAAATAGAAATAATTGTATATACCTAACAGGATTATTGTGAGAAACTAAATGACATAACATATGTAAAATATTTTTCAGACATTTAGGTGGTACAAAAATTTTGTCTATTATTACAATTATACTTGAGAAAATTCCCTAAGAAGGAGAGAAAAAAGGAATAATTTTTATTCCTTGAAAAATAATATCTTTTCAAATGCTAAAAAGAACATTTCTGACAGGTCACCAAATAAGCCTGATTAGGATACATAGAGAGATATATACAGAGAAAAACACATGCATACATATGAAAATAAATATGTTTTCGGGCAGCTAGGTGGCGCAGTGGATAGAGCACCAGCCCTGGAGTCAGGAGTCCCTGAGTTCAAATCCGGCCTCAGACACTTAACACTTACTAGCTGTGTGACCCTGGGCAAGTCACTTAACCCCAATTGCCTCACTAAAAAAAAAATAAATAAATAAAAAATAAATATGTTTTCATAAGGTGAAATATCATATAATAACCAAAAGGCTGTCAAATAAAGAACCTGTCTAACTAATAGCAAATTCCCTGAGAAAGTCAAAGAGCTATAGAGATCATCAGCAAGTATAGAGAAAATAAATACAATTTAAAAAGAGTTAATAAGATACTCTAGTAAGTAGCAGTAAATGAAATTAAAGTGGCCAAAGTAAATGATGTCATATATGTTGAATGAAAAAATATTATTTTGGGGTTGAGTCATCTAAAAGTGAATCAAGGTAATTTTAATGTGTGGAAGAAGATGGAAAGGAGAGAAGGGAGAGGGAGGGGAAGAGGGGAAAGAGAGGGAAGGAGAGAAGAGTCAAGAAAAAGAGTAAAGAGATGGGGGGAGGTGGGAAGTCACAATTGGAGAGTGGAATTGGATATTAGAAACAGTTCTAAGGAATAAGTTTCATTTGTATCTCTGAAAATTAACTAGCTTTGTGCCAATGGACAAGTCAATTTCTAAGTTACTGTTACTCATCTTCAAAGTTAGGATGATGAAATTTATAATTCCTACAATGGTAAAATGTTCTGAGATAATTCAGGCAAAACTTGTAAAAAAAAATATTATGACATATGTCCTTGAACATATTAATCATAAAACTAATATTTATGAAGCACTTCATAGTTTGAAAATATCTTTATATATTATCTCACTTAATCCTCATGTAGATATTAATATGAATGAAAATGGACTATATCAAGATATTAAATGAGAGAAAAAGATGCTCAGCATTAAATTTTACCACACAGCTAGATGAGTGAACAACTAAGATCAAGACTTTATAAGAGATATTCTGTATCCCAAGTTTCAGACCTACCTCTACAGCTAAATTAATAAAGAGGAAAATTCATAGGCTCTTTTTCTATTGTTGCAGATCTAGGTAAATCTATTTTGTATACAATTTAATAATTGATACAGTTCAGAGTATCAGCATATTTGATGAAATTTCATCATGAAAAAACACAAAGAAATTAAAAGGAAATCATGAAACCACTACAAGTTGCTTCCAGACTCTTTGGAATACCTAAAGTGTTTTGGTCATTCTGGAAGCTGGGAACATTTCTGTCACAATATCAAAATCTTTCCAATTAGACAAATAGGACTATGGGTAAAAAGATAAGGGGAAAAAGGCATCGTAAGAGTTTTCTCTTTTAATGGCTGACCAGAAGAACCACCAAAGATTCATATACACAACTATAAGCCTATATTTTTAACAACTTGCTTGTCAATTAACTAGGAGTATAGGTCATTTCCATAGTAGAAAATCCTCACATCTGCTTCTTTGAATTTATAGAGTACCTAGGTTGATTTTCATTCCAAGCATAAAATTACAATTTTTAACTGAAACTTCTTCTGGTTTCTAGAATTCTGGAGTGAAATTATATCCTCTCTTCCCATGCTAAAATTTTTCAGTAAGATAGCAATACTTTATCTGAGAAGTGACCATGCAGCTAATCCCAGTAGATTGTTCAATAGATGATTATAATGATGATGATGATGATGATTTTGCTGTGATCAGCCAAGAAAATAGGGGAAAAAAATAAAGAAATGACTTATTGTCCTGGGTATTACTCTCACCCTTTATTCTATGGTAAAGGTATTTTGATGGTAAAAAGAAAGCAGAGGGTTCTGAGAATCACAATCTTTAGATGATCAATAACCTCATGATTTTTGTTCAGTCATTTTTCAATTATGTATTACTCTTTGTGATCCCATTGAGGGTTCAAGGATACTGGAATGGTGTGCCATTTCCTTTTCCATCTCATTTTGCAAATAAGGAAACTAAGGCAAATTGGGTTAAGTGACTTGCCCAAAGCCACACAGCTAGTGTCTAAGGCCAGATTTGAACTCAGAAAAGATGGTTCTTCCTGACACTAGGCCCAACACTCTATCCACTATGCCATCATGGTGACCAATATTAATTGTATTTACTATAAATATAAGGGTTTTTTAAACTAGAACTCCTTATTAGCAGAATTATATCTTTAGCAAATAATTTTTGAAGCTATTAAAGATGAAATATCTAGGTTGAACTATCCAAACATTCATGTAATAATCTTTAAGTTGCCAACATAAAAAATATAACCCACAAAAAATGCAACTGAGAAATTTATCTTCAGTAACATAGTGTGTCAATAGGTTATTTGTGATTACATTGCATTTGATTCCCACAGTCATTCATACATAATCTGACTAAAACTGATTTTAATTATGTAGCACAGAATGTTTGAAAATCACATTATGCATTTTATCTCTTTTGATCCCCACAATAACCCATTTGTTTAAGTCATCTTTTTTATCTGTTTTATGTGGGAGGAAACTAAGAAATGTTGAATGACTGTTTTTTTATGGTCACACAGATAATGTTTGGCATAGGATGTGGATCCAAGATTTCTTAACTGAAATTAACAATTATTTAAAAAAATTATAGATACCATCTATTACAGTATTTCTTCAAAATACATTTTTGCTTCCATGGTGAGAATTTTTTTCAGCCTAAGACAATATAGGAGGTTGAAAGGATGGGTCTGTGACAATAAGATGTGTACAAGGTGGAAACTCAGCAACACCAGCTATGGGTCTTGGAGATGACAATAGTAGCAGAAGTTTCAGGAACTCTAAAGCCAGAGGTGGTAAGGGTATATGGTAAATGGTCATAAAGAGATTACATGGGACCACTATACTAGCAGTGGATAGAGCATTGGCCCTAGAGTCAGGAGGACCTGAGTTCAAATCCAGACTCAGATGCTTGACACAACTCCAATTGCCTCACCAAAAATAAACAAACAAATAAAAAATACAAAGTATAGTTTGACAAATTTACTTCTCATAGGCAGGTCAGAGTTCTAGAACCTAGAGAGGGTCCTGCAGGCAAGCTCAAGGGATCAGGGGCACTGGCACTGTTACTGCTATAACAAGGAAGTAGAGGTATTGAGAAAGAGTGTCATTCATGACCACAAGGGACCGAGAACCTTTCCTAATTAAGGAGTATACTATAGGGAAGCATAGCCAAGACCTCTCTCCATATCATGCCACCATTGAAAAACCAAAAACCTTGAAAATTCCAGATCTAGATCTAAAAACAGCAGTGAAAAAAAAATCTTGAACCTGGAGGATATCAACTGGCTGTTAAAACAGAAATAGAGTCCAAATTTAACATACATTTTAAAGTCAAGAAATAGGCTGAAGAAATGAACAAATAACAAGAAGAAATTTATTATAAAAATCTACTGTTTTGATAGAGAATAATATGACAAAAAATTCAGAAAAACATAATTATGTCAAAAGAGCTATAAGCAAAGCTTCAATGAAAAATGTAAATTGGATACAAGCCAAAATGAATTCCTGTAAGAATTAAAAAATGATTTGAAAAATAAAGTAAGAGGGGCAGCTAGGTGGTACAGTGGATAGAGTACCAGTCCTGGAGTCAGGAGTAGCTGAGTTCAAATCCTGCTTCAGACACTTAACACTTACTAGCTGTGTGACCCTGGGCAAGTCACTTAACCCCAATTGCCTCACTAAAAGAATAAATAAAGTAAGAAAGGTAAAGGAAGAATTGGAAAAAGAAACAAAAGTGATGCAATCAAAATATGAAAAGGCAATTAATAGCTTTGAGAAAGATGCCACAAATATTGAAGAAAATAACACCTTAAAAAATGATCAAATCAACAAAAAAGGTCCAAAACTCCTCTGAAAACAATAATTCCTTAAAAATCAGAATTGGGCAAATAGCAAATAATGACTCCTTGATATGTCAAGAAAGAGTAAAAGAAAATTAAGAGAATGAGTAAAATAGAAAAAAAAGTGAAATTTCTCATTAGGAAAAAAAATTGACGGAAAAAAATTGAGGAGAAACAGTTAAAAAAAACTATGGACTGTCTGAAACTGGTGATTAAAGAAAGAGTCTACATATTTTATTTCAAGAATTTATGTGAAAAACTGCCATTTACTCTAGAAACATAAGGAAAAATAGATAATGAAAAAATGTACCAATCATCTCCTGAAAAAGAACCCAAAATGAAAACATCCAGAATTATTATAGCCAATTCCCATTGAAGGAGAAAACATTGCAAGCAGTCAGAAAGAAACAATTCAAATACCATGAAGTCACAGTCAGTATCTCATAAGATCTAGCAATTTCTACATTAGAGGTCCAGAGGACTTAGAATATGATATTCCAGAAGGCAAACAACCATGAATAACCTATCCAGCAAAAGTGAACGTAATCCTTCAAGGGATAATTGCATATTAAATGCAGTAGAAGACTTTAAAGATTCCCTTTTTAAAACATCAGGGCTGGAGGCAGCTTGGTGGTGCAGTGGATAGAACAATGGCCTTAGAATAAAGAGGACCTGCATTCAAATCTGTCCTCAGACACTTGACACTTACTAGCAGTATGACCCTGATCAAGTCACTTAATGCCAATTGCATTACCAAAAAGAAAAAAAAAATAGAAAGAAAGAAAGGAAATATCAGGGCTGAAGATAAAATTTGACTTGGAAATACGAGACCCAAGAAAAGGTAAACATGAGAGAGAAATCATAAGTTTATTTATATTCCTATATTAGAAGATGATACAATTGACTCCTAAGAATTGTATCATTCTTAGGGGAGTTAAGAGGAGTCTATATAGAAAGGGTATGGAAGTGAGTCAACTATGCTAGAATGATCAAAAATGTAAAGTAGAGGAAAGATAATATACTGTGAGAAGAGGAAGGGGAGGAGGACAAATGGGGGAAATTATCTCACTTAAAAGAAGTATGGAAGGAAAAAATTTTAGATTGAAGAGAAAAATGGAGGTGGTGGTGGAGGGAAGAGACAACACATGAACTTCACTTAATCTGAATTGGTTCAAAGAAGGAAAAAATATATATATATACATATATATACACACACACACTCAATTGGGTATAGAAATGTGTCTTACCCAGGAGGGAAGGAAGAGTGGAAGGCAATAAAGGAAAGGGAGTGGAATGATCAAAGGAAAGGCAGATTAAGGGAGGCAGTTGTTAGAAGCAAAATGTATTTTTGAGGAGGGAGGAACAGGAGAGAGACAGAGACACATGCAGGGAGAGACAGAGACAGAGATAGAGACGCAGAGACAGAAGGATAAAGAGAAGAAAATACGGTGGAAGTAAATACAGAGTTAATAAGTGTGAATGTGAATTGGAGTGAATCATAGAATGAATTAGAAACCAGACTCCAACAACATGTTGTTGATAAGAAATGCACTTAAATTACAAGACACACAGAGTTAAAGTAAAGAGTTAGATCAGAATCTATCATTCTTCAGCTGAACTAAAAAAAAAGAAGGGGGTAATAATCAAGATTTTATACAAAGCAATAGTAAAAATACACATGATTATGTGTTAGGAGGTTGGGGCTAAGATGACAGAGGAAAGGATATAACTTTCAGAGCTCCCCACACCACATGTCCACATATCCCCAAATGCCATAAGACAATTCCTGGAGCAGCAGAACTCACAAAAGAACAGAGTGAGATCATTTTCCAGCCAAAGATAACTTAAAAGTGCAACAGGAAAGTTCTTTTTTACCAGGCTGAGAGGGGATTGCAGCCATGGCACACAGATCTAGCCCCAGGCAGGCTGCACCTCCAGAGACTTCAGTATCATCAGTGTCAGTGGCTACTTCTGGAACTCAGCACATAAATTGGTAAAGGAGTCCAGTGGTTTTCATGGGAGAAACAGTGGGGGTCTCTGCTGGAGCTGAGGCAGAGAGCCCAGGTTTTGAATCAGGGAGCAGACTTGAGTGGCAGTGGCCCAGTGAGGGAAGGGCACAGGCACACCATGGTGAACCAGATTTCTGCTTCCAGGTTAAAGAGTAAACAGGCCTGTGGTTACTTAGAGGTCAGGCAAGCTGAGAACATGCCTCTCCTTAAATTGTACCACCTGGGACCCCTTGAAGCTTGGGACAGTGCATCCTGGAAGCAGTGCCCCACTTGAAGTAGGAGTTAACAACCAAGAAATAGGCTAGGATAATGAGCAGGAAGAAAAAGCTGCATACCATCCAAAGTTTATTTGATGACAAGGTAGATCAAAATACACCCTCAAATGAAGATAACAAAATCAAAGTTCCTACAACCAAAGCTTCCAAGAAAATATGAATTGGTCCCAGGCCATAGAAGTGCTCAAGAAGGACTTTGAAAATAAAGTAAGAGAGATAGAGAGAAAAATAAGAGACATAGAGGGACAAATGGAAAGAGAAATGAGAGTGATCCACTAGGGTCATGAAAAAAAAAGTTATCAGCTTGAAAAGCTAAATTGATCAACTGGAAAAGTACATACAAAGGATCTCTGGAGAAAATCATTGTTTAAAAATTAGGATTGAGCAAATAGCATATAATGACTTTATGAGAAATCAAGACACAGTAAAGCAAATACAAATGAATAAACAAATAGAGAGCAATGGGAAATATCTTCTTGGAAAAACAGCTGACCTGGAAAATAGATCCAGGAGAGATAATTTGGGGAAAAGGGGAGGGCAGCTCAGCTATTTTGCCCAAGTGTATGCCAATAAATTTGACAATCTGCATGAAATGGATAAATATTTACAAAAAGACAAATTTTCCAGGTTAACAGAAGAGTTCATAAAATCCTTAAATAGGCACATTTTATAAAAATAATTTGAACAAGCCCTTAATGAACTCCCTAAGGAAAAAAAAAACAGGGCCAGATGGGTTTAAAAGTGAATTCTACCACACATTTAAAGAACAAGTAATTCCAGTACTATACAAACCATTTGAAAAAAATAGGTGAAGAAGGAGTTCTTACAAATTCCTTTCAAGACACAAATATGGTGCTGATACCTAAACCAGGCATAGCCAAAACAAAGAAGGATAATTACAGATCAATTTCCCTAATGAATATCAATGAAAAAATCTTAAATAAGATATTAGCAAGGAGATTACAGCAAGTGATCACCAAGTTAATACACTATGACCAAGTGGAATTTATACCAGGAATGCAAAGCTGGTTCAACATTAAGGAAACTATCAATATAATCAACCACATCAATAAGAAAACTAACCAAAATAATATGATTGTCTAAATAGATGTAGAGAAAGCTTTTGACACAATACAACACTCATTCCTATTAACACTAGAGAGCGTAGGAATAAGTGGAGCTTTCCTTAAAATAATAAGCAGTATCAACTTAAAACCATCAGCAAACATTATATGTGATGGGGATTTGTTATAAGCATTTCCAATAAGTTGTACATTATCACCTCTATTATTTAATATTGTTCTAGAATGTTAGTTCTGGCAATAAGAGAAGAAAACGCAATTAATAGAATTAGAATAGGCAAGAGGAAACAAAACTTTCACTCCTTGCAGATGATATGATAGCATACTTAGAGAATTCTAAAGTATCAACTAAAAAACTACTTGAAAGAATTAACAACTTTATCAAAGTTTGAGGATATAAAATAAATCCACATAAATCATCAGCTTTTCTATACATGACCAACAAAGCTCAGCAGCAAGAGATAGAAAAATGCCATTTAAAGTAATGGTAGATAATATAAAATATTTGGGAGTCTACCAGCCAAGACAAACCCAGGAACTATATGAACACAATTACAAAACACTTTTCACACCAATAAAATCAGATCTGTATAATTGGAAAAATATCAATTGTCCATGAATAGGCCCAACTAATATTATAAAAATATGTGGTAAAACAATGGAATTTGGTAGATGCTCAGGGGGTCAGAATATATTGACTTAGTAGTGTTTGAATCAGGTGTGAATGAGTAACTACTAAGTACACACTTAAGATGATTATATCTTGAGTCACACCTGGCCTGCCCTGTCAGACCTTAGTCTAAATTTAGCCAACCCTGAGAAGGTGTGTCCTCAGAGGCTGTGGACTGCCTCATCAATGGAGAATCAATCTCAGCTACAAATACTTCAAGGACCTCCCCATTTGGGGGAGAGAGAAAAAGGTAGAAAAGAGGACCCCAATAGGAAGTAAGACACACTAGTACACTTTCTCTCCCTCTGGCTTCTGAGCTGACTAGAGACTGGCTGCTGACTCCCATAGAAACTACAGACCCCTGGTGGTGAGTTAAATACAGCCCTTTGAATAAGCTAAACTGAAAGAGAGATTGGGGATTGTATAGGTTTTTGTTAGAGCTAGAGAGATTATCCATTTACCTATTCCCTTGCCTTGACTTTTTAAATTTCATCTTTGCTGTGTATTTTATTCCCATTAATAAAACCTGATTTGATTGTGGAAAAGAGGCTGTTAAGATCCTTTCTTATTGGTCTGGGAGAAATAACTAAAAGGCAGTTCAAAGGGGATGAAATTTTGGACCTAGAGGTCCCTCATTATTTTCTGAACCCCAATATTACAACAAGCCACCCAATTAAATCTCCACATATTAAATTTGGCCCCTACAAATGACAATTCTACCTAAATTAATATATTATTCAGTGCCATACCAATCATAATACTTAAAAATTATTTTATAGAGCCAGAAAAAATAATAACCAAAAAGAACAATCTACCCAGCAAAACTTTGCATAATCTTTCAGGGGAATAAAATGGTATCTCAATGAAAAAGAGGACTTTTAGGTATTTGTGAGGAAAATGCCTGAACTTAATAGAAAATTTGACTTTCAAATACAACAGCCTAGAGAAGCATAAAAAGGCAGAAAGGAAAAAGAAATCATGAGGAAGTTTAAAAGCTTAAACTGTTTACATTCCTACATGGGAAGATGATAATTCTAACTCCTAATATTTTTCCCAGGATTAGGGCAGCTGAAAGAAAACACAGAGTGCAAAGGTATTAATTGAATATGAAGGGATGATACCTCTAAAGCATTTATTTTCTGTTTATCCTTTTTTTTTTCTTGTGGGGCAGGCAGAATGGGGTGGTTTATGTCTGGGCCGGGTTTTGGCATCAGGGCCTCCTGGGTCCAGGGCTGGTGCTTTGTCCACTGTGTCACCAAGCTGCTGCATGATGACATCTTTAAAATAAAATTAATGGGTTAGAGGAAGGCACTGGAAGAAAGGAAAAGGGAGAGGTGGAAAGGGGTCAAGTTGTTCACATAAAAGAAACAAGAAAAAGCTTATAGAATGACAGAGAAGATGGGGAAAGAGTGGGAAAGTGAGCCTTACTCTCATCAGAATTAGCTTAAAGAGGAAATAATAGGTACACTCAAGAGGGTGTAGTAATATATACAGCCCTGCAGGAAAGTGGGAGGGGAAGGAGATAAGAAGGGTGTGGGAAAGGTGAAGGAAAGCAGGGCAGATTAAGGGAAGGGGCAGTAAAAAGCAAAATATTTTGAAAAGGGATGCAGAGAAAGAAGAAAGAAAATAGAGTAAATATTAAGGGGAGGGAATAGGATGGAGAGCAATACAGATAGCAGTAGTAACTGAAAGAAATGATGAGCAGGATGCTATCAGGACTTATGAAACATGTAGTCCATCTACAAAGAAAGAAATGATATATGAATATAGATTGAAGTATTTGTTTTTCATTAGTTCCTCTTTCCAAAGTTATTTTTCCTGTTTTCTTGCAGAACATTTCTCTTTTTTTAAAATTAATAAAGTATTTTATTTTTTTCCCGTTACATGAAAAGATAGTTCTCAACTTTTGTTTATACAAGCTTTCCAATTTCAGATTTTTTTCCCTCCCTCCCCTCCCTCCCTCCTCCCCTAGACAGCAGGTAATCTGATATATCTATATCTATATCTATAGAGATAGAGATAGAGATAGAGATAGAGATAGAGATAGAGAGAGAGAGAGAGAGAGAGAGAGAGAGAGAGAGAGAGAGAGATAGAGATAGAGGTAGAGGTAGAGATAGAGATAGAGATAGAGATAGAGATAGAGATAGATATATATCACACATAATAACATTAATCCTATTTCTGCATGAGTCATGTTACAAGAGAAAATCAGAGCAATGATGAAAAACCTCAAAATAGAAAAAACAATAGCACCAAAAAGAAAAGAAATAGTATGGTTCATTCAGCATCTATACCCCACAGTTTTGTTTTGTTTTGTTTTGTTTTTTTTCTTGAATTTGGAGATCTTCTTCTATCATGAGTTCCCTGGAATTCTTCTGTACTATTGCACTGGTGAGAAGAATATAGTCTACCACAGTAGATCAACACTCAATGTTGATCATACTGTGGTACAATGTCCTTCTGGTTCTGCTCATCTCACTCATCATCAGCCCACGCAAGACCCCCCAGGTTTCTCTGAACTCCTCCTGTCATCGTTTCTTACAGCACAATAGTATTCCATTACATTCATATACTACAACTTGTCCAGCCATTCTCCAATTGATGGACATCCCCTCAACTTCCAATTCCTTGCCACGACATAAAGAGCAGCTATAAATATTTTTGTACATGTGGGTCCCTTTCCCCTTTCCAAGATTTCTTTGGGAAAGAGACCCAAAAGTGTTATTACTGGGTCAAAGGGTATGGCCAGGTTTATTGCCCTTTGGGCATAATTCCAAATTGCTCTCCAGAATGGTTGGATCAGTTCACAGCTCCACCAACAATGCATGTGTTCCAATTTTCCCACAGCTTCTCCAATATTTATTATTTTCCTTTTTTGTCATTTTAGCCAATCTGATAGGTGTCAGGTGGTACCTCAGAGTTGTTTTAATTTGCATCTCTCTAATCATTAGAGATTTAGAGCATTTTTTCATATGGAACTAGATAGCTTTGGTTTCTTCATCAGAAAACTGCCTGTTCATATCCTTTGACCATTTCTCAATGGGGGAATGACTTGGATTCTTATAAATTTGATTTAGTTCCCTATATATTTTAGAGATGAGGCCTTTATCAGAAGTACTGGACACAAAAATTGTTTCCCAGATTTCTGCCTCCCTTCCAATTTTGGATGCATTGCTTCTGTTTGTACATTTTTTTTTAATTTAATGTAATCAAAATCATCCATTTTGCATTTTATAATATACTCTATCTCTTGTTTGGTCATAAACTGTTTTCCTTTCCAAATATCTGATAGGTAAACTATTCCTTTCCCTCCTAATTTGCCTGTGGTATCACCTCTTATGTCTAAATCATGTATCCATTTTGACCTTATTTTAGTATAAGGTGTAAGATGTTGGTCTATGTCTAGTTTCTGCCATAAAATCTTCCAGTTTTCCCAGCAGTTTTTGTCAAATACTGAGTTCCTATCCCAGAAGCTGGAGTCTTCAGGTTTATCAAACACGGCATTACTAGTATTATTTACTACTGTGTTTCCTGTGCCTAGCCTATTCCACTGATCTACCACTCTATTTTTTCACCAATACTAGATAGTTTTGATGACTGCCATTTTATAGTAACGCTCCATGTTTGGTACCACTAACCCACCTTCCTGTGAATTTTTTTTTCATTATTTCCCTGGATATTCTTGATTTTTTGTTTTTCCAGATGAATTTTGTTATTATTTTTTCTAGTTCTATAAAATAATTTTTAGGTAGTCTGATTTTTATGGCACTGAATAAGTAAATTAATTTAGGCAGTATTGTCATTTTTAACTATATTAGCTCTGCCTATCCATGAGCAATTGATATCTTTCCAATCATTTAGATCTGATTTGATTTGTGTGAAAAGTGTTTTGTAATTGTGTTCATAGAGTTCCTGGGTTTGTCTTGGCAAGTAGACCCCCAAGTATTTTATATTATCTACCGTTACTTTAAATGGAATTTCTCTTTCTATCTCTTGCTGCTGGACTTTGTTGGTCATGTACAGAAATGCTGATGATTTATGTTGATCAATTTTATATCCTGCTACTTTGCTAAAGTTGTTAATTGTTTCAAGTAATTTTTGAGTTCATTCTCTAGGATTCTTGAAGTATACCATCATATCATCAGCAAAGAGTGATAGTTTTGCTTCCTCCTTGCCTATTCTAATTCCTTTCTCTTTTCTGATTGCTAAAGCTAACATTTCTAGGACAATATTAAAAAATAGGGGTAATAGTGGACATCTCTGTTTCACCCCTGATCTTATTGGGAAGGCCTCTAATTTATCTCCATTGCATATAATACATGCTGATGGTTTTAGGTAGATACTGTTTATTATTTTAAGGAAAGCTCCACCTATTCCTAAACTCTCTAGTGTTTTTATTAAGAATGGGTGTTATATTTTGTCAAAAGCTTTCGCTGCATCTATTGACATAATCATATGATTTTGGTTGGCTTTCTTATTGATGTGGTTAATTATGTTAATAGTTTTCCTAATGTTGAACCAGCCCTGCATTCCTGGTATAAATCCCACCTGGTCATAATCTAATATCTTGGTGATCACTTGTTTTAATCTCCTCGCTAATATCTTATTTAAGATTTTAGCATCAATATTCAATAGGGAAATTGGTCAATAGTTTTCTTTCTCTGTTTTTGCTTTGACTGGTTTTGGTATCACCACCATATATGTGTCATAAAACGAATCTGAGCGAACTCCTTCTTCACCTATTTTTCCAAATAATTTGTATAATATTGGAATTAATTGTTCTTTAAATGTTTGGTACAATTCACCTGTAATCCCATCTGGCCCTGGCGATTTTTTCTTAGGGAGTTCATTAATGACTTGTTCAATTTCTTCTTCTAATATGGGTTTATTTAAGGATTTTATTTCCTCTTCAGTTAACCTGGGCAGTTTGTATTTTTGTAAATATTCATCCATTTCATTTAGATTGTCAAATTTATTGGCATACAGTTGGGCAAAATAATTCCTAATTATTTATTTAATTTCCCCTTCATTGGTGGGAACATCACCCTTTTCTTTTTTGATACTGGTAATTTGGTTTTCTTCTTTCTTTTTTTAAATCAAAATAACCAATATTTATCTCTTTTATTGTTTTTTTTCATAAAACCAGCTCTTCTTTTTATTGATTAATTCTATAGGTTTTTTGCTTTCAATCTTATTAATTTCTCCTTTAATTTTCAGGATCTCTACTTTAGTATCTAATTGGGGATTTCTAATTTGTTCTTTTTCTAGCTTTTTAAGTTGCATGCCCAATTCATTAATTTCCTCTTTCTCTTTTTTTTATTCATGTAAGCATTTAGAGCTATAAATTTTCCCCTAAGTACTGCTTTGGCTGCATCCCATAGATTTTGATGAGTTGTCTCATTATTGTCATTTTCTTGGATATAGTTATTGATTGTTTCTGTGATTTGTTGTTTGGCCCATTCATTCTTTAGAATGAAATTATCTAGTTTCCAATTGATTTTCATTCTACTTTTCCCTGGCTCTTTCTTACATGTAATTTTTATTGCATCATGATCTGAGAAGGAGGCATTTACTATTTCTGTGTTTCTTCATTTGAGTATGATGTTTTTTGTGCCCCAATACATGGTCAATTTTTGAAAATGTGCCATGTACTGCTGAGAAAAAGGTATATTCCTTTCTATCCCCATTCAATTTTCTCTACACATCTATCATGTCTAACTTTTCTAGTAATCTATCCACCTCTTTCACTTCTTTCTTATTTATTTTTCAGCTAGATTTATCTAATTCTGAGAGGGGGAGATTCTGATCCCCCACTAGTATAGTATTACTGTTTAATTCCTCTTGTAACTCATTTAACTTCTCCTCTAAGAATTTGGATGTTATACCACTTGGTGCGTACATATTTAATATTGATATTACTTCATTATCTATAGTACATTTTAGCAAGATATAATATCCTGCCTCATCTCTTTTAATGAGATCTATTTTTGCCTGCATTTTGTCTGAGATAAGGATTGCTCCCCTTGCTTTTTTTTACTTTAGCTGAAGCATTATATATTCTCCTCCAGCCTTTTACCTTTATTCTGTGTGTATCTCTCTGCTTCAAATGTGTTTCTTGTAAACAGCATATTGTAGGATTCTGGTTTTTAATCCATTCTGTGATTTGCTTCTGTTTTATAGCAGAGTTCATCCCATTCATATTCACAGTTATTATTACTGACTATCTATTCCCCTCCATTCTATTTACCCCCTTTGTACTTTTCCCCCCTTCTTTCACCCTATTCCTCCTCACTGATGATTTACTTCTTACCCCTGCCTCCCCCAACCTGCCCTCCCTTTTTATCACCCCCCTATCTTTTCTTTACCCTTTTCTCCCTTGTTCTTGTCCTCCCTTCTATCATTCCCCCCTCTCCCTTCCCTTTTGCTTCCCTAAAGAATGAGCTAAGTTTCTTTATCCCAATGAACGTATATGTTATTCCCTCTTTGAATCCAATCTAATTAGAGTAGGGTTGAAACAATGTTCACCCCTCCTTTCTTTCCCTCTTTGTAATGGATTTTTTTTTACACCTCTTCATATGATATAATTCATCCCATTCCACCTCCCCTTTCCTCTCCTCCCCATAGACTTCCTTTTTAACCCCTTAGTTTTATTTGTATCATCACATCAAAGACAATTTATGTTTATAACCTCTGTATAATGTCCTTCTCTCTGTCCAAATACATTTACAATTCTTAAGAGTTATGAGTATTATCTTCCCATGTAGGGATATAAACAGTTTAACCTAATTGAATAACCTTTTTTTTTCCCCCCCACTGTTTACCTTTTTAAACTTCTCTTGAGTCTTGTATGTCAAGATCGAATTTTCTATTCACTTCTTGTCTTTTCATCAGGAATGATTGAAAGGCCCCAGTGTCATTAAATGTCCATCTTTTCCCCTGACAGAGAATGCTCATTTTTGCTGGGTAATAGATTCAATGTGGCCAAATGAATTTTTTAAGGCATTGTTTCCTTCTGTGAGATTATGTACCTTTTTTCCATTTGGCCAGATGAATTTTTTTTTTTTTTTAGTGAGGCAATTGGGGTTAAGTGACTTGCCCAGGGTCACACAGCAAGTAAGTGTTATGTGTCTGAGGCCGGATTTGAACTCAGGTACTCCTGACTCCAGGGCCGGTGCTCTATCCACTGCACCACCTAGCTGCCCCCAGATGAATATTTTAAGGAATTTTTTTCTGTAGTGAATCTTTGTGCTTACTTTTCCAAGCTGCTGATTCTTTTTTCATAGTTTTCTTGTTTTGCTTTCATTTCTCTACCCATTTTTCCTTCTACCTCTCTCAATTGATTTTTAAAATCCTTTTTGAGCTCTTCCAGGAAGGTTTTTTGTTCTTGAGACCAATTCACCTTCCCTTGTGAGGCTTCACATGTAGGCAATTTGACGGTATTGTCCTCATCTGAGTTTGTGTTGGCTTCTTCCCTATTGATACAGAAGTTCTCAATGGAGAGGGCTCTTTTTTGCTTCTTACTCATTATTGCAGCTTATTTATTTATTTTTTAAGTTGAGGTCTGCTCTGGGGGCACCAGGGTCCCTGTTTTGGGCTTCTTGTGCAGGGGTATAGGTGCTGTGTGACTGTCTTTTTACTCTGAGGCCTTTACAGTGTGTGCAGTTCATCCCCCTGCACTTCCTGTCTAAGCACACTGTGTCTGTGTGCCTGGTTGGGCCTATCCTGTTCGTGGCCCTACAGCTAGCTACTTGCCCTCGTGGCTGGTGCAGATAGGGTTTTCCACTGTCCTTCTTGGCCACCAGATTTTTGAGCCAGGTTCCAGGGGCCTCAGTTGTTTGGCTGTGGCCCACAGCTTCTGCTGACATGCCCTGACCCCCTCAGCTCTAGGCTGCTGCCCTGCGCTGCTCTTCCTTTTTGCTTGAGTCAGACCGACCTTTTCCTGAAGTCTTCTCAATTATCTCTGGTTGGAAGCCTGTGTCTCTCTGTCTCTTTGCAGGTTCTGTAGTTTCAGAATCTGTCCAGAGGCTTGATTTAATGTTCTTTTTGATGGAACAGAAGGAGAGCTCAGGCAGCTTGCTGTTTCCTCTCTGCCAATTTGGCTCCACCCCCTAGAATATTTCTAAGGTGGAGATGTTTTGCATGACTGAGCATGTATAACTTCTATTGAAATGCTTGATTTCTTAGGGAGAAGTGGGGAGGGAGGGAGGAAGAGAATTTGGAATACAATTTTTTTAAAAATCAATGTGAAAATTTGTTTTGATATATAATTGGGGAAAATTTAGAAATGTATATCATATATTTATGTATATATAATTAAAATATATAGGCAAGGAAATGAGATTTTGCTAAAAGTTACTACTGGACAATAGAGTCATATCAATAAAAGCATATTGGCATCAAATGGCATGGCATCCACATTCTTAAAACAAAAATGAGTTGAAAAAGGAAACAGACAATGAAATTATGTTAGTTGGTACCTTAACTTTCCACACTTAAAGCTAGATAAATCTAAACAAAAAATAAATTAGAAAGAAGTTAAGAGATGAATAGAATTTTAGAAACTGATATATGAGAGATGTCTGGAGAAAATTGAATAGGAATATAAAACAATGTACATTTTTCTCAGCTCTGCATGGCCCCTTCCCAAAAATTGACCATGAATTGACATAAAAATCTCATAGCAAAATGTAGGGAAAAAAAAAAAACATTGATTGCAAATGTTTCAGACTACAATAAAAAAAATATATTCAACAAAGAACCAGGAAGCATAGATTAAAAGCTAATTGGAAACTAAACAATTTAATTCTAAATATTAATGGATCAAAGAACAAATAATAAAAAAGCAATCAATATTTTTTATATAAATAAGACAACATACCAAAATATTTTATATGAAGCAGAAGTAGAAATTAATCTAACATTTACATTTCTAAGCATATACATAAATAAAAGAGAGAAAGACTATTCTACTATATAATTAAAACAAAACAAGCAAAAAGAATAGAATAAGTTCCAATTAAAAATTTCCAATTAAACACCATAATGGCAATCCAGAAATTCAAGGAGTAGATTAATAAAACTGAAACTTAAAAAAACCCTTTTGAACTAATAATTAAAAATAAGATCTGGTTTTATTTAAAAATAAAATAAAGTATTGGTTATTTTGATTAAAAAAGGAGAAGAAAATCACCAATATCAAAAGAAAATTGTAGGGGGCAACTAGGTGGCACAGTAGATAAAGCACTGTCCTTGGATTCAGGGGGACCTGAGTTCAAATCCAGCCTCAGACACTTCTCACTTAGTAGCTGTGTGACCCTGGGCAAGTTAACCCTCATTGCCATGCAAAAAAAAAAAAAGAAAAGGAAAAAAAGGAAAAAAAAAGAAAGAACAAAAGACAAAAGGAGAAGAGGGTAAATATACCACCAATAAATTTGAAATTAAAGTACTTATTAAAAGTTATTTTGTTTAATTTTATTCCAATGACATCTAAATGACTAAATGAAATAGGTGGATACTTATAAAATATTGCCCACATCATTAGAAAACAATAGAATATTTAAATAACCCTATCTTAGAAAGCAATGAATTTTACAAGACATAAATGATCTCCCAAAGGAAAAAAAATATCCTAAGTATTAACTGTATTTAAAAGTGAATTTCCTGAAAACATAAGTAACAACTCCTATGTTTGTGAGATTATTGAGTGTGTGGAAAAATAGGTTAAAATGGGATTTTACAAATTTCTTTTGTGACACAAATATTGTTTTTTATACCTAAACTAGGGAGAGCAAAAGCAGAGAAGGAAAACTATAGGCCAATTTATTTAATGATTTTCGGGGCAAATTTTTAAAATAAAACACTAGCAAGTTAATTACTATATATCACAAATTTCAAATAGCTATGTATCAGTAATGCAGAGCTTGTTCAATATTAGGAAAATTATAACCCTAATTGACCACATCAATAACAAAAACAACAAAAATCAGGTTTTTCTCCATAAGGCAGAAATCACTTTTGACAAAATTCAACGCTAATTTCTTTTTTCTTCTTTCTTTCTTTCTTTCTTTCTTTCTTTCTTTCTTTCTTTCTTTCTTTCTTTCTTTCTTTCTTTCTTTCTTTCTTTCTTTCTTTCTTTCTTTCCTTCCTTCCTTCCTTCCTTCCTTCCTTCCTTCCTTCCTTCCTTCCTTCCTTCTTTCTTTCCTTTCTTTCTTTCCTTCTTTCTTTCTTTCTTTCTTTCTTTCTTTCTTTCTTTCTTTCTTTCTTTCTTTCTTTCTTTCTTTCTTTGTTTTTGGGGGTGGAGGGGAACAATGAGGTTTAAGTTACTTGCCCAGGGACACACAGCTATTAAGTGTCAAGTGTCTGAAGCTGCATTTGAACTCAGATCTGCCTGAATCCAGGGCCGGTGCTTTATCCACTGTGCCACCTAGCTGCCCCATTAATTTTTATTAAAAACAAATAAACAAAAAACAAAAGCAAAAACAAAAATGAAAACCATTATAAAGCACAGGAATTAGTGGAGTCATGCTTAAAATGATAAATAATATCTATTTAAAATGAAAATAAGTATTATCTGTAATGTGAATAAGCTAGAAGCCTTATCAGAAGATCAGGTGAAACAAGGCTGTTCATGATCATCATTACTCTTCAAAATTGTATTAGAAATACTATGTACAGCAATAAGATGGGAAATAGAAATGTAAGTGATATAAATAGACAATGAGGAAACAGAACTATTATTCTTTGTAGATGATGTGATGGTATACTAAGAAAACCCTAGAGAATCAAATAAAAACTGGTTGAAGCTATTAACAATTTTAGCAAAGTAGTGGAATATAAACTCAACTCACATAAAGTATCAGTATTACTTTATATTACCAATAAACCTAGATGTATTTAAAAGGAGTAGCAAATTGCACATAATAAATTTGCAATTTCAAATACCATCATTTTTTATTATACAATTTTATGGAAATGCTTGTTTTATTTCATAAATTAAAAATAAAATATAAAAAAAGCATTAAAAAGAAATTGATGAAAGGAATTAATTTTAAAATAACTGCATACATTACATAATACATGAAAGTCCACATGCCAAGACAAACACAGGAATTATATGAACACAATTACAACATACTTCTAAGACAAGTAAAGACAGATTTAAACAATTGGAGAAATATTCATTGCTTATGTGTAGGCCAAGACAATAAAATAAAAAAAAAAGACAATTATACCTAAATTAATTTATTCAGTGCCAAACCCATCAAACTACCAAAGATTATTTTATAGAACTAGGATAAATAATCAAAATATAATTTAACTAGAAGAACAAATGGTCAACTATAAATTCATTAAGCACTATTGGTGGAATTGTGAACTGGCCAAAACATTTTGGAGAACAATTTCGAACTATGACCATAGGGCTATTAAATTGTATGTACCCTTTATTTTTTAAATTTCTTCTTATGTATAGGTCTATTAGTGATATTACATTTTCAATGGGAAAAAGAAAAACTGAAGTGTCATTTAAAGCATAGCTCCAAATTACTTTCTTGAATGGTTGGTCCAAATTACCAAAAGTACATGAGTATGCATGTTTTCCTGCAGCTCCTCTAAAATTTATGATTTTCTTCTTTTGCAATTTTCATAAATGTGATCATTATGAAGGGGAATCTCATAATGACTTTAATTTGTGTTTCTCTAATTATATGTGATTTTAAGAATTTTTCATTTGACTCTTGATAGCTTCATTTATTCCTTTGAAATTGGACTATTTAAATTTGTTGACCATTTCTCTGTTGGAGAATGACTTTTATTCTTTTGAATTTGTAGTTCTTTAGATATCTTGGAAATGAAAGCCTTATAAGAGAAAAAATATATTTGAAGACCCTCCCACACCCAGTTTTCTGTTTCTCTTCCAATATTAACTGAATTGTTTTTGTGTGTGTGTGTAAATATACACATATATATAATTACAATTGTCCAATTTATGCTCTCTAATTCTTACTTGCTTATGAAGACTCCTCCTCCTCCCTCTCTCAGTGTGTGTGTATAATATTTATGTACACATATACATATATCCACACATACATTTTTAAACATCAAAATACATACCCACAAGTTTATATATTTGTATAGAGACTATGACTTAAAAAGCTACCCTTGCTTTTTTTAGACTGAAAGCATATTAGTTGCTACTGGCCTCATATTTAAGTGTAATGATTAATTCTCTACCTACTTCAGTACTTCAAAGTATTTCTGATTTCATAAGTGTGTATGCTTTCTGTCAAAACTTACAACTCAACAATGATGTCTAATACAATGTGTATCTTGGCCTTTTTTTTTTCTCAAAAACCCTTACAAGTTTGTCAAGCAAATATCCTGGGCATTTTCTTTTAGAGAAAAGTAATAATAGAGTATAATGATTATCACTTGATTACTACTCAATTTCTCTCATGGAATCCCCTCTGCTTCCAATTCTTAGTTCAGATCTCATCACCTCTTGCTCAAAACGTACAAAAGCCTGTTATTTTTTTTCTTCTTCCACACATACTATTTCCCTCCAGGTTTTTGTCCAAGGCAGCCAAATGAATATTGTCACATCACAGAGCTTGAAGCAAATCACTCCACTGTCTAAAAAGCCTTTAATACAGGGGTTCTTAACTTCAGTTCCATGAACCCTCAATGGCTCCATAGGTAGATTTCTAGGGGATTCAGAACTTGAATGGAAAAAATAAAAACACATATTTATTTTCATCATTATTGATTTCTTTTGCAATCCTGTGTGTTTTATTTTATGCATTTAAAAACATCCCTCCCAGCTTGCTTTCTGTTTTGGAAAGGGAGGAGTGAATGGAGGGAGGGAGGGAGAGAAATTTGGAACTAAATTTCTTATGAAAACAAATGTTGGAAACTATCTTTATATGTAACTGAAAAATAATAAAATACTTTTATGATTAAAAACATCCCTCCCCAAAGAAGTACAGAAGCTTCACCAGACAGTTAAAGGTGCCCTTCACAACACACACACACACACACACACACACATACTTGTTAAGAGCACTTGCTTTACTGGACAGCTAGGTGGCACAGAGGATAAAGCACTAGCCTGGGATTCAGGAGCACCTGAGTTCAAATCTGGTCTCAGACACTGGACACTTACTAGGTTTATGGCCCTGGGCAAGTCACTTAACCCTCATTACCATGCAAAAAAAAACCAAAAACCAAAAAATAACAAAAAAAAAGCTCTTGCTTTAATGATTTCCTTTTGCTTCAAGAATAAACCTTAAGGGAAGAAAAAGAAACATAAAAACATTTGTATTTGGCATTTAAAGTTCTTTATTGTATGGCTCTGTCTCTGAACTTATATCATTGTCTGAACAACTGATATTCTCTATTTAATTGTTTTTTTGTTGTTATTTGTTTTCAGTTTTGTTTTCTTTTGTGGATTAATCTTAATAAATGATAACAATTTGGCATTATGTTATGAAATTGATTAGAGTAGGTTGAAACAGAAGTGAATGTCATGGAGATTTTGTAAAAAGTTTTCAAAATAGGCAAAATGTAATAAGGGCCTGGTCTAAAATGACTGCTATGGAAAATAAGGGAGGAGCAGGATATGAAATAACCTGAGTTTAGACCAGGAACATAAGATGTTTTCCACAAAGTTCAAAGGGACGAGAAAGATATGACTTTCAAGAAGAAGAGGAATCTGTACATCTTATTTGATAGGTATTTAGTACAAAAGAGTCAAACTGGGTGATCTGGACACAGTTTTTAATCAAAATTGTGAGGAGAACCAAATAGATATTATGTTGGCTAGAGAGAAAGCAAGTTTTAAAATAAGTGGTCTGCTCATAGGAGACCTATGATAGGGTTTTTTTATATGTCCTTAGTGGTTTAGGGGGGGTCAGTGATTCAAGGATGATAGCATTGGGACAGACAGTGGAGAAACAGAATTGGCAAGATATGATCATTTAATTAGATTTTAGACAGAGAAAGAGGGTGAAGGAGAATCAAAAATGAAGCTCAATTATAATTTTGTTTTGTGTAATTTTATCCTGGAACATTTGGTGGTATAGGTATTTGGAATTAGTGACATTTGCTTTTTTAATTGTTTTTGTTTTAGAAAGAATATTTTAAGAACAGAGGAAAAGAAAGGATTCACATATAATTAAACAGGTTGTATTGAAAAATTGAGCCCTTTGGGGATTAAGAATTTCTCAAGCTAAATTGTTTGAAACTCCCCAAGTGTTATTACCACAGAGAAATAAAGGAGTGATAGTTAAAGAAGCCATGGTGACAAGGGAGACACAAGGATCATTGGAAAAAAAAACAAAAGAAAATGTATGAGATCTATAGATCAACTATGCCACTCTAAAAAATGAGCTCTACATATGTCTAAAGTAGAATTGAACAAAATAACCCAAAATTAAGAATTCAAATAACAGAAAAAGTGATAGCATAAGAGTTAAAAAGGAAATAAAGAGAATTTTAGAAGTGCATAGAAAATAAAAGGTCAGCAAGATATATCTCAAAACTCTGGGGAGCTGGTGTAAGAACTTAGTGAAAAATGAAGTACATATTCCTGATGTCTTTGTCTCCATGACCACTAGGGAGAGCAAGGGGAAAATGTCATAACAAAGATAGATATTCTTGGAAAAATATGAGAGAAAATCATCTTTAACCATGATACACTTGAATAGATTAAGAAAGATATGGCTGTCTTCTTAGATTCTGAAGATTATATTCGATGGACTTTAAATAAAAAAAAAAAAAACCCTGCAACTAAAACAAAAAGGAAATATTTAATTCCTATAATCTTAAATTGGGTTCTATTAATTTGATTTTAAAAATAATTTGATGATGGTTTTCAACATAATCGTTTCTTTTGCAATCTGATATACCTTATTTTATAGATTTAAAATATTATTTTATATAGTTCCATAAGATTAACCATATTGCCAAATGGGTACGCACGCACGCATGCAGACGCACACATACACACACACACACACACACACACACTCTCGCAGATTAAGAATCCCTGACTTAAGGTGAACTGGAAGCATATTTAAACATCCCCAAAATAAATAAGTGAATGAATGAATAAATGAATAGATAAATAGATAATAAACAAATGAATAGTAAATAAATGAATGAATGGATAAGCAAATAAATAAATGTGTGTATATGTATAATATATATCAATTAAGAATATCTAAAATTATTGAAAAGGAAAAAAAACAAGATAAATAAGAGTAATAATTCTCTGCTTGAAATGCAATGCTTATAAATTTGCATTGACTATGGTAACATAGATCTTTTCAAATAGTCAGATATGTGATCAGTTTCAAGGACACCATCCAAACTTCAATTAGCAGAACAGTGCTAAAACATGTTGCCCTATTTTCTTGCTTTGATATATATATATATATTTCTGAAATATGTCCTAGTTTAGTCAATGCCCATAATGGAAGGATCCCAGATTTGATTAATTATCTACTAATGAACACAGTAGTTGACCTTTAAATCATGGACACCTGGGTTCAAATTTTTCCTCACATATATAATTTTGGTATATCCTGGGGCAAAATATTTAACCTAAGTAACTTTTGAAGTCTCTAAGTTGGGAAGAAAATGCCAATCTGTATTGGTCCAGGGATTTTTCTCATCTGATATTTACTCATATAAGATGCATTATCTAATCTTTATTCTTGATTAAGTAACCATGATTTTGCTGAATAAAATTGTTTTGGAGCCTAATAGAAATAACATATACATAAAAGGCTGAGAGTTAGGTGCAGAATACAAGTATTACACTATGATAGACATTTTTTTTTGCTGTCAAATTCATATAATTCAAATTCTACAGTCACATATAGCAATTTTTTTTTGTTTTTATGATTCAATTGGATAATGACTCTTGCGTGAGTAAATATCAGATGAAAAATCTCCCTGCACCAATTGGATAGACATATTTTACAAGCCCTCTTGGCAATGTATTACAGTATTTCATAACTCTAACTGTTAGGAAGTTCTTTAATGTCTATCCTAAACCCCTCTTGCTGTATGTAAACTTGTTGCTTCTTTTAAACTGGAAATAGAAAGAAAATGGGTGCTCATTTTCAGTTTTATTGATTCTTCTCTTGTCCAGGCCATTGAACACATTTATTTATTCCCAAAGAACTTATGTTGTGTTTTGTTAGAGGTTATTTTTACCATGTTTGTATACATGTGTGAATGTATGTTTGTGTGTTTTGTTTCTGTTAGATGCAGTTATGTTTCAACATATGGTTGTCTGTAGTTTTTTGTTTGTTTCTTTATTTTTTGGTTTTGGGAACATTTTTTTAATAGGTACAGAATGAATCCAGGCTGTTCCTTGAGTTTTGCTTGAATATTTTGTGAAATTGCTGAAAGTTAACAGTATAATTCTCTAGACTAACCATGTTGTCCTATTTTCTTGCTTTGATTTTTTTTTTTTATCTCTAGGGTTTTATGCAGTTTTCATTTAGTCAATCTCTCTAAAAAGCATGACAGATAGTATTGATGTCCATTTTCATTCTTTTGAAAGACAAAGGAATTTCTAACCCAAGTGACACATTTCATTGGCACTATGAGGCTTGGGTGGAGGGGACAGAAAAGAATGTTGGCATGATTTGCATGTGTGGAATGATATATTAGCTCTCATCACAAAGAATATGTCATTATGTGCTTTATAATTGGAAGAGCATAGTTTAGTAGAAATTGCATAAGATTTTGAGCCAGTAAAACAGGATTTTAATGACAGCTGTACCCCCTACTATCTGCACAGCTTTGGGCAAATCATTTCTTCTATTAAAATGTCAGTGTCTTCATTTGTAAAATCAGGAGATTAGACTGGATGATGTTCTTCACTAAGTGCTATAATCTTAAAATTACATAATTGTTATGAGTTTCAAGTGTTATATATATATATATATGTGTGTGTGTGTGTGTGTTATGTACAATTAACATATAATGCATTTATATATATAATATATATTGTATTTATACACACACACACACACATATATATATGTATATTATATACACACACACACACATAATTTGGGATAGAGGTTGAGAGATTAAAACAGCACTAAGAATTTGTGACACCCTATCTATAAATTCATTATCTCAATTTCTCTTTCCATGCTAGAACTTCTGAAGCTTTTTTTCATTGACATAATATCAGAGAACCAGGAAATTCTTACAATTAGATGGGGCTTTGGGTTATCTACATCAATCCTTCCTTTTAAAGGTAAGAAAACTAAATAGCAGGAAGATTTGTTGAATAATCATAAAGTGTCATTGAATTTAGACTAAAAATTCTCTTTGGCATCTAAAAAAGTATGTTTCCCCTCACATGATGAAATTTAATAGAGTGATCCATGTGATCATAAAATGAATTACACAAATACAATGATTGCACTGGAGAATATTTTTTAAAGACTTGTAGATAGGATTCATAATTTTGCACAGCTTAGCACTGTGTCCTGACTCTCAGCTTAGTCTCTTGTTACTGGTATAATATTCAAAGGATTCTTTAGTAAGCCCCACCCCAATTTATTACACTCTAAATGCCTTTCTCTCTTTCTCTCTCTGTCTCTGTCTCTGACTCTCTGTCTCTCTGTCTCTCTGTCTCTCTCTCTCTCTCTCTCACACACACACACACACACACACACACACACACACACACACACACACACATACACATCTAGATAGCCCAGTGAACAGTCAGGAAGACTCATCTTCCTAAATTCAAATCTGACCTCAGACATTTACTAGCTTGTGGCCCTGGGCATGTCACTTTAACCTGTTTGCCTCAGTTTTTTTGTTTATATAACAAACTGGAGATGGAAATGGAAAACTACTCCAGTATCTTTGCCAACCCCAAATGGTATTGAGAATCAGACACTACTGACATGATTAATGACAACAACACACATATCCAGTGCTAATATATTCCTATATATACCATGTTAACTTTTATCTATAAATGTAATATTCACCACCCTTGGAGGCAAGATCTTCATATTAAGGTGGACCAATTAAAGCTTACTGTAGAAAGTGGGATTTGTGAGAGGCTAAGGAACCTAGAAGTTAGAGATGAGAAAGAAGAGAATTCCAGGAATAGGGGAATGCTAGCTTTTAAAAAAAATCCTAAATAGATTAGGTCTTGTGAATGATGATAGTAGGAAAAGTCCCATTCTCCTCAGAATTACCCCTAGAATCCTGAGGGATGAAGTGTTTATCCTTTCTCTCTCTGTCAGTACAAAGGGAGAGGGTGAATAAACCTTAGCAAGGGCACTACATATTCATATATGTATGTATCCAAGAGCAAAGTAACAGCTAGAAGGCTTTTTGTATCCATATTCATAAAGGACATTCTCCAAACACTAGTCAGGGATGCCTTTTTGAGTTTTAGAGCTGTTTATGTCTCTAGACTAGGTATAACTGAAGAAACACAACAAAACTTTTCTACTGTGACTCTACAAATAATTCTCACTTCTTCTAGGTCACTTATATCCTTCCACCCAGCCTATTATTCAAAATGTCTTAGAATTTGACATCATTGGAAAATTATATTTAAATATTTATTTGTTTACTTAGGTATTTGTTTATGTCATACAAAATAAATAATGAAATTATTATTTTAAAAGAAATATCAGGCCTAACACCTGCCACTGTCACACATTCTACAGCCTTCCATTTCACTGTTGACATTTATCATGCTATTGGCTATATATTTTTAAGGTCTTATGTCTATACCCATATCTAAGAAAAGTGGAATTTTACGGAGGCCTCATTGCCTCCGTAAATATTTACTATATCACAAAGCGGGGGAAGTATATAAATATGTCTGATAGTGGAAATCATACTGGATTTATTGGCAGAGGAACTGAGTTCCAAAATTCATTTTTGCTATGAATCTACTATCTATTCAGGGGTTTGGGGGGCAGCTAGGTAGCATGGTGGATAAGGCCATGGAATCAGGAGGACCTGAGTTCAAATATCATCTCAGACATTTACTAGCTGTGTGACCCTGCACAAGTCATTTAACCCCATTTGCCTTAAAACATCTGGGGCCATCCCTGATATCTATCTTGCCACTGTACCCAGATGGCTCTGGAGGAAAGAGTGAGATTGATGACTTTGAACAGCTCTCTTTCACCTAAATCTAGTTCAGTACATGGCATGACATCATGGTCCTTTTCAAGAATGAAGGACAGGGGCAGCTAGATGGCACAGTGGATAGAGCACCGGCCCTGGATTCAGGAATACCTGAGTTCAAATCTGGCCTCAGACACTTAACACTTACTGGCTGTGTGACCCTGGGCAAGTCACTTAACCCCAATTGCCTTACTAAAAAAAAAAAGAAAAAAAAGAATGAAGGACAAACAACAACAACAACAACTATCCATATTGCCTTTGCTAAGTCAGTTTATATCAGCAGGCCTCAGTTTTCTCATGTATTTAATGAGGAGTTTGAACTTTATTATTTGGAAGGTTTCTTCTCATTCTAAATTTTTTGGTTGGTATTTCATTTGGTTGGGAGGTTTTCTCCTATTATAATCAGGTTTACCATAGCAAGCTTTTAAATAGTATTTGCAAAACATTTGGCATATGTCATCTCATTTGAGTTATACAGGAGATACAAAGCCCAGAAATGAGTTGAATATTGTATAATCTAATTAGGGTTTATAAAAAGATCTATTAACAGGCTGGAATTATTGACAGAGATTAACTGATTTTTCCAGTGTCACACAGATAACAAGTGTCTGGGATAGGGTTTGTCTTGCCTATACCCCCATGCTACTTATAAAATAGAATCAAAACATTTTACCATATTACCCAGTTTAGTAAAGCTTATGGGCTTTTTTGAAAATAATTTTAGTAGGTAAGAAATTTCAGTCTTCAGACATTTATGAAAAATGCAAACAATACCATTTATGGGTCATGGAGATTTCCTTAGGATGAAACTATTATTTCAGTATATTGCCAAAGATTTATCCCACCATAATTCACAAAATTTCATAGGTAGAAGTGTGTCTTGGATAATGTATTACTCTCTCCTGTGTCAAGATAATGGAATGTGGTAGATGAGGAGATTTAGCAGATACTCAGGGGCCCACCTGGAGATTGATCTAAATTGATTGAATTGGGGGAGAGCACTGACTGCTGACTGGATTACTTCCAGTTAACAAGATTGTAAGCACATCTTGCTGGAACTTAAGAGGGTACTTAAGAGGGTATTGTTCTCAGAAGCTAAAAACTTTGAACTTTACACCGAGATCACCTTCAGGTCCAGTAAACCAATGAATTTGAATGATGCTAGCCAATCAGCTTGAAGAACCTCCCATTTCTGGGAGGGTAACATGAAGGAGGAAGCAGAGAGAGTTCTTTCTCTTTTGGTTTGAGACATTAGTTTAGTGGGAGAGGACTTCAGAAGTAGGAGGTTTAGGAAAGCAAGGATTTCCAGGCTATAAGAAATTTGTTCTCAATCTTTCTCTTTCTTTTACTATTTTTCAAAAAACCCTTAAAATACCTAAACTTGTTTATCAGAGATTTTAGTCAGTTTCCCCCCAAAACTGGGGGAACAGATTAGAACCCACATTTAGAATTTTAAATTACACACTCCTAAACACTTGAACAGGCAGGACCTATATGATATGCACAAAAAGTGGACATTTGCCCTACAAATTTGAGAATCTAGAATTATTCTATGCATGTCTAATAGTGTGGACTTTAATAAATTCCTGTCAACTGACTGAGGAAAGAAAGGATTTGGACAAACATCCAATCTGCTAGCCCAGTTTGCAGGTGAGGAAATTGTTCCCTAGCAAATTAGTGCAACATCTATAAGGAGAAGTTTTTATTCAATGGAGTCTTGGACATTGAGTCAGAGGGTACAATTCCTTCACCTGTTAGTTGTAACATAGTGAACAAATTAATATTTATGAAAAACCCTTTCCTCATCAATAAATTGGAGAAGATGGATTCTACCAAATCATAGTCTGTTAATCTTCACTTCAATTTCTGGCAAAGTTGTAGAATATAGAATTAAAGAGATGTTTTATGATCACTAAGAATCAGCATGGCTTCCTCAAGAATAGCTCATTCTATTGAAATATCACTTTCCTCTTTTGGCAAGGTTATTAAACAATTAGAGCAATATGCTTTCCTTCTTATAGGATGCCTAGATTACAGTTTCATTTCTGATTCATTCATTCACTCATTTGGGGTTTGGGAAATGATGAGGACATAGGAAAGAAGACATAATGAAGAAACAAGAATTTTCTATATGTTTCTAACTATTACCTTGAATTCAAAATAGAATCCATCATCTTTCCTCTAAAACCTACCCCTTTTTCAAATTTCCCTATTTTTGTTAAGGGCAAAATAATTCTCTAGGTCACCTAGGTTCATAAACTCAGAGTAATTTTTACTCTTTCATCTCACTCACATACCCCATATTAAATCACTTATAAGTTTAAATCTATTACAACTAAGCATGTGCTGGAGCCAACTGCAATAGCTTCAACTGTGAACTTTCCAGTGTGTGCATCAATATCTTGGAAATTAGAATATGATTCAAATTGTGGATATTTTATTGTTCTTTTATTGTCTGAATTTAAGAAATTAATGGGAAAACACTAGTAATGAAGATTAAACTTAAGTTTGCTGAAAGTATTAATTTTTAAAGAGCCAGTTATTGAATATTTAAGAGTTTACAACTCCTTACAACTATCCTATTCTCTAATAATGCTATAAATATTATGTCAGGTTGAAAATATCCCATTTACAATTCACTTGGATTAAAAAAAATGTCCTGTGAGCTTAATTGTCTTTAGGAGAAAAGCTCCATTTCATGAAAATGTTCTCAATATTGTCGATGACTTTCTTTAAGTAACCCATATTCTATGTGGTTCTCAAAAATTCTAGCATCCCCATGACACTTAGGTCTCTCTTAGATATTTTAAGTATGTGAATAAACTATGAGTGTGGGAATGAATTAAAGATTTTGAGATAATCAACAGATTATATCCATTGCTTTCAACCAACTACTTTGATACTTCTTAGATTTTTGACTAAGTAGCTTTTGATATCATTTTATTAGCCACATGATCACTGTCATTATTTCTAGGTCTTTATCATAACAGTTACATGATAATACTGTGTAGGGTTGCAAAGCTTTGAAGATCCTTGGTTATAGTATACTATAGATATATTACAGCAGGTGGAAAAACATTCAAGTATGCTGAAACTTTTTTTTTAAATAATATAGTTAGGAAAGCAAATATTGCTGAAAAACAATTTCTAATATATGCTTATTCTATAGGATATCTTCCAGAAATAATTGTATATTAACCGATTTATGATCACTGATGTAGCCATTTCTAACTGCCTTTCTCATATTAATCTAAATATACCCATAATTCACTTTGGTCACAAAGACTAAAGCTAAGTAGACAAATAAATACAGTGACTTCTTAGAGAATTGTGAGTAATCATTTTTTTTCAGGGCAATAGAGGTTAAATGACTTGCCCAGGGTCACACAGCTAGTAAATGTCAAATGTCTGAGGCTGGATTTGAACTTAGGTCCTTCTGAATCTAGGACCCGTGCTTTATCCACTTCATCACCTAGCTGCACCCTTGAATTGTGAGTAACCTTAAGTACAAGCAGGAACAGGCTAGATCTAAGGCTCATAAAACCAAAAAGAATGGAATAGATATTAATTGGTAGAGACATTTAATTCACTTTCAGGAAATCTTTAGAATGTACCTAATTTTTTGGAACCAATAAGCATTGATGAAATATAGATTATTTTTAATAAATTATATCTTTTATAAACATATTAATACTAAGTAACAAATGTAGTAAAGAGAGGTAAGCAATGTCAGAACATGCTATATTCTGTTTTATTTAAATGTATAATGATAGACCACCCAAGAAATAACATTTAATCTTCATATATGTTCTTTTATCCAAATAATGATTAAAACAATGGATCTATCAATTATTTTTTGAAAATAGATGTAATTGTTCTATGGACCTTCCTGTAATGCAAAAGGAAGGTTTTTCTTCCTTTCTGTCAATTTTAAATCAAATTAAATGCCAACAAATTCCTGATGAGCCAAGTGAGTTTTCAAAAAATAGATATCAATTTTTAATTTTCCCCTTACCTTAAAGTAAGAAAAAATGCTTCAACAAAGCCATCACTTGAAAATGAGTGAGATCTTACAAATATATTCTGGAACAAAGCTTTCTTTAAATTTAAGATATTTACAGATATTCTAGCAATTTAAAAAACCCATTTAAAAGATGGGCAGCTTAAGTGGCACAGTTCCATAATTTCAGAAATCAAACTTTTCTACATAGATTGCCTTTTCCAAATAAACAAAATCAGTGTATCTGTCCACATGTTGTTTGGCTATCAAGCATCTGAATCACTAGACTTTCAAATTTGGCTTGGGAATGGGTACCCAAGTTGCATTCATGAATTGAACTTGTTGGGCAACTTTAGGGTTTTGTTTGAATGTCTGTGACATTTGAGTTCTGAAAATAATTCTGGCATTTTCCTTATGTATCATTTGATTCAACTTTTTCATCATGTATAAATGTTATTTTGAAACTTTTTGGGAAGTAAAAACTCAGAAGAGATTTTATTAATAACTGCAGAACAGCCAGGTTATTCCAATAATTTCATCAGTAAAACAGTGAAGGGAATTGGAAACATTAAATTCCATTATGAAAACCCTATACAGTTTTGCTGTTTATTATTTTCTTTATTCAAGTGCCATTATAAAAAATGATTCCATTAGTATGACGCTTAAGACTTGTGAAATTTAAGGTTTATAAGTTGGTTTGGAGTTCTTAGACATTTTTCAGAGCCACTGACAACTGCTCTCCAGGAAGAAATTACATGTCAGTAGAAATCTGTGTCTTGGATTTTAATAAATTATCATAATTTAATAATGATAATTTAATAAATTATCATAATTTTCACGTTTATCATCAAGTAATATTTATTGAGAATCAAAGACTATTCAATCCAATAAGCATTATTAAACTCTGCTATGTATGTGGCATATTGGATGGAAGGCTGGCAGTAGGGTTAGGATGATCTAGGTTCATGTCCTGCCTTTTATACCTACTACTTGTTGTTGTTTGTCCTTTGTTTTCAAAAAGAACCATGTTATCAGGTTGATGCCATGACTTGCAGCAAATTGGATTTGAGGGAGGGCTGTGCAAGGTCACCAACCTCACTCTCTCCTCCAGAACCATCTGGGTCCAGAGGAAAGAAATCTATCTATCTTGCCATATATATATATATATATATATATATATATATATGTATGTATGTATGTATGTATGTATGTATGTATATATATACATACATATATATATATGTATATATATATACATACATATATATGTATATATATGTGTGTGTATATATGTATATATATGTATATATATACACATATATATACACACATACATACATACACACACATATATATGTATGTATGTATACATGTATATGTGTGTATATGTGTGTATAGATATGTATGTATATGTGTGTATATATGTGTGTGTGTATGTGAGAATTTGAATTAAGTGAATTGGCTAGGATCACATAGCTAGTAAGTGTATGAAGTAAGATTTGAACTCAGGTCCCCTCAACTTGAGGGCCATTGCTATATGCACCTTACTACCTAGATGCCACATACCTACTACTATCGGTGTGAAAAAGAGGAAATTGATTAACCTCTCAGTGACCAACCCCCTAGAAGTTCAATAATACCCAAAGCTACAGTGGATTTATATACTTCTGTGTGTGTGTGTGTGTGTGTGTGTGTGTGTGTATTGTGTGTATATATATCTGTAACACAGAATTAGGGGAAACCAGATATTGATAACATGACACTAAAATTTTTTGAGGGACTATGTTTAAACTTTAGAATTGTATTTGTTACTTCATTCCAGTCCGGAATACTTTATCCAGTGTTAGTGCCAGATTAGAGAAATGACACCAATATATTAGATAGCACCCAAAGGATTGTTACCAGAACAAAGGAATGTCTTCAATAAAACACACACACACACACACACACACACACACACACACACACTATGAAGGAATTAGGAATGTTCAAACTTAGAGCTGGGAGTTTGTTGCTGCTGGTGGGGGTTGTGATGGTAGGAGTAGTAGAGTTGTGATTGGTAGTGATTGTAGGATAATTAGGGAGTTTAAAAGGTCCATTCGAAAAAATTTAAAGGGAAACACAGCCAGTACACCAGTACTTAGCAGTTAAAGGGAGAGGGAGGGGAAATTTCTTACCCAACCAGAAGATCAGAAGAAGACTGAGGTTTAGCTTTCCTCTCGTGGTCAGCCATCTGTTAAGGGCTAAAATTCTAGCTAAACTGTCTAAAATATCTAATAAGTGGTCGCCAATAAATTATAAGCTTTAGCAAGAGTTAGACTTTTAAGCATTTATTAAGGAGAATAAGAATTTGGTAAAGAGAGAGAGAAAGGCCTAGATTTCTATCTATTAAAGGGAGAACGCATTTCTAGCTCCACTCTCCACCAGCGTCCTCAGGAAAGAGAGCCAGAGTCAGCCCCAGTCTCTTCCTTCCTCCTCCCACTAGCCCGCGTCACTTCCTGACTCCTGGTCTTGCCCTCAAAGACCTTCCCTTCATGGGCAGAACTCTTCTACAGTAAGTATCCAGCAGGTGGCGTTATTCCAATCGTTACACTACTCATGTATAACTTATATAGAATTGCTTGAGTTCTTGGGGGTGGGAGGTGGGAAGGGAGAGAGGAAGAGAAGTTGGAACACAAAGTTTCAAAAAACTAATGTCAAAATTCGTTTTTACATGTAATTTGGAAAATAAAATTCTAAACAGAAAAAAAAGTACAGTCAAAGTATTAAAGCCACAACATTAAATCTGTAGTTGAAAGCTTAGTTTAGTCAAGGTGGCAAAATACAATAGAAAAGATACTGGCTCAGTAGTCAGAAGATTCAGATCCAAATTCTTCTGTTACAGGCGGTGATCTTGAGCAAATAATTTAACCAACTTGGGCCTCATTTGCCTCATCTGTAAAATAAAGTAATTGAATTATACAACCTCTGAGCTCCCTTTTAATGGAAGGTTGAAAATGTATGAGAATGCAGAGTTCTCTAAGGCACTGACTTTTTAATCCCCCTTTATTCCAGGATAAAGAAGAAAAGAGCTCCTCTGTGTTCAAGTGGAAATAGATTTGTGTGAGGGAGGGTGGTGATGCTTATTCATCTAGTGGTAAATTATTCTTGACATTGAGGAATCAAAATTATAACTGCAGGGCAACTTCTGACCCAGAACCACAAAATGATGATTATCCCCTTCTCTTTGATGTGCACATTCTAATGCCATTAACTCTGAAGACAAAGGGGGAGGATGCACTTCAGTACCTGGAGACTTCATTCCAGTATCTGATCAAACTCACCAAGTGGAAAAGGTAGCCAGGTTGTCTAACCTGGGTTTTGTGCAGTTTGAATAAATGAAAAGCCCTGGGCCTGACACTAATCTTCTGGATTTATAGATTTCTTACTTGGCTGCATAAACTCCTTGGCTTTCTTTCCTCTAGTTGTAAAATGAGCTGCAGCCTAAATCCTAGTAGGAGGCTTTGGCTCTGGAAATGATGTTTTTACTGCTAAAACAAAAGAGAATGTCTAGCTTTAATTTTTAGCTTAGGGGGTTGAAGGACTGGAAAAATAGATGAAAATGTAATATCTTATCTAAGCAGACAAGAAAGGTGACTATTCCCTGTATATTTACAATAAGTGGATATAGTAATATCTTTGAATCAGTATTATTCTAATAGATTCACTGTTTTAATATATGGAACAGACCTTTGATGTCATGTGATCCAACTCTATCATTTTACAGATGTATAAACTGAGGCCTAGAAAGATGAAATAATTTTCCCAAGATCAAACTGCTAATAAAGTAGTAGAAACAGCATTTGATCCACTGCCCTCTTACTCTAAAAGCTGTACATTTTCCTTTGTATCATCCAGCATCATTCTCTCTTTCTCTCTTTGCATACCCCCACATGAATATGTGAAGCTAATCCCTATATGTAATCTCATTCCAACTTTATTTTAAGCTTCAAATTAAGCCAAATCCTATCACCAGAGCCACATTGTTAAAAACAAAGTGTAGAACTGAATAATTAACTAGTGAATTCACAACACTTGACCAGTATTAAAGGAGAAAACAACTAGGCCTGATTTAGCCATATTTTTTTCCAGTCCTCACGTCTGTTTTGTGTTATGGAGACTTGACCTAAGATGGAGCTATATGGTATTTCTACATTTCATCCAGAAAATTGATGTTTCACTTAGGCTCCTTTTATGGCAAGATTAGATTCCAAGGCCCAGTGTCCCTTTATGCTTTTTGAGACAATCACTCAAGTGCTGCCTTTATCACTAAGAGAGAGCTGATCCTTTTCCTTTGGGGCATTTCAGCTCTTTTCTCCTCATATTTCTGGTGATCTTTTAGAAGGTCAGGCCATTTCTTTTGGTGGAGGGGAAAGTAGATGCTATAAACCAGCATCTTGGTTCTCCTATCTTTCATAAAGCCTAAGGGAAAATTTGACAAGTTTTTCCCCAGATTTAACCTTAAAATAAATAAATTCTATAAGGATATGTTCTTTTGAGTGAATGTTTTTAATTAAAGCAAAGTGCTGAGCCAGGCTGAATTTTGAACAGGTGAAATCTTTCTTTGGCTCTCCAAGCTCCTTTCAGTGTCTCCTTCTAGCACCTCCCCTTTCCTTAGATTGGTACTAGTTCTGGTCATATTATAGCCTGAGGGCTTTGTTCCCTTGATGCCAATTTATCCTGTTGACTCTAGTTTCCTATGCAGCATATTGGTATACTCCACCAAGGCCTTTCCTTACAAGCCCCCATTCTGTCTCAATCCTGACGTTGTTGCTAAAGGGTGCTTCTGTACCTCACCCCATGTCCCCACAGTCATGTCTGTCAGGAAGGTCTTCATTACGGAGTCAGTCTCAACAAACGGTCAAATAGGAAGAGGTCAGAAAGAAACTCCAAATACTCATTCAATTCCTACATAAAATTCAGTTTATGCATTATTTATTTTTTTTTTTAGTGAGGCAATTGGGGTTAAGTGACTTGCCCAGGGTCACACAGCTAGTACGTATAAGTGTCTGAGGCCGTATGCATTATTTTTAAGGTTATATCCTTACTTTTGTTACCAAGTATATTAACAATTCTTGGAGTTAGAACTTCACACTGGGCTAAAAGAGAAGGTAGTACTAGATAGAGTTAATGGGCAAGCTGTTGTTAAAATAACCTATTCTAATCCTTACCTAGAATTGTGAAAACCTACTTAAGTATTTAAATTATGCGACATGAATGGTCATTTAATTCAATTGCAATGCTAGGAGACACAATATTTCATGAAACAGCTAAGGCCATTTTTAGAAACAGTATTCTTCAATCTGCATTGATAGTCCATAGTTCTTTTTTCTGGATGTTGAGAACATTTTCTATCATGAATTCTTTGAAAATGTTTTGGATTGTTGCACTGCTGAGAAGAACCAAGTCTATCACCATCGTTTATTACATAATGTTGCTGTTACTGTGTACGATGTTCTCCTAGTTCTGCTTCTCTCAGTCAGCATCAGTTCACATGAGTCCTTCCAAGTTTCTCTGAACTCCTCCTGCTCATTGTTTCTTAGAGTGCAATAGTATTTCATTACATTCATATACCACAACTTGTTTAGCTATGTCCATTTTTAGAAATAATTCACTGTTTTGTAGAGATGTAAGTTTGGAAAAACTCTCTCACAACAACCCTGTATGTTTATCTACATTCTTGAGGTGAAGTGTTTGGGCCTCAAGGCCCAGAGAGAATCATGATGCCCAAAGAATTGAAATGACTTGTCAATAATCCTATATGAAGCAAATAAATAGCAGAAGAAAGATTTTAATTCAGGTTCTTTGACACCAGCTCCAATACCTCTCTTTTACACTAGATTGCCTCTCAGTCTTAAAAAGATTAAATTGATTATCATGTTAATGGGTCCTATTTACAATTAAGAATGCGTACTGTATGTTGTCCTACTACTTTCCTATTTTTCTGCTCTTAATATAAATCTCAGAAGTATAAATTAAGCCCGAAGAAAAAATAAATCAAAGTATTTCATAGCTATTTAAAAATCGTATGTCCACAGGTAGGGAAAATACTATTATTTTGAGGAACATTTGGCTATCTCACATTATAGGCTTCATAGTAAGCATTTTGAGGAAAAAAACAACAAAAACTATAAACTTCATTTCAGCCTGTGTGCAGACATCTTTTACAAAGAATGAGAAGTTATACCGTTTCAATGAGGAACTGAGTAAATCTCAACAGATGAAACCAATGTAAACCTTAAAACTTAGTGATGGAAGGTGGTGTTACAGGAAAATAGGAAAAACTATGTTGGAAGAAAAATAAACAAAAGTGAAGAATAGAGTGAGCTTTTCTTAGGTCTACCATATACTTTCCTGATAGTCCCCTTTCTCTGTTCTGAATGAAAATCATGGCACTATAAATTAACTCAAAAGAATAAAGAAAATCAATCAAAGGATTGGTTCCAAAGAGCTGAAAATAAAAATTATTCCTCCTTTCAGTAGAGATGGGAGTCTATGAGTAAAAAATCTTGAATACATGATCAGATATAGTTACTCTTGTGGTCAATTTTGTTTAGGTTTCTTTGTTTCAAAGGAGGGTTCAATAAGTAGCTATTATACACACATCCACATATATATATATATGTGTGTATATATATATATATAATATATATAATATATATACATACATGTATATATGTTTGCAATGGATAGAATGTTAAAAATACATAATATTTTAAGAGAAAATATGGTTCAGGAATAAGAAATGAGAGAGACCAAAGCATTAGGAATATGTAAAAATATCAATTTTTATATAATCATAATTTTTTCAAAGAGAGAGTTGGAAGTCAATGATGATGGCAAATAAAAAATAAAATCATAAGATATAAATTGATTATTTTAAATAGGCAAGATATGACTGGTTCCTGATGTGGAAGTCATTTCTGAACCAGCCATCGGTGCACAATCCCACCACTGATTTTTTAGAGCAAAAATTAAAATTGATACAGGGTTATTAGAAAGAATAAAAATAAGAAGATATGGTACCCAACTGAAGTTGCTCAAACCTGACATAATAAAGAAGCTGGTGATTCCAAAAACTAAGAAACAGAGAAAAATGATTATGGATTTGTAAAAAACACATCATCATAGTCTATCACTGTTTCTTAAAAAACATAATAATTGATGTCAATTCATTTTCACAATGAGAACTCCAATGGAGCCTAGCAATGTTGGCAACTCATTGACAGAAGTAGAGCTATGGCAGTCAAGAGAGTAATATACTTTGAAAATATAAACTCATTTGTAAAATCTATGGAAGAAGCTGGATGAAAAGCATCACCTTATAAAAAATCAGAAACACAAAAATGTTTACAGAAAGCCTGAAAAGAGACCCTCCTAAAGCAAGTAGTCCTGAGAACATTTAAAGATGAAACTTAAAGAGAATACCAATTGAGCAAACAGATAAAATTATGTATAAAAGCTACACATAAATGCCTTTTTCCTTCATTTAAGCCATTGACTAAAAAATATTTAAATAGCTAATCAAGAATGCCACAAAAGAGATTTTCCTCCGGACTAACACTAATCTGCTAGTTATTACTCTTTGGGTTAGACCAGTCAAATCCACATTACCATACTTCAACTTTCTCCTGTGTTATTGCTTCTAGGATAGAATACAAACTTCTGTTCATAATTTAAAGTTTTTTTCACCACCTATATTCAACCTACCTTTCATTTATTAATATGCTTTAATCACCTTCATACTCCCTTTGGGCTAATCAAACAGACCTTGTTCTTCCTCTTAGTTGATATTCATACCCCTATCTCTGGCTCTTTGCATAGGTTGTGCTGTATACCTGGCATGCAATTAAACCTCACAACCATGTCTTAATATTCCTAGTTGTCCACAAAGTAGAGCAGAACCTTTTTCATTTCGCTTTATATCCCTAGGACTAAATATGGTATCTGGCACAAAGTAGGCACTTAATAAATGTTTGTAATTTTTGATTAGGAGTTTTCCTGCTTTCCATCATTTTCTTTATCTTGGCTTTACATTTTTAAGTATTCCTTCCTATCTAGGTAGAGAACAATTTTCTTTGCTAATGATAAAATCATTAAGAGAGGAGCTGGACAACCCTGCCCTCTTTGTGTCATACATTACTATTGAACTATCTTTCCCAGGTAACAGATATATTCCTAAATTGTTATTTTCCTCGCTCAATATTTTCTAAATGATTTTTGAGAAATGTTTTTTTTACATCCTAAACTGTAGTCTTCCTGTTACTATTCATATTTTCACAGATTTCAAGCTAGAAGGAAGCTCAGAATTCATTTTCGACTCCTTCATTTTGTAATTAAGGAAACTGAGTCTAAAAGAGTTAAGTGATTTGCCTAAGATCACACAAGTATCAAATAGCAAAGCTGTACTTGAACCCATAATTATGGTTCTGGAAGTACCATTCTTTTCTAGTTATAATCTGTCTTAGAGGGGGACACTTTTTTTTTTTTTGCATTTTCCTAACATAAAGAGCACATGGGACGTTCAGGTCCCAAGATAACAGAGTGAGGAAGGAATCCTCTGAAACCCTCCTAATTTTCCCCTCCAAACAACTAGATAACCACCCCTGAATTGTTCCTGGAACAAGGAAACAGCTTACCATCCCAACAAGAAAAGTCTGTCTTACCTTGCTGGGAAGGGTATAATTATAGTCCAGGTGTCACAGTGTCCAGCAGCAGTGGCCCAGGAGGGAGTAGTAGATTCTGAAATAACAGCCCAAGGCAGAAAGAGCAGCTGAAGACAATGTCAGTGTCCCTGGCAGTTGCAGCTTGGGTCACCATAGCAAGACCCCACACTATTGACGTGCCCCCCCCCCCCGCCCCAGCATTGGCTACTGAAGAGGTCTTAATGACACTGATGACCACTAGGAAAGGTCCATCCTGAGTGCTTATAGTGAGATCCTGATACTGGGGCCAATCTGCAAAGAGACTATTTCCATAACAAACAAATAGCAAGGGGGCCCCAAATCACACACCCCACAGAAACACACACATACACACACACAAAGGCATAAATATGAGCAAGAAACAAGAAAAAGCTTGACTTTAGAAAGTTACTATGGTGACCAGGAGGATCAAGGCATAAACTTAGAGGTGGACAATAGTGCCAAAATCACTACAGATGAAGCTTTAGGGGGAAAAATAAGTCTGAGACCCAAAAGGAATTCCTTGAAGAACTTAAAAAAGCATTTTAAAAAGAAAATTAGAGAAGTAAAAGAAAATCTGGAAAAGAAATGAGAGTAATGCAAGAGAATCATGACAAAAGAGTCAATACCATGGGAAAAAATGATATACAAAAATTTACTGAGGAAAATAACTTCCTAAAAAACAGAATTAGCCAAATGGAAGAAGAAGTACAAAAGGGCACTGACAAATACAATTCCTTAAAAAAAATTAGAATAGATCAAGTGTAAACTAATGATTCTATGAGACATCAACATATTATTTAAAGAATCAAAAAAAGAAAAAAAAAAGAATGTGAAATTTATCATTGGAAAAACAAGTTACCTAGAAAATAGATCCAGGAGAGATAATAAAATAATCACTGAGCCACCTGAAAGCTATGAGCTACCCCCACCCCTTCCCCCCCAAAAAAGCTTAGATAATATCTTTCAAGAAATTATCATAACAAAATTAAGAGAGTATGGAATTATTTATCTGTCAGATTTATGGGCAGAGAAAGCATTTAGGTCCAAAGATGTTATAGAGAGAAAAATAAAATGTAAACTAAATCATTTTGATTATATAAAATGTAAAAGTGTTTGCACAAACAAAACTAATTTAACCAAGATTAAAGGGAAGCAAAATACAGGGAAAGAATTTTTGAAACAAATATCTCTAATTAGGGCCAAATTTTCCAAAAATAGAGAACTGAGTCGAATTTATAAAAAATATTTCATTTCTCAATTGATAAATGGTCAAAGGTTATGAACGGGCAGTTTTTAGGTGAAGAAATGTATCATCATATGAAAAAATGCTCTATATCACTATTGATCAGAGAAATGCAAATTAAAACAATTCTGAGCTATTACCTCACACCTATCAGAGTGGCAAATATAACAAAAATGGAAAATATTGGATATTGCAGGGGACATGGAAAAACTGGGATGCTAATCTACTGTTTGTGGAGTTGTGAAAAGATCCAACCATTCTGGAGAGCATTTTGGAACTACACCCAAAGGGTTAGAGAATTGTGCTTATCCTTTGATCCAGCAATACCACTGCTAGGCTTATATAGCATCTCTTTTTGTGGTTGCTAAGACTTGGAAATCAAAGGAATGCCCATCAATTGGGAAATGTCTAACCAAGCTATGGTATATGATGGTGATGGACCTGGGCAAGTCACTTAACCCCAATTGCCTCACCAAAAAAAAAATACAATTGGCCAAATGGAAAAGGAGTTGCAAAAGCTTACTGAGGAAAATAATGCCTTAAACATTAGAATTGGCTAGATGCAAGCTAACGACTCCATGAGAAACTAAGAATCCATCAAGTAGAATCAAAAGACTAAAAAAAAAAAAAGAAGAAAATGTGAAATATCTCATCAGAAAGACAGTTGGACCAGGAAAATAGACCCAGGAGAAATAATCTAAGACTTATTGGACTACCATGAAAAAAACAAGTCTAGACAATATTCCAGGAAATTATCGAGGGGAACTACCCTGATAGTGTAGACTTAAAGAATAAAATCATCATCGAAAGAATCCACTGATAACCTCCTAAAAGAGACCCCAAAAGAAGAACTCCAAGGAATATTGTAGCCAAATTCCAGAATTATCAGGTGAAGGAGAAAATATTCCAAGCAGCCAGAAAGAAAAAAAATGTCAAGGAGCCACAGTCAGGATTACACAGGACCTGGCAGCTTCAACATTAAAGGATCAGAAGCCTTGCAATATGATATTCCAGAAGGAAAAGGAGGTTTGATTGTAACCAAGAATCACCTACCCAGCAAAAATGGCATTATCTTTCAGGGGTGAAGATGGACATTCAATGAAATAGGGGACTTCCAAGGTTTCCTGAAGAAAAGACCAGAACTGAACAGAAAATGTGATCTTCAAATACAAGATTCAAGAGAAGTATAAAAAAGGTAAATAGGTGGAAAAGTTATTAAATGAGGTTAAACTCATTAAATGAGTTTAAACATCCCTATAAGGGAAGATAATACTTTTAACTCTTGAGATCTGTATCTCTATTAGGGTATAGTTATTAAATTAACTTTGGTGTGATGATATAAAGAAATTTTAGGGGCTGAATAAAAGGAGAATAGTGGGAGGAGAGGGAATGGGTGGTGGAATAGCTTTAATTACATCATATGAAGAGGCCCAAAAATATTACAATAGAGGGAAAGGGGCGGGGTGAACATTGTTTCAACCTTAGTCTCATCAGATTTGGTTCAAAGAGGGAATAACATATACATCCATCTGGATAAAGAAACTTAGTTTACTCCTTAAGGAGGGAAAATAGTAAGGGGTAGAGGGTGGCACTGATAGAAGGGAGGGCAGAAGCAGGGGAAGAAAGGGAAAAGAAAAGGAAGGGCATCTGATAAAAGGGAAGGCAGATTGAGGAAGGCACTGGTCAGAAGCAAAACACTGGTGAGGAAGAATAGAGTGAAAGGAGAAAAAAGTTTTCAAACAAAGGAGAAAAGAGAATGGAGATAAATACATAGTTATTAATCATAACTGGGAATGTGAATGGGATGAACTCTCCAATGAAATGGAAGTGAATAGCAGAGTGGATTAAAAACCAAAATCCTACAATATATTGTTTCCAAGAAATGGATTTGAAGCAGAGAGGTACACACATAATAAAGATAAAAGGTTGGAGAATGATTATACTAAGCTTCAGCAGAAGTAAAAAAAAAAAAAAAAGCATGGGTAGCAATCCCTATATCAGACAAAGTAAAAGCAAAATAGATCTAATTAAAAGAGATAAAGAAAGAAACAGCATCTTGCTAAAAGGTACCATACAAAATGAAGTATTATCAATACAAAATATATATGCATCAAGTGTTATGACATCCAAATTCGTAGAGGATAATTTAAATGAGTTACAAGAGGAAATAGACATCAAAACTATACTAGTAGGGGACCTTAACCTTCCCCTCTCATAACTGAAGAAATCAAAACAAAAATAAACAAGAATGCAATTAAGGAAGTAAATAAAATTCTGGAAATAGATATAATAAATCTCTGAAGAAAACTGAATCAGAATAGAAAGGAATATACTTTCTCCTTAGCAGTCCATGGCACCTACACAAAAATTGACCATGTGTTAGGCCATAAAATCCTCACTATCAGATGTAGAAAAGCAGAAATCATAAACAATTTTCAGGTTATAATGCAATAAAAATTACATTAAATAATGGATAATAGAAAGATACTAAAATTACTTGGAAATTAAATAATCTAATCCTAAAAAAGAAATGTGTCAAAGAACATATTATATGAATAATTTATAATTTCATTAAATAAAATGACAAAAATGAGCTAGAAAAAATAAAATTCATCTGGAAGAACAAACGCTCAAGGATATCAAGAAAATCAATAGAAAGATTCAAAAGAAGGTGGTCTAGCAGTACCAGATCTCAAAGTGTATTATAAAATGGTAATTATCAAAACAGCCTGCTACTGGCTAAGAAATTGAGTGGGGAATAAGAGGAAAAAATAGGTATTAATTACAGTATAGTGAATTACTACAGTAATCTAGTATATGGTAAACCCAAAGATCCAAGCTTTTGTAACAAAATTTCATTATTTGACAAAAACTGTTAGGAAAATTAGAAAATAGTAGAGCAGAAACTAGGTATAGACCAACATCTCACACTGCATACTAAAATAAGGTAAAAATGAATATGATTTATACATAAAGTATGATACCACAAACAAATAAAGTGAACATAGAATAGTTTATATGTCAGATTTATGGACAGGGTAAGAAGTTAGGACCAAAGAAGACACAGAGAGCATTGCAAAATGTAAAATTTAAAATTTTGATTATATAAAATTTTATAATCTTTGTGTGTGTGTGTGTGTGTGTGTGTGTGTGTGTGTGTGAGGCAATTGGGGTTTATTGACTTGCCCAAAGGTCACACAGCTAGTAAGCATTAAATGTCTGAGGTCTCATTTGAACTCAGGTCCTCTTGAATCCAGTGCCAGTGCTCTATCCACTGCACCACCTAGCTGCCCCTATATAAATTTTTTTAAAAGCTTTTGCACTAACAGAGCCAATATGACCAAAATTATAAGAAAAGCAGAAGACTGGGAAAAAAATTTTAAGTATTACTAATAAAGGTCTCATTTCTTAAATATATGAAGATCTGATGAAATTTATAAAATTACAAAACATTCCCCAATTGATAAATGGTCAAAGGATACAAACAGGTAGTTTTCAGACAAAGAAATCAAAGCTATCTATAGTTTTATGGGGAAAATGCTCTAAACAACTTTTTATTAGAGAAATGCAAATTAAAAGAACTATAAGCTACCAACTCACACCTATCAGAGCAACAAATATAACAAAAAAGGAAAAAAGATAAATGTTGGAGGGGAGGTGGGGAAACAGTGATGCTAATCCACTGTTGGTGAGTTTGTGAAGTCATTTAACCATTCTGGAGAACAACTTGGAACTATGCCCAAAGGGCTATGAAACTGCAAGTCCTTTGATCTGGCAATACCACTGCTAGGTTTATATCCCAAAAACATCCCCCAAAAGATAAAAATACCTATTTGTACATATATATATATATATATATATATATATATATATATATATATATATATATATATATATATATATATATATATATTTATAGCAGCTCTTTTGTTGTGGCTAGGAATTAGAAAGCAAAAGAATATCAGTTGGGGAATGGCTAAACAAGTTGTGCTATATGCTTGTAATGGAATATTATTGTACTATAAGAAATGACAAGCAGGATGATTTCAGAATGACATGGAAAGACTTATATGGTCTGATATATAGTGAAGTGAGCCAAAGCAGGAGAATGATATGCACAGTGACCACAATATTGTTTGATGAAGGACTGTGAATGACTTAATTATTCTCAGTAATAAAAGGATCCAAGACAATCCCAAAGGATGAATGATGAAGCATACTATTTACCTCTAAAGAAAGAACTGATATTGATTAAACACAAACTAGAGCATGCTATTTTTAAACTTTATTCATTTCATTTTTTCCTTTTATTTGTTTTCTTATACAAAAAGACTGATATGATAATGTTTTACTTAATTACACTTGCATAATCTATATCTGAATGCTAACTGCTTCAGGGAGTGGGGAGGGGAGGGAAGGAAGGAAGAATAGAATTTGAAACTCAAAACTTTAAATAAAAATGTGGATTAAATATAATAATAATAACAATAACAATAATAAAATAATAATAATAAAAAAATGTTGTAGAAAACAACAATAAGATTAAAGTCCCAGACCAGAACATTAGGCAAGCAACTCTTGTGATTTCTCCCTAAATGACCATGAAAAAAATCAATGAAAATTTCTTGGCCTCAGTTTTCTGATATATGAAATGATTAGTTTGATTCAATGAATTCTACAATCCCTTCTAATCTGGAATACTAAACAACGAATGTTCTCTTTTCTTCTTCCTTCTTTTTTTATAAGTTGAATATGAGGCAATGGTAAAATAAGCCAGTGAAAATGTTCAGTAGGCATTTGAAGAGATGAGATTGTTATTCAGGAACATGCTTTTTATTACCTATGGCTATATACTGGATTTATTCTCATAAAGCCAATAATTGATGTTACAAGAGCAATTGAAAATCGTTTATTATCTATAAGCCATAGGCTGATGATACAAATTTCCGATAAATATATGCCTTAGCCCAGAAGAGCAATGGTCATTTATTGAAAGCATTTTTTCAGTAACACATTCTATTATATTATAACAAGATTTATTATTCTGCATTATCAATAGTTACTAAAACGTGATAAGAAAATTATGGTGAGAGAATTATCCAAGTAGTCTCCAATGTGAAAGCAACAACTTTGATAATTTTAAAGTAAATGAACACACACCTTAGGCAGTTATATGGATGAATCCTTAGTCAATATTTCAATACTGTTTTATATTTTATACTAAGTATCATGTTATTCCCTTCTTCCTTCTTTCATTATGTTAATCAACCAAAAAAAATTCTCAGGTGGTGCTGTGTCTATGCATCTGCTGCCAGCAACCAAGAAGCTATTGATTTCATAGCTGTTGTTTTTGGACCATGGTGAGCTTGGCACTTCCCAGGTTCTGTTGCAGCCAACCCATCTTGGCTCACTGGGCACAGTAAACTATCCCATGTCAATAGGTGGGACCTACTGAGCAGAATAAATAATATGAAAAAGCTTAAAAGCAAGTTCTATTTAAGTTTTTCCACCTCCAAATTATGTTTGTCTTACTCCACTAATCATGCATTGTACCATAGATGAGAGAGGAATCTTTAAAAAGCTGACTAATCTATTCAAAAAATAATTTGTGCATGGAGTGCATGGCCATCTTGGGCCAATTTTAGTTGAGTATTTTACGCTGGGTTATATCTGTATTGTGGGGGGAGGGGTGATTTTGGTACTTGATTTGAGTTCCTAATATTTTCCAATTTATCCCGTTAGATTCCATTTACTTGAGGTAGGATTTGACTGAAGCCATTTTAAACATGCATGTGTCTCTTTGGTCATACACTTTAGTATTTCATGTAAGTCAGCTTTGTATTTCATTGTCTTCTAATGATTCCATTGATTCACTATAGCTTGAGAGGTTCTTATATTCAACAAAATAACACCATCAGAACACAAAGTCAGGAGGCTTGTAATCAGCAAGAGTTGCTTCAAACAAAGATTCCAAAATGAAGCCTAATAAATTTAGGTAGCTTCATCAATAGAAGTTTACTCACCAACTGATGAGTTTTTTTTTAATTTCTTTTCAATAATGGCAACAGATGGAGGAAGAGCTCAGATGGCAAGGTAAAGGCAGCAATGCTGCTGAATTCTCCTAACATGTCCCTCCAAATGATTTTAACTCCTCAAATCAAATTTTGGAGCAGCAAAGCCAAGAAAAGGTCAGAGTGAAATTTTTTTCCAGCCTAAATCAAGTTAGTAAGATAGCAGGAGAGATTTGTGACATCAGAGTTGGAGCCCAGCCCATAGCATTGTAGCAGCAAAAGGAGTAGGACTGGAAAGTGACCATAGTAGTGGCAGGAGCAGCAACAGCAGTTTTGGGACCTCTTGGCCTAGAGGCAGTAAAAAGGACAGAAAAATTGGTCAAAAAGTGATTATGGTGGGGATGCAGCTAGGTGGTACAGTGGATAAAGCACGGACCCTGGATTCAGGAAGACCTGAGTTCAAATCTGACCTTAGACACTTAACACTGACTAGCTGTGTGACCCTAGGTAAGTCACTTAACCCTCATTGCCCAGGGAGAGAGAGAGAGAGAGAGAGATTGATTACAGGGGAATGTTTGTTAGCAGTGGATGAAGTTGGTGCTGATTTGCAATTCTGTTGTCCATGAGCAGGTCTGTGTCACAGTTCCACAATGAATAAGAGTACTTACAAACAGTTTCAAAGGAGCAAGGTCTCTGCCCATAGATCCAAGGTGGCAAGAAGCACTAGTGTTTGTGAGAGAAAGAGAGCAGGAGATCTCATTATAGTTCCAGGACCAAGAAGAACAGAGCTAGTGATTGCAGCCACCGAGGCCCTTTCTGAATAAAGTCCAGAGAGAAGACCAGGAAAGTAGTGACCATAGCTCTCCAAGGAACACACTACACAGGAAGCAGTGAAAACTTGCAGACTCCCAGAAGTAGCACTGAAAACAGCAGTATAAAAAAGCCTAAAGCTTGGGACAGTACCTCCTCACTATAGGTGAGCAGAGCTCAACTATAAAACAATATTTAAAGTAAAAAAATAGCCTGGAAAAATCAGCAAACAATAGCAAGAACAAAAACAATAGCAATAATTTGTCCATAAAAAACTACTATGGTGGCAGGAAAGACCAAGTCATAAACTCAGAAGAAGAAAACAATGTGAAAACAGCTGCAAAAAAATCAAAGAAAAATACTAACTGGACCAAGATTCCCCATACCCCCCCCCAAAAGGAATTCCTGGAAGATGTAAAGAAAGAGACAAAAGGGGTAAAGAAAAAGTGGGAAAAGAAATTAAAATCCTGCAAGAAAATTATGAAAAAGTAATTCTTATCACAGTAAAAGAGGCACAAAAATACAGAAGAAAACACTTTAAAAACAGAATTGGACAAATTATAAAAAAAAGAAACAAAAATTCACTGAAGGAAATAATTCCTTAAAAGGCAGAATAAGTTAAATTGAAAAGGTAATAATACTTCCTTAAAAATTAGAATTTTCAACTGGAAGCAATTGAATCTGATATTTTTAAACGAATAAAAAATAAAAAGAATGAAAGCATAAAAGAAAACATGAAATATATTATTAAAAACACATGACCTGTTTATCAAATGAGAAAAAATAATTTCTGAATTATGACCTAATAGCTATGATAAAAAAGAGCCAAGACATAATATTTCAAAAAATTATCAAGGAAAATCCTGATATCTTATATGCATAGGGCAAAATAGGAATTGAAAAAAATCCACCAATAACTTCCTGAAAGAGATCCCAAAATTAAAATTCCGGGAAATTTTATAGTCAAATTCCAGAGCTCCCAAGTCAAGGAAAAATATGGTGAGCATTTTGAAAGAAAGAATTCAAATATGATGGAGGATCACACAAGATTTAGCAGCTTCCATCTTCAAGGAGCAGAGGCATTGCAATTTGATATTCTGGAAGGCAAAGAAGCTAGGATTACAACCAAGAATAACTTACCAAGCAAAACCGAATATAATCTTTCAAGGAGAAATTGACATTCAATGGACTAGAGGACTTTCAAGCATTTGTGATTAAAAGACCAGAGCTGAACAGAAAATTTGTCATTCTAAGGAGAAGCATAAAAGTTAAACTTAAAAAAGTAATAATAAGGAACTCAATACAGTTAAACTGTTTACAATCTTCTATGAAATGATAATATTTGTAACTCCTAAGAATGTTATCATTATTATAATAGTTAGAAGGATTCTACATAGTGTGAGATTTAAAATTGGATATTAGATCATAAATCTCCCCTCTTTAACCTTTCCCTTAATTTATCTCCCAGACTAGTAAATGGAAGAAGCTTCTGGTTTTCTAGTTAGAGCTTTTATTGTATGGTAGTCACAAGGTGATGTTGATTAGAAGGATAGGAAAGCAGAAACACAATACAAATCGTCTTAAGTCTAAGCTTAGTCTATATTCCGTATAAAACTCACCAAAAGCCGAAGGCCACCTTTGGGGAGAGAGAGAGAGACCCTGTCAAGTGCGTGCTGCTAACCGCGAGCTGGGCCCAGTCGAACTCTCATCAGCATCAGCCTGTGCAGCACAGTCAGGAGACCAGCAGAGTAGGAAAAAAATTCCCACTTCCGTTCTCTCCTTGCCTTTTAAGCTCGCACCCCGGAAGTGGAGTGCTAGCAGGCAGGCTGATGTGGGAAGCAGGCGGACTGGCATGTGTAGCTCATGCCATTAGTCTCCTCCCCGAAAGGGTGGTCCTTAAAAAAAAAAAAAATGGCATCTTTCAGTTATCCTAACCAACTGTTAAAAAACTTTCATATTTTTTTACCACATTTCCCCCCTTTGCTTCCTCAAGAAATGAAATGTTTCCTTGATGGAACAGTAAAAAGAATATAATAACTATTGCTAACTAATAATATGTGAACAACAATATAGAAAAGGAAGAGAGGAAAGTTTTGTCCAGAGGGGCGATTTATTTTGTCCGCATGAACCAACACTTTGACATTAGTCTTGCAAAGGGAGAGCCTCTGCAGAGAGTACATGTTATAGATAGTATATATTATAACAAAAAGGAGATCATAAAAACTAATAATGCAAAACAGTTCATATAAAGTCTCTGAGTTCTCTTGTCTTCTTGAAGTGGTAAGATGTCATCAGGAGGAAACTGGATTCTGGTCTGGAAAACTGGATTCTGGACTCTGGTCTGGATTCTGGATTCTGGACTCTGGTCTGGAAAGCTGGATTATCTTCTTTAACTGTTTGAATTGCTGTATTTTTTGCTAAACCTTAGCATAGCATTGTCAATGATCAAATTAATAAATTCCATTACATTCCCTCCTTTATATCCTTAGACTTCTAATAGAGGGTTGAGGTAGTTATGCAATCAGTAACACTTTTTACCACCATGTGTCTGGATCAAAGCCAAATTTAGTATGTGTTCATGATACCTGAAAATGTTCTGGAAAGGTTATCATACCATATCTCATGGTTCCAAGACAGCCAGTGATTGTGCTAGGCCACAGGTGAGTTCAACTGAGTGAGATAAAAAGATAAATAAGTTCAGTTCAATTAGGTTAAATTAGGAGGGAGAGAGGATGAATACTGGACTGTGCCTAGTAATTGTGCTCTACATAGTCACCATCATAAGCAAACCATGGACTTACATATACCTGTCTCTCCTTTTGTTGAACATATATTCTCTCCAGGGCCTGCATCAGAGTTCACAGCAAGATAGTCTCTGAAATGATAAGTTTCCATACTTCCGAAATCTCATTAATTTCACCAAAGACAGTATGATGGTAAAAATTCATGCTATGCTCCATAACTGAGAATATATTAGTGATATATACAATAATTCCAAACCATACCCAGAGTATAATGACATATAAATAATAAACAAATGTAAATAGCTGATTATATTAGACATTACATAATCTTCTTTAAGCAAGTAAACCACATCATCTTATACATGAATTCTCTAGTATAACAGTAGCAGATACTTAAAGTGGTGATTAATTTATCAAAAAGAAATAAGACTTCAATTAGCAAGATTCAATATTCAATGTTTTCAGTGAGGTATCAAGCAATAGGGTTCAATAACCCTTTCTGGTCTTTTTAGTTAAACAGAACAACATAAAAGAGAAAGGAGGAAAAAAAATAAAACAAAACCCATTAGAACTCGTGGTTCTCTCAAAAAGAAAGAGTTAAAAAAAAGAATTCTGGTAGCTTCTGAGGCCAGATGGCCTCACCCACAGCATATACTTAAAATGTCTTTGAAAAGTCACTTAGTTTACAAAATTTAGTTTTAAAGAAAAGCAAAAGAAACAAAAGTAAAAAAACAAAGCAAAACCAAAAATAAAAAGCAAAAGATTCGCTAAGCACCATTTTGTGCTCTTAAAGAACTTAAAGGTGTGGTGAATTCCAGGTCTTTTCAGTGCCTTTCAAAAGTCAAAACAAAACAAAAAATAGGATTAAAAAAAATAGGTATAGGGTAGGGAAAGGGTGGGGGAAATTGAGGTGGGCCAGAAAACTAGGCCATGTGCTTCAGTGCTTTGCCTGTAGAAGGAAATGCTTGTTAAATTTTAAGGTATTTAAGCTGCTAGAGTTTGGGGTATGCCACATTTTTTTAACTGGTTCCCCAATTCTCTGCATGCCAAAGTGGCGGGGGTTTCTGAATTGTCATTGATCTTTCTAATGCTGTCATAATGTTCTTTATCGTAGAAAATGTGGAGTTCAACTAGCATCAGTTTTGTCTGTGCCACTGATTTTCAATAAAGGCTGATTTAACTGATGAACTACCACATTCAGCTGATGCTGCTTAGCAAATGCTACAATCGTATCATTTCCTCCCCACTTTCCAAATTTCTTTAATTCGTCAACATATTCTTCAAAAGAGGAGTCATTTACTCTAAAAGACTCAAACTCTTGTCTATGGTTAATCATGTAAGAAGCAGCTTCTTGTCTATGTCTGAGATGATTTCTACAGTGACCTTCTAGCTGGTCTGCTAAAGCCCTAAAAAGGCAATTTCCATCTCCTGATACTTTACAAAGACTGAGTCCCAAAGCATTTAACTGATCAGTGGGATTATCAAATGGGAACTGCCTATTTCCTCTGAACTCTCTTTGCTCTTTAACAGTTGCTATCGTTAGGGTTTTTAGCTCTTTAGCGTCTACCTCAGGTCTATCTGAAATCTCTTCACCTATGAATGGTTCAGTCTTTACATGAGAGCAATGAATCCATGAGTCTTTTTCACCAATTTTAATGGCAGTAGGAGTTGTCAATAATACCTGAAAAGGTCCTTCCCAGGCAGGTTGGGTTCCACTGGTTCTCTGAAAATTCTTTATATATATTTTATCTCCTGGGTTGAGGTTGTGCAATGAAAAGTCTAATGGGCCTGCCTGGACCACAGCTCCTGCCTCCTGGAGTTCACGTAGCCTGGTCTGTAATTCCTGTATATAGGAGGCAACAGAAGTATCACCTCCCACCAGTGATGTATAAACTGGGGAAAAAGTTTTAGCTTGGATAGGAGGATGACCAAAAACATTTCATAAGGAGATATATGAAGTGCTCCTCTTGGTCTACTGCGTAGATACAATAATGCCAATGGTAGAATATCAGGCCATTTCAAATGGGTTTCAGTACATAATATGCCAATCATACTCTTAAGCTCTTTATTCATATGTTCAACTTGGCCTGAACTTTGTGGATGGTAGGGTGTGTGGAATTTTGGAGTCACTCCCAAGAAAGAGTAGATTTGGGATAAAAACGAATCAGTGAAATGTGTGCCTTTGTCAGAATCGACGCGGGCTGGTGGGCCAAAACGAGGTACTATCTCTTTAAGAAGAATTTTGGCAACAAAGGCAGCTGTGGCTCGGGGGCTGGGAAAGGCCTCCACCCACCGAGTGAGCTGATCAGCTATAACAAGACAAAATTTATAATGTCCGCTTCTGGCATAGTAATATAATCAATTTGTAAGTGTTCAAAAGGTGTATATGCTAGAGGACGCCCTCCATAAACTTTGGCCTTAAAAGCATACTGATTATAAGACTGACATGTGGAGCAGCCCGAGCAGATTTGAGATGCTGTGTTAGTCACACCTGGTGCTATCCAGGTTCTCTTAATAGAGTCTACAATGCCTTGCGTACCAAAATGGCCTTTTCTGTGAACAGAGAGGCATACCTGGTGGTAGAATTTCTGGGAAAAAATGGCTTACCTTCCGGAGACACCCAGACGCCGTTGATCTGTTTCGCCTTAAATTTCTTTTTCCACTTTTCTACTTCAGAATCATCATAGGTTAGGTTGGAAGGAATATCCTCAGAAGGTGAAAGGTTAAATATATGTTCAGGAGCTTCAGATGCAGCAAGCTTGGCTGCAGAATCGGCTCATGCATTTCCCTTTGAAACAGGATCACTCTTCCCTGTGTAGGCAGGGCAATGTACAATGGCTAGGGAAGAAGGCAGTTTCAGGGCATCTAAGAGGTCCTTGATCAGGTCCCCATTGGCAATAGCCTTGCCCGAGGATGTTAGGAAGCCTCGTTGACGCCAAATCATACCAATAAAGTGGCATATGCCAAAGCCATATTTCGAGTCAGTAAAAATGGTGGCACTCTTACCTTTGGCTATATTACAGGCCTGTGTAAGAGCCACAAGTTCAGCAGCCTGTGCACTAAAATGGGAAGGCAGAGAAGCTGCCCAGAGGGTGTCATAATCAGAAACTACAGCAGCTCCAGTAAAACAGGTTCCCTCTCTCATAAATGAGGAACCATCTGTATAGAGGACAAGATCAGGATTTTCTAAAGGTGTATCAAAAAGATCATCACGGGGTTTTTCAGCCATATCAACTAAAGAAGCACAGTCGTGCAATGGTTCCCCCGAGAATGGTAAGTTAGGGAGTAGTGTTGCTGGATTAAGAACTGTGCAGCGTTTTAAAGTGATATTCTCATTACCTAAAAGGGTTATTTCATACTTAGCCAGCCTTTGAGCTGAAAAGGCTTGTGTCCTGTGACGTAGTAAGAGAGCCTCCACTTCGTGAGGGCATTGCACAGTTACCTAGGACCAAATCAGAGGCTTTTTCTACCAAAAGGGCTGTGGCCGCCACTGCTCTAAGGCAAGGTGGCGCTCCAGCTGCTACAGGGTCCAGCTGAGTTGATAGTAGACTATAGGCCGTTGGTTAGGCCCCAGTGATTGAGTCAAAACTCCAGAAGCCACCCCCCTTTGTTCATGCACAAAGAGAGTGAAAAGCTTACTATAATCAGGTAGTCCTAGGGCAGGTGCTGATAACAAGGCCCGTTTTAATTCCTTTATGGCTGAGAGATGATGGGGATCCAATTGTAAAATGTCTGGGACAGAACTTTTTGTTAGAGCTATGAGAGGTTTAGTAATTTCACCAAAAGAGGGTATCCATTGTCTACAGTACCCAGCTGCTCCCAGAATGGCTCTCAACTGCCTCTTAGTAGTGGGGGCAGAGAGTTGTTGAATGGCCTGGACTCGCTTAGAAGAGACAGAGCGAGTTCCAGCAGCCAAAAGAAATCCTAAATATTCTACCTGGGGCAAACACCATTGTACCTTTGACTTGGAAACCTTGTGTCCTCTCTTGTGCAGCTCCAGCAGTAAGTGACTGCTATCTTCCTGACAAATTTCAGCATTAGGAGAGGCCAAAAGTAAGTCATCAACATATTGTACTAGTGTGGAGCCTTTAAAGGTAATGGAGGCCAGATCCTGCTGTAAAATTTGGGAAAATAATGTGGGACTGTCTACAAATCCCTGTGGGAGTCTAGTCCAGGTCCACTGTCTATTTTTCCGGGTAAAAGCAAATAAATATTGGAAGTCCTCATGTACTGGTATGGAGAAAAAGGCAGAGCAGAGGTCTACCACTGTGAAACATGTAGATTCATAGGGAATGGATGAAATTATTGTACCCGGGTTTGCAACTATAGCATGTCTAGGAATAACATAATTATTAATCGCTCTAAGATCTTGCACAAAGCGATAAACAGGTTTACCATCTGGCCCAGGCTTGGGTTTTTTAACTGGCAAAATGGGAGTATTGCATGGAGAGTGATGACATGGAATAATAATACCCTGGCTTTTCAAAGCCTCAATTATAGGTGTGATCCCTTCTATTGCTTCCCTGGACAATGGATACTGTGGAATGGAGGGGGATGGTACCCCCTTAACTTTAAAGGTAACAGGCATGGCAGACTTAAGGAGCCCCACCTCATTAGGGGATGAGGCCCATAAAGACTCAGGAATGTCAGAGGGGATTTTGGATACCTCCCCTGCTGTTCCTTGAGCTTCTGTAAGTAAAATTGGTAATAAATGAACAGTATCCTCTGGCAATTGTAGGGAGACAGCCACATCTGGAGCACAAGATATGGTTGCTCTAACCTTGCAAAGGAGATCACGACCTAATAAATTTATAGGGGCATCAGGCATGAGTAAGAACAAATGTTCCATTGTTAAGGGCCCCATAGATACCATGCAAGGATTCAATTTTGTCACTCTCTGGCTCTTTCCTGAGACTCCTACTACATTCAAAAATCCTACAGGTCTACACCCAGCATCTGGTTTGCTTACTAATACTGATTTAGAGGCTCCTGTGTCTAGCAGACAATCATAATAAGTCTCCCCCACTTTTAGGGTAACATGTGGTTCTTTACTCTGGGGAGGTGAATGGACTGGTACAAGGGCATTCAAAAAATCTGGATCTGGGAATATATGGCTTTCATTATCTATGTTCCATTCCTCCCCAAGACCCCGTCAATCCTGTGCCCTCCTCTGAGACGGACCTTGGTTACCATTATTCTGGTACTGCCTTTCTGTATTCCTCTGAAAAGATCTATTTCTATTTTGATTTCGCCTGTAATTAGAAGTAGAATTTCTTCTCCAAGTCCTACATTCTCTCAATTCATGCCCCTCCTTATGACAGTAACAACACACCTTAGTGTCCTTGTTCCGGTGTTCACATGGCTGACAAGAACAACACACGTACGTTAGTGTCCTTGTTCCGGTGTTCACATGGCTGACAGGAACAACACTCCTTAGTGCCCTTGTTGTGGTGTTCACATGGCTGACTAGGAATCACCAGTGCCAGAATGCTCTGTTTGGGGTGATCTGGACCTGTCTCACGTGAGTCAAAGACATAATTTGCAAGTTCCTTAAGTCTATCAGCTGTTAAGCTCCTCCAATCTGGACATTGGGTAAGAAAATATTTGCATACTTCTGGCAGTGAATTACAAATAAACATGTTGAGAATAATATAAGAATCTTTTGAATCAATTGGATCTAATCTGGTGTATTGCCTGGCGGTCTCACAAAGCCTATCGTAAAATCTGCTTGGTCTTTCATTAGCCTCCTGAAATGTGCTCATAAATTTCGTCCAATTTTCGGGTTTTCTAGAGCATAATCCATTCCCTTCAGAAGTTTTTCCCTAGCATCTTTTAATCTTTGGAAATCCCTGTCAGTATTATAATTCCACTCTGTATCCTTTAGAGACCATTCCTCATTGGCCTTACCCTTCGCAACAAGGGCATTTCCTGCTGAGATAATATCTGTAATCTCAGTTGGGGACAGTAAAGTTTCCATAAGTCAAGTAACATCAGCCCAAGTGGGTTGATATATATTAAATATAGTCCTTACTGTGAAACTACACCATTTGGATGTGTCTCAAAACTAGGGAAGATTGTTTTCCATGAGCTCAAGTCAGTTGCTGTAAAGGGGTGATATTTTCTAACCTGAAGTGACACTCCCTTTTTATTAAGTTCTATATCTTCCTGCAAGGGAAGTAGTTTCAGCTGATTTGATTCTAAAGACTGGCCAATATCTGTTTCTGTAACTGGGTTACCTCCAGTAGGGGGAGCTATCTTAGTGTCTCCCTCACCACGTGGTGAGGCTGGATTACCTTCATCAGAGGCAGCCATCTTAGTGTCTCACTTGCCACCTGGTCTACCTTTAATCTCTTTCCACATTACAACCATGATAATACCCATAATGAGAGTTATAGTCATGTGAACTATCGTGAGTATGGTATTACAATTTATTTCAACTGCAGGCATAAAATTCCTACTAATATTAAACACATTTTCAGTGGAGACAGTTACACTCATACCATTATATCAAAAAGATTTTGCTGTGTGAGTGAGGAGGAGACCGATAACACAATAAAGGAATAATGAGTAAACTAGATGTCTAAGTTTGCACAGTATGGTACCCCAACACGCTCCAATGCAAAAAAATGAAAAAAACAAAGGGAAAATGACATATTCAATCATATTTTAAACTGGACTGGCTTTTTTTTTTTTAAACAAGGCTTTTAGAGGCTTTCAGGGAGATTAGGCAAAGGGAAAGTCCCTGGGAGGGGGGGTATTTGGAAAATCCACTGAATTAGCTGGCTTGTGGCCAAATTAGGGAGGCTGGGAGGGTCCTTAAGGTCCCATCTGGGTCACCAAACTGTGAGATTTAAAATCGGATATTAGATCATAAATCTCCCCTCTTTAACCTTTCCCTTAATTTATCTCCCAGACTAGTAAATGGAAGAAGCTTCTGGTTTTCTAGTTAGAGCTTTTATTGTATGGTAGTCACAAGGTGATGTTGATTAGAAGGATAGGAAAGTAGAAACACAATACAAATCGTCTTAAGTCTAAGCTTAGTCTATATTCCGTATAAAACTCACCAAAAGCCGAAGGCCACCTTTGGGGAGAGAGAGAGAGACCCTGTCAAGCGCGTGCTGCTGCTAACCGCGAGCTGGGCCCAGTCGAACTCTCATCAGCATCAGCCTGTGCAGCACAGTCAGGAGACCAGCAGAGCAGGAAAAAAACTCCCACTTCCGTTCTCTCCTTGCCTTTTAAGCTCGCACCCCGGAAGTGGAGTGCTAGCAGGCAGTCTGATGTGCGAAGCAGGCGGACTGGCATGTGTAGCTCATGCCATTGGTCTCCTCCCCGAAAGGGTGGTCCTTAAAAAAAAAAAAAAACTGGCATCTTTCAGTTATCCTAACCGACTGTTAAAAAACTTTCATATTTTTTCCCACAATAGAAAGAGGGCATGGCTATAGAATTAATTGTGTTAGTAGAACCTCTCCTTACCCCAATAAAATAAAAGGATCAGAAAGAAGAATTCACTTGTAGAAGGGGAAAGGGAGAAGCTGAATGGAAAAAAAAAATATATATATATATATCCACACACACACACACACACACACACACACACATATATATATATATATATATATATATATATATATATATGAAAGAGGTTCACAAGGAAAATCTTTTCTGTTGGAGGGGGAAATGGGAGAGAGATGATGGACACTACATGAATCTCACTTTTATTGGAATTGGTTCAAAGACGGAAGGGAATACACACATATACACACATACATATGCTGTATACACACAGACACACATATATATGTATATATATGTATAAATATATATACAAAGTTTCTCTCATCAAGGTATCATTTCTCAAAAATGAAATGAATCAAACTTGTAACAATAAGTACCATTCTTCAATTGATAAATGGTCAAAGGATATGAACAGGCAATTTTCAAAAGAAGAAATCAAAGATATTTATAATCATAGGAAAAACTTTTAAATCACTATTGATTATAGAAATGCAAATTAAAACAATTCTGAGGTAGCTTCTTCTTTCTATCAGAAATGACGAATGCTGGAGGGGATAAGGGAAAATAAATACAAATACTATTGGTGATATTATGAACTTGTCCAATCATTCTGGAGAACAATGTGGAAATATACACAAAGGGCCACAAAAGCATGAATATGCTTTCTTTCAGCAATTGCACTAATAGGTTTGTATCCCAAAGATATCAAAGAAAAATGAGAAAGACCTATGTGTACAAAAATATTTATAGCAGCTTTTTCTGGTGGCAAAAGATTGAAAACAGGAGATGCTCATCATTTGGGGAGAATTGATGAATTGAGTGCAAATTAAGGATAAATGCCTTGCTACATTTTGTGTTTTTTTCAATATAGCTAACATGGAAAAATGTGTTTTTCATGATTCCATAGTCATAGTTTATATAATTTGAATGCCCTTGCAGTGGGTAGGTGAGCAGTGGGAAGTAGATTATTTTTAACTCAATTAAAAAGAATAAAATAAAAAATAAATATTTTAAAGACAATAATGAGTAATAACTACTAAGGCAAACCAACATTTTGAAGGGAGTAACTACAATAATTATGATATTGAAATAAATTTTTATTATTTAGTTTTATTTTATAAATTTTACTTGTGGTTTCATTGATATAAAGGACTGATGATTAATTAATTATTTTTACCCATTTAGATTTGTACTTGCAGCAGAATTTGGAGAAATACCTAAAGTACTTTCCAGAGTTGCCAGGGTGACACAAATTTTAAGTGCTGAAGGTAGGACATTAACCAAGATCTCCTGATTACAAGGCTGGCTCTCTCCCACTATAATTTGCTGACTCTCTCAGATATATTTAAAACATGTATTATAAGAAATTAGGAACTCATTGATTTTAGAAAAAACATGCATAGACTTGCACAAAATAATGAAGAGTGAATGAGCATAAGGAAGATAATCAATATGTTTTAGGTACAACTTTTAGCAACTAAGTCATTTTCACTACTACAAATATCCAAATTAGCTACAAAGAATCTATGAAGGAAGATCCTATGTGCATACAGAAAAAGAACTGATAAATAAGCATGCATAGGTTGCAATTTTGTTATCATATAACAATTATATAATATATATTTCTACACATGTCATTTGTGTAACAGTCATTTTTTTAAAGAGGATAATTGCATGGGCAGCTAGGTGGCCCAATGGATAAAGCACTGGCCCTGAATTCAGGAGGACCTGAGTTCAAATCTGACCTCAGACACTTGACACTTAATAGCTGTGTGACCCTGGGCAAGTCACTTAACCCTCATTGCCCTGCCCCCAACCCCAAAAAAGAGGACAATTGCACATGATACTGCAAATGTATTATGTTCAACTCTCTATTCTATTTCTCTAGAGGTGAATAGCATTTTTCAGCATTATTCCTTTGAAATTATTTTATATCATTACATTGCTGAGAAGAGCTAAGTCGTTCACAATTGGTCATCATACAATGTTGTTATTACTGTGTACAATGTTCTCCTGGTTCTGTTCACTTCACTTTGCATCAGTTTGTGTAAGTCTTAACAGGCTTTTCTGAAATCATCCATTCTGGTTTGTTTTTAAAACCATATACTTTAAGAAAAAGACAAAAAATCCCATATACTTTAACCTTAGCCCCAACCTATCTTTCTTGCATCATTAAATATTATTCTTCTCACCAATTGAACTCTGAAATTATCAAGTTTAATTTATTTCTGCCCCTTAAATACTACACTCTATATACTTTCCCCATTGTAATAGAATCATTGAACACTGGTCATAGAACAAAGACCTTCCTTACCTCAACATCATAGAATCCTTCTCTTTCTATGAGTTGTGGCTCAAACACTATTTCTTGCATTAAGCCTTCCATGATTCCACAATTGCTAGTATCCTCCCTCCCAAACTACCTGTTATTTAACTAACACATATGTTTCTATTTAACTTTATTATGTTGCTGAATAGATTTTTATATATGTGTTGTTTTCCTTATTAATTTTAATAAACTTTCAGTAGGGATTATTTTATTTTACTTGGCATTTAGGAGAGACAATAAGGACTTGTTGATTATTGATGGATTGGAAATAGTTATTTGAAGACTAGAGGTGATTATTATTATTATGTGGGACTAAAGATTAGGTATTTGGACTCTCCATGGACTACATCTTCCCTGATGAACAAGAATGAGATTTAAAAATCTATTGTAGTATGCTGTAAGTCTATGATAAGGTCACCTAATGTCTTTGGGCCTTAGTTTTCTAATTTATACAGTGAGAAAGGTAGAATAGATTAGGGTTAGTTAAACGACATCTTGAGGCCCAATTTTGGCTGTTTCCTGAATTTGTTTATAACGTAAGACCTTCCATTTGTCAGAGAAAAAGGGAAGAAGTTGCCCTGTGATTAGGCAGTGGGTAATTAGTTGTAAGAATACATGAAAAAGCATACCCCTCTATTTATAGTGATATTTTCTTGTTGATTATTTTGCTCTTCTATTTAATTAAATATCCATTGTTTTGAACATGTTTATCACTGGATTGATTATCTGACAATCAAAATCAAAAAAAGAAAAGAAAAAAACCTGAGACTGTTGGAGTGTCATGAACTGTTTTGAGACAATGATGACACAAACTGTGTTTCAAACATGGAGTAGATTTGGTCAGGGAGGGTGCAATATTAGGAAGAATTTTATACTATTAGAACTGTTAAAATGGAATAAAATAAAGCTGACATTGATTTAGCATTTATACATGTATACTTTAAATATACTGTTTAATTTTTGGCTTATAGAAATCATGGAATGAATTATTATGGGTATCATCATTTCAATTTTACATATGAGAAAAGAGATTCACAAAACAAGTACTCAACCACAAATACAATTCAGGGGTAGATTATACCTATTTCTTCTAAATTCATGTTTAATGCTTTTCCCACTATATCGTAGTCACTGGCTCTCAGGTCTAGGCCCTTCCGATAAATTAGGAAATCTCAAGGAAATCATCATGCCTCTCTGGATCTTAGCTTACTTATTATAAAATTAAAAAGTTGATTTAAATGGTATCTAAGGCAGAAACATATATTGTTAGAAAATGCTTCTATGTCAAGCATTCCATTGGTTTAAGGATCACTTAGCTTCCTTGTACCCAAACCTTGAGAACAAGCAGAGTCGTAATAAAAACCCAAATGTCCACAGCAGTTTAAAATATGCAAAGCCCTTTCCTTACCTCATAGAATTATGAGGTAAGCAGGGCAAAAAGTTTTTATCCCCATTATACACATGAGGAATTGGAAACTTAGAGGGATGAAGTGCCTACCTCCTAATTGTCTCCTGACTCCACATCAAACAGACATATTTTAGAGCAATATGAACCATCTTTACCAAATTTAAATCCTATTTATTGACAAGTCACATGTACATCTTTGGGATAGGAGGAAGGATTGTGTTGAAACACAATGGAGACAATGTGTTTTTGTGTAATATATAAATATATAAATAATATATATGTATATATGTATATATGTGTGTATATATGTGTATGAATATACACACCTACATATATATCTATATATAGATATATATACTTTAAGTTTTACACATGGATATTACTGCACCTAGTCACAGACTATCTGATTTGGCAAGGAAAACAAAAGTTATCTAATGCAAACTTACATGTAAGCAAGAAATACCTTTTTATAGACAGTCCATTTTACTTTTTTTTTTAATCACATCTATATGCCTGCCTTCTGGAGCAAAGTAAAACAAGTCTATTCACTCATCCTGTGACAACTCTTGAATTTCTTAAAGTTATCTATGATGCCTACCTAGGCTTTAGTTCTCTTCTCTAAATTGGTGATTTTCACTTCCTACAAATATTTTATATATGATGTAACTGGTTGCTCTTCACCATCTTGGTTACCATGCTCAATACTAAATAACATGTTGATACACTTTATAAAATGGGGTACCCAGAATATAATATAAGATATGGCTTATATTGGATGGAATAGAAAGCAACAATCACCTCTCCAATTAATTATACAGATCGATATTTCATTATAATTAATACAGACTGATATAACTTTAGGTTTGTTGTTTTTTAAGTTCACACTATTGACTCATATGACCTTGTTGTACACTAATATTCCTGGGTTTTAATATATTTTTTTTAATTTTCACCATGCTGCATAAACCTTTGGAAACTTCCATTGTTCTATTTTAGAAACTCCCCAAATCTGTTTCTTTTATTCGGATTGTTCAATCTAGAGCTAGATAAGTCATTATCCTGCTTTTGCCAGAAAAAAGGAGAAAAATTTAGTATAGTAAGCAGATTGCATCATAGTATTTTTAATATTCTGAATGCACGCTAGTATTGCAATTACTTTTCTTAACTTAATATGTTGCATTTCTAAGACTTCTACATTCTATGCTTCTGTAATTTTCTTCCTCACACTGGCATTCAGATTTGTTTTTTAAAAAGTAATTCATTGCCTCCTTCATTTTATAGAATTAAAAAAAAATCACTGTCAAATGAAGACATGGATAAGATTTCAATAAGCTAAAACAGGACGATTTTCCCCTGATGAAAAAAAGTCAATTTCTTAAAAAAAAAGCTTCTTCACAAAAATCTTAGTATTGGAAATAGCATCAGTGACCATCTAGTCCAATGTGTTGTTGAAAAAAATACTATATAATTCACTGAGAGAAAGAGAAAGGGAGAGGGAAAATGGGGTTATCTCAAAAGAGGAAAGAAAAAATAAACTTTTACAGTGGAGGGGAAGATGGGGAAGGTGGTGGTGGGGGATTAAGTCAATTTTACTCTCATCAGAATTGACTCAAAGAGGGAATACCGTACATCCTCAATTGGGTATAGAAGAACAGAGTGAAAAGAGAGAGAATAGCACAAATGATGGGGGGAACAGGATAGAGGGAAATAGAGCTAGCAATTGTAACTGTGGGAAAAAAATTGAACCAAATTTCTCTGATAAAGGGCTCATTTCTCAAATATATACTGAAACAAGTCAATATTACATAAAAGAGTCATTCTCCAACTGATAAATGGTCAAAAGATATGAACAGTTTTCAGTTGAAGTGATCAAAGCTATCTGTAACCATATAAAAATGTTCTGAATCGCTACTGACTGGAGAAATGCAAATTAAAATAATTCTGGGGTACTAATTTATACCCATCATATTGGCTAACAAAACAGAAAACAAAAACAGAAAAGAAAAATGACAAGTGTTGAAGGGGATATGGGAAAATTAGATATTAACATACTGTCAGTAGAGTTGTGAACTGATTCAACCATGCTGTAGAGCAATTTGAAACTATGCCAAAAGGGATATAAAATCATGCATACCCTTTGACCTAGTGATACCACCACTATGTATGTATTCAAAAAGAAATAAAAAGCAAAAAGCAAAAGCACCTATAAGTACAAAAATATTTATAGCATCTCTTTTCTTGTGGCAAATAATTGGAAAATAGGGGTATGCTCATCATTTGGGGAATGACTGATGAACCACTATTATGGTATAAGAAAGGATGAGCAGGGTTCTCTCAGAAAAACCTGGAAAGACTTTCATGAGCTGATACAAAGAGCAATGTACTGTTTACAAAGTAATAGCAATATTGTAAGATGATCAGTTGTGAATAAAATAGTTATTCTCAGAAATACAATAATCCAGAAAACTCTGAAGGACTTATGATGAAAAATATTATCCATAACTAGAGAAATAACTGATGTCTGAATACAGATTAAAGCATATTTTTAAACTTTATTTTTCTTGAGGTTTTTTTTGGGGGGGGGTCTATATTTTCTTTTAAAAAATTACCAATAGAAAAGGACCCATGTGTACAAAAATATTTATAGCTGCTCTTTTTTGGTGGCAAGGAATTGGGGAATGGCTGAACAAGTTGTGGTATATGAATAAAATGGAATACTATTGTGCTGTAAGAAATGATGAGCAGGCAGATTTCAGAGAAACCTGGAAGGACTTACATGAACTGATGCTGAGTGAAATGAGCAAAACCAGGAGAACATTGTACACACTAACAACAACATTTTGTGTTGATCAACTGTGATAGACTTGACTTTTCTTAGCAATACAATGGTCGAAGATAATTCCAAAGGACTCATGATGGAAATGCTCTCCAAATCCAGAAAAAAAGAACTATGGAATCAAGATGCTGATTGAACCATATTATTTTTGTTGTTGTTGTTTTTCTTTTTTGAGGTTTTTCCATTTTGCTCTGATTATTCTTGTACAGCATGACTAATGCAGAAATATGTTTAATGTTATTGTACATATATAACCTATATCAGATTGCTTGCTGTCTTGGGGAGAGGGGAGGAAGGCGAGGGAGGGAGAAAAATTTGAAACTAGAAATCTTATAAAAACAAACATTGAAAACTATCTCTACATCTAACTGGAAAATAATAAATTACTGTTATAAAAAAGACCAATATATAAACATGTTTTCTATGACTACATATATATAACCTATATTAAATTGCTTTCTTTCTCAATGAGGGTAGTGTTAAGGGCTAAAATTCTAGCTAAACTGTCTAAAATATTTAATGAGTGGTCGCCAATAAATTATAAACTTTAGCAAGAGTTAGACTTTTAAGCGTTTATTAAGGAGAATAAGAATTTGGTAAAGAGAGAGGGAAAGGCCTAGATTCCTATCTATTAAGGGGTGAGCACATTTCTAGCTCCGCTCTCCACCAGAGTCCAGAGGAAAAAGTCTCTTCCTTCCTCCTCCCACTAGCCGGTGTCACTTCCTGACGCCAAAGAAAAGACTCCTGGTCTTGCCCTCAAAGACCTTCGCTTCATGGGTGGAACTCTTCTATAGTAAATCTCCAGCAGGTGGCGTCATTCCAATCATTACAGTTTCCCACTTTGTTTCCTCAAGAAACGGTACATTTCCTTGATGAAACAGTCAAAAATAACAGAATACAATAACCTATGCTAACTAACAATATGTTAATAACAATATAGAAAAGGGAGAGAGGAAAGTTTTGTCCAGAGGGGCAATTTTTTTTGTCCTCATGAACCGACACTTTGACATTGGTCTTGCAAAGGGAGGGCCTCTGCAGAGGGTACATGTTACATATGGTGTATATTATAACAGAAAGAGAGAGAAAAACAACAACAACAAAACAAAACTGTTCATTTAAAGTCTCTGAAAGTCTTTTCTCAGATGTCCTCTAGGTGTAGTCATGGAATGGAAGTCTTTTCAGGAGTTGATGTGTGGATGCTAGTAATCAGCCAGGAAAATTTCCTACAAAATTGAGCTTAATACAACTTTAAAATAGCTTTGTCAATAATCAAATCAAACAAAGAAAGTTCTCAAAAACATGTCTAAGGGAATACAGAATCTTAGTTGTTAACACATGAAACATACAAAACCAAAAAATGAAACATTCTTTAAAATTAATATTAATATAGTCCCCCCTTATGGAGGGTAATTGAGAAGACAATTGCTGTGATATTAATTTTTTAAAATAATTTTTATCTTTGTTTCATCACTTTTTGCATCATCTGCCTAATTATCCTCATGCCATTATGAGAAATTTAAAAATCTAATATAATTGGGAACAGATGTCAAGGCCAAATTCAACACTATTATTTATCATGACACCTGAGATAATTATGGGGGTTACCATAAAAGAACAGAGAAATGATGGGATATGAGCATTCGCACACTTGAGCAATATGTACTGCCCATACAGTATGCCAGGTTTAAAATAGGTGGATGGAATATATGTCCATGCCACCGAACATATTGGAAGAAACTGAGTCAGACTTAATCAGATGCATGGGATTGAGATGTCCATGGCATCAGGCATATAGGAGGGAGCATAGAAGCCAGGTGTAGAAGTGAGATGGGTGGGATCAATACTTCCAGCCATCCGTACAATATTGTGGGGAAAAAGAAAAAAAAATATTAAACCAAGAGAATCCAACCTCAACATTTGTCAAAAGCCATTCCCTCGGCCATACCTTGACTTCATGCATGTCTCCCCTCATGTGACAGTTCAGTGTCTGCTCTTGCATGTATTCCTCTTGTGATTGGATGGCATCTTGGCCAACTGGCTTTTGATAACTCAGAATAAAGGCAATTAATGTCTTAAATGATAAGTTCGCATAATCCAAATCTCATATGGATTTAAAAATTGGGGATAATAAATGATTGCAAAAAATATGAATACATCTTGACTCAGAACACAATATATAATTATGCAACAATTTCAAATAATACCCCTTTTTTTACTTAGTATACAATTACTTTTGTGAAAAATCAGAACATATTTAAATACAAGTTAAAGCATAACACAATCTCAATGAAAACTTTTTTGAAAAAAGAAAACTTTTACAAATGTTCCCCTCTTTTTCTTTTGAATATGCTTATCAAAAATAATACTTCTAGAATCAATTTACACTTGCCATGGCACCAATTTGCCAGGGAAATGCTTTTAAGAGTTTCATCAAATAACCAGTTGAGAAAAAATAACAAAATAAAATAACTCAGAATATGGGAGCACAATACTCCTAGAATTAACATTATATTATGAAATCAAAACCATGTTTCAAAATTAGATAGATGAATGAATAGAAGAAAATACACGTGGAATAATAAAAGACAATGAAATTCAAACTAGGGAAATCTAAATGAATATTAATTTAATATTAATAAGAGTCTTATAAAATATAAACTTGATCACATGATTATAAAAAGCTTTTACAAATATTCTCCTTGTTTTAAAAGCTAAGTATAAAACACAATCTCAAAAGCATGAAAATCTGTATGAAAAGAAACCCATACCATTAATTTCAAAATGTAGATGTAATAGCATAGAAATCCTATGTAACCTCTGAACTAACATTAATACTCTGAGTTAATTTAGAACACTTTTGATTCTGATATCTAAAATCCCCAATACTCATATCAATGCCTTGCTGCTTACTTCTACATTTCTGTAAAATATATAGCCTTCCATGGCAAAAGGAGTCTTGAACTATGTTGATGATTGTCATTCTTATTCAGCTTAAGTTTTTCTTCTTTAACCCCTCTATATTGTCTGTCAGTCTTTTCACCATACAAATCCTTTATAAGATTACTAATTAAAGACAAAAACAGGTTAGCAAAATTATGAACAAAACGAGCATATCTGGAATTTAAAGGGTTTTCTAAGGTTGTCTCAGAAGCACAGCCAGGCTGGGGAAGGGCTGAGCCTGAAGCTGCAAATGTAGTTAGAGAAAGTTGAGCATGTGCATCAGATCTCTGACTTCCCAGGCAGGGGAAGCAATGGGCTTGGCCATGGGAGGAGTAGAGGGTGGGGTCTGGAGAGGAGGGGAGGGACCAGCACAATTTGAATCAGACTTGATTTTGAACTCAGGCCCTACCCCCCACGCCTAGGGGATAAAAAGCTTCTAGAGGTTGGGTCATTGCCTCTAGGCATGCAAAATTAGAGAATCTCTCAGCATTAGAATTTGAAAAAAATACAGGATTGCAAGGGTTCTCTGAAAAAGCATGGCTGGGAGAGGGGGGATATTTATATTCCCTTGTTATTTATATTACCTTGTTGGCTCCTCCAACAAAAATAAAAAGAAAAATAGAAAATCCACAAAAACAAAGCATTAACATGATCTTATCCCCCATTTGTCTTGTTAAACAGACTAAAATCAAAAATAGGGTAATTAGGGAGTTTAAAAGGTCCATTTTAAAAAATTTAAAGGGAAAACACAGCCAGTATGCCAGTACTTAGTTAAAGAGAGAGGGTAGGGGAAATTTCTTACCCAACCAGAAAATCAGAAGACTGAGGGTTAGCTTTCCTCTTCGTGGTCAGCCGTCTGTTAAGGGCTAAAATTATAGCTAAACTGTCTAAAATATTTAATGAGTGGTCGCCAATAAATTATAAGCTTTAGCAAGAGTTAGACTTTTAAGCATTTATTAAGGAGAATAAGAATTTGGTAAAGAGAGAGGGAAAGGCCTAGATTCCTATCTATTAAAGGGAGAGCACATTTCTAGCTCCGCTCTCCACCAGAGTCCAGAGGAAAAAGTCTCTTCCTTCCTCCTCCCACTAGCCGGTGTCACTTCCTGACGCCAAAGAAAAGACTCCTGGTCTTGCCCTCAAAGACCTTCGCTTCATGGGTGGAACTCTTCTACAGTAAGTCTCCAGCAGGTGGCGTCATTCCAATCGTGACAGTGGTAAAGAGGGAGGAAGGGAGAGGATTTGGGACTCAAAGTTTTAAAAGCAAATGTTAAAAATTGTTTTTACTTGTAATTGGGGAAAAAGGAAAATATTGAAAAAAGAAAATGAGAAAAAACCCTCTCTTTAAACAGAGAGGTGAATCAGAAGCCCCTACATCACCTACATAGGAAGCAGGCCTTCTACTTTCTCAAATTCAGTTTGTTATGATTACCAACTTCTTGTTTCATAGATTTAGAAACATTTCTGAAACAATTTCCCCCCAAATAAACAAAATGATAATCTATTGACAAAATGCCAACACTGTACTAGCAAGAAGTAGGGCATTGTCTCATAGTAATATATCCTTCTGGGTTTACATGAAGCTGATTCTATCTGAGAAGGCTGCTTCCTCTTCTTTTTGGAAAATTAACACCTGGTTGTATTTATTTTTTCCTCCTTACTTTTCCTTCTACCCAATATAATAAGATGATTTTAGTTAAGCTTATCTGTCCGAAATGCTACTCTATTTGTTTTTAATATTTTATAAATTAATAAGATTGTGTTGAAAGTTTTTAAAAATAGATGATTTTGTCAAGTGTCTTTTTGAAATTCAGATAATTCATTTCAATGGAATTATATCGATCTACTACTTGGCAAAAAACTTATTGAAAGAAAATATGTTTATTCTGGCATGACATGCCATTAAAAAAACATGGTAGTTCTTGGTGATCATCTTTTTAAGTAATCAAAAGCCCTCCTCTTAATAATATTCTACTGTGAGAAAATTCTATCAGGAACCAACATCAAGTGCATCATCCCATACTTTAAATAAATAACTACTGCCATCACTCCTTATATTTATCAAAGCCTATCATTAAAAATATGATTTCTTAACAAGATATTTGTGAAGTAGGTAGTAAAAGCATCACTACTCCCCGCCATTTCACAGGAGAAAACGGAGACCTGAGAAGAAAAATGATTTCATAATGATTATTCAGTTAATTTGTACTGTTTAGTTATATCGTGCCATCTCTCTCTTCTCTAATCTTCTTCAAAACACAGATGCCAAACTGATATTCATTAAGCACATGACCAATTAGAATGCTCACCTACTTCCAGTGGTTTCCTATTGCCTCTAGGAGAAAAGACAAACCCTTCTCTTTGGCATTAAACAATACTTTACTCTCTGTCTCTCTTTTGCTTTTCAGACTGGTTTCACATTAGCCCTGCAAAACACACTCTAATGACTAAACTGGCTCTTGTGTTATTCATGGTACACAATATTCCACCTTTCACTTCTTCCCACAGTCTCCAATGCCTAGAACACATACCCTCGTTACCACTGCCTCCTGAAATTCCTATTTCCTTTTAAGGCTAAGTATAAGTGATACCTCTACATGAGGGTTTCCAAATTGCCCTAGTAATTACTACTTTCTCTTCCAAAACAACTTTATGTTTGGGGTATATTTTGTACTTACTTGTCTGTGCCAGTATTGTTTTCTCCAATAAAATAAAACCTTTCTTATTGTTTTTCCTGTTTCCTCAATCACTACAATATTCCTCGGCACAAAGTAAGTGCTTAACAAATGTTTCCAGATGTTATTTTCCCATTACTGATGATCCAGATAACATTCAACTATCTTCATTGCAAAAATATATCATATATTCAAATACCATTCTTCAGAGATTACTCAGAGTGGTTCTTCAATCATATTAATGATTTCTTCCAGTGTTATGGGATTTATATCTTTTGGGCAAAGGAACCTAAGCTCAATTAACAACAGGTAGGGGCATACTCACTGCATTCTTGGGCTGCAATTCTTAGTTGGCCATTTCTATTCTCTCCTCATTTAGAAAGATCCTTTCCCCTTAAAGAGAAAAACAAACAAAAAAATGAGAAAACAATAACAATAAGAGAGGAAAAATAGTAATTGAGTGAACAAGTTAAAAAGAGTAAATATCTTACATTTACCTGCTATTATCTTTTCATTGATAACATTTGGGGCCCCTATTTATTTTTTAATTTTCTTCTTGTTCTCAACATACCAACAGTTGCCACAACATTAAGCATTTATTGCGGTCTACTGCATTCAAGGGAGAGTACTGAACACTGGAGGTGCAAAGACAAAAGCAACAGTCTGCTTTTAAAAGGTTTTTTTCTACTGATGCATACAATTTGTACACAGACAAATGTCACCAGAGGAAATTTGTGGAGTAAGAAAATAGATACAAGGTAGAGAAGAGAAAATTTTAGAGAAAAAAATGAGTTAAGCCTTCCCTCCCTTAAAAAAAGTCTTTAACAGTAATAGCCAACCAGTTCATATTGTTGTCTTTTTGCCCCATTGCTGTTCTTCTATAACCTTGTAAATATTCTGTATTTATATTAAACTATCTGCTCTCACATTTACCTTTTGCATATGTTCTGTGAAAATCTAAATTATTTGTTGATTAAGCTTCATATTCAGCCATATAATCTCTTTAGACAAAGTTTTCTCCCTCATCAGGATAAACTGTTATTCCATCTGCAGGTTTTCATTCTTCTGGGGGCCTACCCTTTCTGTTTAGGCTTCCTTTTAGAATCTCAAGACATATGATTCTAAGTAAGCTATATGTGAGCCCTCTAAAATCCAGCTTTAATTAAGTAAAGGGTACATATCATACTAGGCAGCTAGGTGGACCTGTGAATAGAGTGCCAGACCTGAACTCAGGAAGATACATGTTCCTGAGTTCAAATCTGGCCTCTGACTATTAATATCTGTGTGACCCTCGGCAAGTCACTTAACCTGTTTGCCTCAGTTCCTCACCTGTAAAATGAACTTGAGAAAGAAAAGGCAAACCACTCTAGTATCTTTGCCAAATATACCCCAAATAGAGTCATGAAAAGTCAAACACGAGTGAAAACAACACATCAGACTAGGCCTGAGTTCTATTCTTGAGTATCACAATATCTTATGTGAGTTAATAATTGTTTTTTTGTTTTGTTTTGTTTTGGTTTGGTTTAGTTTGTTTTTTGCAGGGCAATGAGGGTTAAGTGACTTGTCTCAGGGTCACACAACTAGTACGTGTCAAGCATCTAAGGCCAGATTTGCACTCGGGTCCTCCTGAATCCAGGGTTGGTACTTTATTCACTGCACCACCTAGCTGCCCCCATAATTGTCTTCTAAGGTTACCCTTCTTTACTCTTTTTCCAATAACCCTTATTAGTTAAATTAATTTGAAAACAAAAGTAACCCTTGTCAGTCCTTCCACTTCCTGAAAGTCAAAATGCTAAGTAAGAAAGGTCTAGGATCTTTTAACAGTTCCCCCCGCCCCCCCCCCAAAAAGAAAAAAAGATTAACAAAGAACTTCAGAAAAAGGCACAAATAAGTGTTACAATTTTGTTTCTTGCTTTGTAAAATTTTGTGTCTACTTAAAAAACATTCACAAGTTCTCCTTGCTTTCGTTCTTTATGTAATGAAGTATTTTAGTGACATAGATGATTACTAATTTCATAATCCAAAATTAAATTATATTTTAAATCTGAGGTGGCAGTTGGTGGGGGACACCTTTTATATGAAAGCTGTCTCCCAGTATTTAAAAGACTAACATGTGGAAGAGAGGTTATTTTTTTTTCCAGGACCAAGCCTTAGAAGTCAGAGATAAGAGGAATGTTGAAGATACGTAAAACAATATCAATATTATATAAATTTAAGGTTTTTCTTAATTTTATCGATGGTTTTTAACATTACAAATATGTATATATTACTTGAAGTTCATGAAATATATCTTGCAAAAAAAATTTAAAAGGAAAACTAATACTATAATGGCCTGATCTGAAAGTGCATGAAATATTCATACCTGTAGCACCCTACCTATCTCTCTATTTTTAAAAAAATGATAGAAATATTATTTTTTCCTCACTCCCATACACTATCCCATTCCTGGGAGTGAGGTGGGGTGAACAAGGAGGGACAAATTCGTTGTAACAAATAATCAAATCCACACAGAAGTTGTATACAAAAAAAATATGCCCCAATCAGCAGCCAAAATTAATATAGTTTTAAGACTGGCACTTATATCTGCATAGTAGCATCATAAAACCCATAACACACTTATGGCGTAAGAGATAGTTACTTGAGACAAATAGAAACTTAATAACATGCCCAGAATTATGCAACTATTAAATTCCAGAGGCATGATTTGAATACATGCTTTCTTTAATCCAAGCTTAAAATTGTTAGGTACTATGTCATATCATCAAAAAAATCAGTATTTGGTCAGGCTGAGATGTTTCCAGAAAGAAACCATATGCGGATGTCTCTATTCAAGAGATTATTGAGGAAGAACTACTGAAATTTTGACCAGATTGATATCTTTCATTGTATCTCTTTTTCTTTCCTTCCTTTGTTCCTTCCTTTCTTCTTCCTTCTTTTTCTCTTTATTTTATTAAGCATTATTTTATCTAGTCATTTTATTTTTTCATAGTCATTCATTTTATTTTTATGTTGATATATTTTATTAGCTTCAAATTCATTTCAAATTTACCTCTTCATTTTCCTCTACTCAGAGCTCAAAAGAAGAAAAACTATGCCATATGATTTAGAATCAAATACTGTTTTAAAGTCAAGGAAGAGGGAGATTAAGAAAAGGAGCAAAAAAAGGGGGAGAGAGGACTCATTACTTCATCTAGGTCTGTGTATAGATGTGATTTTCCAAATTAATAGTCTTCCCCCTCTCCTCCAAAGGAGAGAATATAATTTCACTTTATTTTTAGGATCATGTTTCCTAATTATCATTAAAAATAAATGCTATCTAGACCAATATCTTATACCAAGTAACAAAATAAGGTTAATTTGGAAAATGATAAATGTTAGAGGATTGGGAAAATTGAAATACTGATGTATTGTTAGTGGAGTAGGTAATGTGATCTAACCATTCTGGAAAGCAACTTGGGACCATGCACAAAAAGCTATAAAACTTTGCATATCCTTTGACCCAGCATTGCCACCGCTATGTCTGAATCCCAAAGAGATCATGCAAAAGGGGAAAGGACCCACATGTACAAAAATATTTATAGTGGCTCTCTTTGTGGTGGCCAAAAATTGAAATTGAGGGGATGTCCATCAATTGGAAAATGGCTGAACAAGTTGTGGTATATGGATGTAATGGAATACTATTGTGGTATAAGAAATGATGAGCAGGCAGATTTCCAAAAACCTGGACTTACATGAACTGATTCAAGTGAACTGAACAGAACCAGGAGACCATTGTGCATAATCAGAGCAACACTGTGTGATGATCAACTATGATAGACTTTGTTCTTCTCAGCAATACAATAATCTAAGACAATTTCAAAAGATTCATGATAAAAATGCACTCTACATTCAGAAAAAGAACTATAGAGTCTGAATGAAGAATAAAGCATGCTGTTTTCATTTTTGTTTTTTTTTCTTTTTAATGTTTTTTCCCTTTTGTTCTGGTTCTTCTTTCACAACATGACTAATGTAGAAATATGTTTACATGATTGCAAATATATGACCTATATCAGATTTCTTGCTGTTATATATGGAAGGGGAAGTGAAGGAGAAAAATTTTGAACTCAAAATCTAACAAAAATGAATGCTGAAAACATGTAATGTACATGTACATGTAATTGGGAAAAAACAAAATACTATTAAGAAGAAAAAGATATTATGCTATCATTAACATTCATTTTAATTTTTAAGTGTAACTTCCATTTACATTATTTTAGTCATAGTATGTTTATTCTATCTCTGCTTATTTAATTCTGCTTCAATTCATATATGCCTAGTCATGTTTCTATGTATTTGTCATATTCATTGACTTCTTTTAGTTAAATAACATTCCATTGCCTCCCTGTACAATAATTATTTAGCTACTAGACAATGGATAAGGACCTATTCTGTTTACATTTATTTGCTATTACAAAAAGCGATACTGTCAATATTTTAATTTATGTAAAATCTGTCTGTCTTTGACAGGCTTAGGACATATGCCTAGCAGTGGAATCTCTGGGTCAAGTATATTAATTTTCTTAGCATAAAACTCATCTACTTTCTAGGATATTTGGACTAATTCACTTCTCCACTAAAGTTTTGTGTTCCCTTCTTTCCTCAGCTTCTTAAGTACTATTTCTATCTTTGTCAGATATTAGTATAATGCATAGATGTTCTGAGAAACCTGATTCCTATTTCCACTGGCACTTAGATCTGAACATAGCTACAGATGAAATATTTAGAGTTATATCAGAGTGACTCAGAAATGAATTCATTTTAATAAACATTTATTAAGTGTCTCCTATGCAGAAGGCACTGTGCTCAGCCCTGTGCATACAGATTCCTTGCCCTCAAGGAATTTATAATCTAATAAGGAAGACAAGACACAAACAAATATGTATGTAGCAAGTTATATAAATGATAAAAAGGAAATTATTAACAGAGGAAAATCATTGGAATTAAGAGGGGTTGCGTAATGCTTCCTGTAGGATGTGCGATTTCAGTAGGGACTTAAAGAAAGCCAGAGAGGTCAGTAGTGTGACTAAAAGTTGGAGAGCCTTCTAAGCATGCAGGACAACCTGAAAAAAATGTCATGAATTGAGAGATGAAGTGTCTTGTACTTGGAACAGCTTGAAGGTTAGTGTCAATAGATAAAAGAGGAAATATGTTTACATGATTGCAAATATATGACCTTCAGGGAGTAAGGGGTAAGGAAACTAGAAAGTTAGGAGAGGGCTAGGTTATGAAGAGCTTTGAATAGCAAACAAAGGATTTTGGATTGAGTGTGTGTGTGTGTGTGTGTGTGTGTGTGTGTGTGTGTGTGTGTGTAGGGGGCCAGAGGAATAGGTGCTAACATGATAAGACCTTCACTTCAAGAAAAGTGCTTTAGTGATTAGATGGAGGATGTATTGGAGTGAGGAGATTTACTCACCAGTAGGGTAATTACAAAAGTTCAGCCATGAGGGCCTTAACTAGAGTCGTAATAGTGTCACAGGAGAGAAAGTGGAGTATTCAAGAGATGTTGCAAAGGTAAAATCAGTTGACCTTGGCAGCAGCTTGGATATAGATGCTGAAATATACTGAATAGTCCAGCATGTCTATTACCTTGTAAGCCTGAGGGACTAGAAGGATGATGTTTCCTCTACAGTATATAGGAAAGTTGGGGTTGGTGTGGGGAGATGGTTTAGGGGAAAAGGTATTTTTCTATTTTGAACATTTTATGTATAAGATGTCTACTGGGCATGAATTTTGCAATGTAAAAAAGGCAGCTGGAGATGCATGATTGTAGGTCAGTAGAGAGCTTCCATCAGGAGGTTACTGTTTTGACCATAATCAAGAAAGAGGGAGTAATTAAATTTGTGACAGCTAATGAGATCACCAAGTGAAGTATTGTATAGGGAGAAGAGAAGCTAGGAGAGAAGCCCTGTTCAGTAGGTATGATCTGGATGAAGATGACCCTATTGAAAATCTCACTTGACTCCTACTACAGCACACTTAAGGAGCAAATAGGTTCAGTGGTGAAAGTGCCAGGCCTGTCATTTCTAAAATATATTGGAAACTAAATTAGATTTATAAGAATTCAAGTCATTCCCCAATTGAGAAATGGTCAAAGGATATAAAACGGGTAGTTTCCTGATGAAGAAATCAAAGCTATATATTGCCATATGAAAAAATGTTCTAAATCACTATTGATTAGAGAAATGCAAATTAAAACAACTCTAAGGTACCACCTGACACCTATCAGATTGGATAATATGACAAAAAAAGGAAAATAATAAATGTTGGAGAAGCTGTGGAAAATTGGAACATTAATGCATTGTTGGTGGAGCTGTGAACTGATCCAACCATTCTAGAGAGCAATTTGGAACCATGCCCAAAGGGCCATAAAGCTGTGCATACCCTTTGACCTAGCAATACTGCTATTAGGTCTTTTCCCCAAAGAGATCATAAAAAGGGAAAAGGACCTAAATGTACAAAAATATTTATAGCTGCTCTTTTTGTAGTGGCAAGGAATTGGAAACTGAGGGGATGTCCATCAATTGGGGAATGGCTGAACAAGTTGTGGTATATGAATATAATAGAATACTATTGTGCTATAAGAAATGATGAGCAGGCAGATTTCAGAGAAACTTGGAAGGACGTGCATGAACTGGTACTGAGTGAGATCAGCAGAACCAGGAGAACATTGTACACAGTATCAACAACATTGTGTGTAGATCAACTGTGATGGACTTGACTCTTCTCAGCAATAAAATGGTATAAGATAGTCCCAAAGGACTCATGATGGAAAATACTCTCCAAATTCAGAGAAAAGGAACTGTGGAATCTAGATGCAGATTGAACCATGCTATTTTTTTTTTCTTGTTTGAGGTTTTTCATTTTTGTTCTGATTCTTCGTTCACAGCACGATTGATACAGAAATATGTTTAATGTGATTGTACGTATATAACTTATATCACATTGCTTGCTGTCTTGATGAAAGGGGGAGGGAGGAGAGGGAGGCAGAAAAGTCTGAAATTAGAAATCTTATAAAAACAAATGTTGAAAACTATTTCTACATGTAACTGGAAAATAATAAGATACTTTTAAGAAAAAAACAAAACAAAAAAAGAAAGTGCCAGGCTTGGAATCAGGAATACTCATCATCCCAATTTCAAATCTGGCCTCAGACACTTACCAGCTGTGTTATAATGTGCAAGGCACTTAATTTTGTTTGCCTCAATTTCCTCATCTGTAAAATTAGCTAAAGAAGGAGATAGCAAACTACTCCAGTATCCTTGTCAAGAAAATCCCAAATTGGATCATAAAGTGTCAGATACATCTGAAAAATGACTAAACAACAATAAATTGCACTTTCCTGGTTCTCTTTTTACCTCTGAACACCTGTGATAGTACCAGTATCTGCAACTTTTTCTCCACAACATGGGTTAGGCTCATGTTTCCTCACTTTTTTCTTACAAAATGTGGTTTGCAAAGGAGACAGAAAAGAATCAGTCAGATAGGTAGGAGAAAAACCAGGAGAAAGTGGTGTCCCAAAATCTAAAAAGAAGAGAGTATCAAGGACAGAATGAGTAATAGTGTCAGTAGTCATTTATTAGAACAAAAACAGTTATATTATTTCAGAATATGTTCCAAAGCACACATGGGAGATTACCTTAGACAGAGACCACTGCATTGCTTGCTTATCAGAACTGGTGACTCATGGGTCAGTTCCCACATATAGGAGATTTTCATCAGGCTTTGAGACAGAAACACAAAGAAAATTCCCATTCTAACATAATTTCTCACTGGTCACAAAAGAAACCTATTTTTTTAAAAACATAATGTCAATAAATAAAACAGGAAAGCTAATGCTTTTACAGACACTATTTTAGTATACTGAATTTTAAGTTGTAATTATAAAAGAAATTCAATTTTATGTTTGGGTTACTTTATTCTATTCACTGAAAGTATCATTTAAACTTTATATTACTGTAGCAGGCATAGTGCTTTTCACACTATAAAATGGAATGAATGCTTATTGAAATGAATAAAATTGATGTATCAACAATGGAGAATTTGACTATTACAAAAACAAAACATTCTTAACAATTTGGTAAGAAATTTACAATAGTAGAATGGGATGCTTCAGGAAGAGGCAGCTAGGTGGTGCAGTGGATAAAGCACCGGCCCTGGATTCAGGAGGACCCGAGTTCAAATCCAGCCTCAGACACTAGACACTTATTAGCCATGTGACCTTATACAAGTCACTTAACTCTCATTGGCCTGCAAAACAAAGGCTATAACTTATAGGCTAGAATATAGTATAGGATAAATTCTTCCAATCATCTAACTTGGACTAGAAATTCTTTGAGTTCCTTTACAAATTTGACATTCAATAATTCTAAGCTTCAACCATGGGTATGTGGAAGGAGGCCAATTTTCCAATTCAGTTCAATTCAACAAACATTTATGTAGCAAGAATGAATGAAAACAACAGATGGATAGCTTTAGTCATACAATGGTGCCCCTGAGATATGAAAAGAATAAAAGGATATTTTCCAACCTATTGGTGGATCCTCCATAAAATGTTGGTAATAAAACATGACACAGAATTGAACTCAATGCAAAGAAAGTGGAGATGTTCTCTTGATATTTATTAAAATAAAATAAATATAAGGAAATCCCTATAAACCAGCCATTACTCATTTGTAAGGACTTACTGTGGAGAAACTTTACACAAAGGCATATATGTCATATATGACATACTTTTGAAATTTTTGTATGGCCAAACATAGAGAGTATTAATGAAAAGATTGTGACACTGATCCATTATCACAAACTTATTTAAGAAAGAAAGAAGTTAAATAAAACTGGATTTATGAGAACAATAAAGTAAAGAATCACTTTCTATGTTGTTATGACCACCAAAATTTTATACCTATTTATGCCCTCTGCAACACATTAGTTCTTCTTCCATTGCAGATAGTTTGTATTCAATAAATATTAGATGAGTTTCTTCTTAAATTGAATGTATACATGCTTTATCTTTACTTCGTGAGTAAGGAATGTATATTTATCAACTTTAAAGAATGAGAAAATGTAGCATGATAGATTTTTTCTTTGCCACTTTTCACTCCCAGATAATTCAAATGCATTTCTGTATTGTGTGAATGATTTAAAATATAAAGACACATAAAAATAATATTTTTTGAATTGCCTGCTGCTCCTTACACTTATATGCAAATATGCTATTTTTTAGCTCCTAAGTAAATCCAAAATGTAAATTGAGTATCTTTTTTTGCCCAAATTCTTTCTGAAGTCAAATATTACAGAAACAGAGTTATGAATAATTCTTCTCTTTATACAAAATTGATCTCAATGAAAGATTAAACATATATTTGAAATCATTAATCAAGGAAAACATAAGAACCATGACAAAAATGGATCTATATTCTTTTAATATCATTTTCCATGTTGTGACTTTTATTTTGCTTAGAATTCTGGCTTAATTTCAAAAGTAAATAAATTCAAATTAATTTAGAAATGCAAAATCAATTATATATATATATATAACCACAAATCTCTTTAGTCATTATAGCCACAGTTTAGTAATCAATATTGTATTGCACATAATTTTTATTTACATTCATTTCTCTTGTCACTAATTCTTTTAAGAAAAGTTCATCTAAGCATTTGGAAACAATGTTTCCAAAGTGCTTTGAGATGCACAAATAGAAAGAAATGTAGAAGTGATAATTATTTTAATTGAGAAAAAACAAATTTGAAAGATTAAATTTCCTTGGTGCTTAGTTTAATGAATCATCCTCTCTCCCCTCCCCAATAATTTGTTATTCACATATGGAATGCATGATAACTCAATGGAATTGGAAGAAAATGTTATTCAAGATGAGTCCTTATTTAGCTTACAAGTTTTTAAAATACCTAAATTCTAATAACTTCAAAATCACATTTCTTCAATGAAGCAAACAGAATGAATTTAAATGGTTTGCTACAGGGCAACAAAGTAAATAATAAGGTATAGAGCATATTCACTCAACAAAATGGTGACCCTAACCTGTTATGGTGTGCGTTAAGCATGTTTAGCCTATTAAGACTAAGTATAGAAGAGGAGTATGATAAATGTATTCAAGTATTTGAAGTACTGTCAGGAGAATGATTAACTATGTTTTCTATAAAGGAA